>NW_024426774.1:62833484-63165166 GCF_017311325.1 Ursus maritimus
AGAGAAAGAAAGAAAAGAAAGAAAGAAAAAGAAAGAAAGAAAGAAAGAAAGAAAGAAAGAAAGAAAGAAAGAAAGAAAGGGAGGGAGGAGGGAGGGAGGGAGGAAGAAAGAAAGAAAATCTAGGGAATGTTAAACTACCCATCTCATCATCTATGTAGGGCTCTAGAGCAAGGATTGTTGCCATAGGAATGAAGCTTTTAGAGTGACTTCTTAGGAAGCGGACACACCAATTAACTGTCTCCTGGCTCCATCTTTGATGTTTTCTTCACAGCAATGCACAGATGGATATGAGTGGGATCCTGTAAGACAGCAGTGCAAAGGTGAGCCAACTTCAAAGACTTCCCTTCTGAATATAGCTTTCTGTCTCCATCTCATGTCACTCTTCCTATCCTGTTTGTATTCTAACAAAAAGGCATGAGCATATATTTACATGTTCAGAGTTCCCTTTGAGAAGATTCCTGATTTGTTTTATTGCTGACCACAGATATTGATGAATGTGACATTGTCCCAGACGCTTGCAAAGGTGGAATGAAATGTGTCAACCACTACGGAGGATACCTCTGCCTTCCTAAAACAGCCCAGATTATTGTCAATAATGAACAACCTCAGCAAGAAACACCCACCTCGGAAGGTGCGGGTGCAGCGGCCAATGCAGCCGCCACGTCTGCAAGCGCTGGGGGCATGGCAGCCAGTGGCATGGCCGCCAGTGGAGTGATGCCTGGGGGCGGCTTCGTTGCCAGTGCTGCTGCGGTTGCAGGCCCGGAAATGCAGACGAGCCGAAATAACTTTGTCATCCGGCGGAACCCAGCTGACCCTCAGCGCATCCCCTCCAACCCTTCTCACCGGATCCAGTGTGCAACAGGCTACGAACAGAGTGAGCATAACGTGTGCCAAGGTAAGCTTGACGACTTATGCTAACGAGAATGTATGTTCCTGTCCAAGTGCTCCTTGTGGTGAGGAGAACAGCTGACGTTTACTGACAGCTTCCCACACGCCAGACATTGTGCTGAGTGCTTTGCCTGAATTACCATTTAATCATCACAAAAATCCTAAAAGGTGGTTGCTGCCTCTACGGTCCTCATTTTACAAATGAGGAAGCTGTGGCTCAGAGAGAGGTCATCAGTGGTTCTCAACCATAGTGGCCTCTATCTACAGTCACTTGGGAGCTTTTAAAACTTCTCCATAGTCAAGCCACACCCCAGCCCAATTAAATAACAGTCTCTGGGGGTGGGTTCCCGGCATTGGTATTTTTTAAAGCTCCCCACATGGTTCCAGCGTGCAGCCAAGTTTGGGAACCAGGGGTCAGCCAGGTGGTGAGAGTAGAACTAGCTTTCAAACCCAGGCAGGCGGAGCCACAGTCACAGCTGTCAGAAGGAACAGTCAGGTTACTCATTTGGACTTTGAAATTGTGCTGTCAGGCTACTCCATAAATGTCCTCCTTTGGGTTCTCAGGCTTTCTTTTCATTGAACTTGCTACTAATTTATTTTTCTCACTGAGGAATCAAGAAAGAGGACTCTGTTTCTCATTACCTTTGAGGGAATCTCCCCCACTCATATTTCTATCTTTTTAAGTTCTCATCTGAGTACATTTCGCTTCTATCACTTGCACTGTGGCACCATCTGCTCGGGTTTTTCTGTTTATTTTCACAAAGAGTACACATCACTGTGTATTCTAGAAACAGCTGTAGACTCATGCTAGCAAAATGATAAGAATCTTGGGCTTCGAAGATGTGTAGGATATTAGCTAACTTGACAGTGCTAAGAGATTTTGTTTCCCTTTTCCTGCTTAGCAAAGCCTTTCAGACTGCCTGGTGTGGAGCTTGTTAGTAAGATGGGCCATAGGAGCCCCAGACTCCTTTTGTACCACTAGGGGCTGACGGAGTAGACCCCATGTTACACCACAGGTGCCTGGTACACATTGGCCAATGGAAAGGGTCTAGAAGTTTCTAACTTTCTATCTGTTCATGGGTGAGGAAGAGAGCACCTGCCTCCCTCAACACTGAGGGGTTCAATCAGGATCACCTAACTGCTGCTTTAAGTGAAAGAAGCATCTTCTGTTTTCCTGAGATGTTGCCCTTTATGCTCCAGTGTTGAGGTTTATCTTCTGTATGAGATAGATTTCAAATGGCTTATAAATGAAGGATACCTATCATGCCCTGACTTTTATTGTTTTATATTTTGTGTTCAAATTTTTAAGTACCCCACATCAAGAGCTAACCCATGCCGTGATGGTGTCACTTTTAAGAGGGCGCATCATATTAGCATCTGTTTCGTGTTACTGTCATGAGTCAGAATTCCAATAATGATGATGAATGTTTCAGCATCTGCTTGATATTCCGATATTTAATTTAAGGATTATGTCAAGGAGATAGCCTCATGAGGTTATTTTATGTATATGTATTTGAGTGAATATTGATAAAAAGTATCTTGACTTTATTTGAGACAGCAACTTTTAATCATGTTATTTAAATATATAGTTGGATTGGAAGGTTTGGTGGTATTTTTCCTGAAACTGGAAAGTTATGCTGAAAATTTTTAAAGTATTGACCTTTATGTACTGAATTATTTTTCATGCTTCAGATGTATATTTTAATGGTACTTAGGAGGAAAAAAAACCCAGATAAATGAATTGGTCATTTCCCAAAGTGGCTTATAGTCTATCATTGACTGTTGTGGTTGAATTCAAGAACAATGCCCAGAACTGAATGAAGAAGTTCTAGGATAGAGCATATTCAAGATTAACGACATTCACTGGTTAGAGTAGAAACTGTATAATAAAACGTGAATAATAAAAATGAAACCCTATTTTTCTTAAAAAGATTGAGACTACTTTACAAAGTTACTTTTCACAGATTAAAACATTTGTAATTCTTCTGTGGGAATTTTTTTCTTTAGTTATAAGCTAAAACTATTAAATGCCTTGCTTATGATAGATGCTAAAAGCATACTTACTGATTGTGTGCACACACGGTATTTCTATGTATATATTTCTACATAACCAATTTCTAAAACTTGGGATTGGGGTCTGTGTCATTGAAAGCAGGGTTAAAAGTTTTTTGGATGACTTAAGGCTTAAGTTGGATTTCTTCCCACCTCACAATTTTGCAAAGTGCCCATAAATGTGGATTTACTTAATTGTTGATAAAAGGGGGTTATTTCATATGATAACAACAGGATAATCTGTCTAGGGAATCTGACTAACATAAGTGGAGTCACACTTGTGCCCGTTTATTATTGAGCTAATCAAACATGCGGTCCAGCTTCTTCTAATTGCCTGCAGATGTATGACATTCTCATTCCAGGCCAGCAGCACAAAATAATGTTTTATAACCAGTGTGAAAGTGCGGGGACCTCCGCTTAAAACAATAGTGTGCTCCAAGGACCTATATTTCTGACATCATTGTGGAGTTTGAAGAGCCTTCTGCTTTAATAAAGATCTCCACTCCCTTTTAAATGTTTCATACTATGCCCCATAATCCAAACACATTTACCATGGTTGCTGGATTGGAATAAATGAATGCCTGCAGCTGAGTCATATTTGTATTAAAATTATTTCTTTTTTCCACATATATTTTTCAACAGGTACAGTTTATCATTACATAACCTAAAGCTAAGGACATTTTTTTATGTAATCGCTGAAATCTGTACTGTGCTTCAATGTTAAAGTCAATTGTACCTTGAACACACTATTACGAGTTACAGATAGCACCTAATAATTTAAATGCCAGTAGATATTTTATGTGTATTCTATTTTATAAATATATTTTTAAGGATTTTATTTATTTATTTTTAGAGAGAGAGATAAAGGGGGGGGAGGCCAGAGAGAATCAAGCAGACTCCCCCTGAGCGTGGAGCCCCACTCGGGGCTCAATCTCACAACCTTGAGATCACATCCTGAACTGAAATCAAGAGTCAGATTCTTAACTGACTGAGACACCCAGGCACCCCTATTTTATAAATATATTTTTAACCAACTATCTGTGTTTTAACATTCAGTGAAAACATGATTTTTTTTTTACTCCTTTTCATGTATTTGTCCAGAATTTTTCAACTTTGTGCAAAAGCAAGAGGTTTAAAAAGCAAGATTACATCCAAATATCAATTCACACTGAGGAAGTTTTTTCAGACAATTTTTGCTAACCATGGGTGATGCTGGGGGAGCAATTTGCACTGAGAATTGCAAATGACAGGCACCAACCTTGGCAGCTATAGAAATTACATGAATATCATTTTATTGTCACATACCTGGAGTCGTATATAAATAAAGTTTTAGAAAGTGTTTCTCTATAAGCTATCATCTAGGTAAAAGACAACAGATATTCATCTGTTCCAAAAAGGAGGTGAATGAATGGGGAATATATTATAACCCATTGATGGATCACTTTATTTTTCTATGACTTTATTGCATAGTCTCTGTGTATCTTCCTCAAAGGCAATGGCTTTCGAAATCACTAGTTCAAGTTAAGAAAAGATTTCTTTAAAATCATATATAATGTTCTAAAGGCCTCATTCTTGTAGAAAAAAATATGATTTGGGAACTGGCAAGTAAGAGAAAGCATCAATTGCCCAATTTGAAGGAATTTGTTTACTTAATTGAACTTTCAAAAAATTAAACATAAGGTATTTTGTATAGCTGATAATTAAGCCATTACTAAAATCGGTCAGGATTTACAGGTATCATTACTAACTTGCCAAAGAAACTGCAACAACAAAAAATCAACTTGATACAAATGCCCTAATGAAACTGATTATGGAGCCAAAGCCAAGTGCAGTACCTGGCTTGTATTCTATAAGGTATAACTGAGAGATGTGAAAACACAACCTAGGGTTTCCCACTATCTCTGTTAAGACTGTCCTGGTTTGATAAATGAAAACCCCGCATTCCGGGAAATGCCTTGGTCCTGAGCAAATGGGATGGTTGATCACCCTAGCACACCCCCCCACTCACCAAATCTCTTGCACCTCACAGCCAAGAGTGAGAAAGTCTCAACGTTAAAGCCATTTTTTCAGGTTAGGGCCTTATTTGTCCAGTAAAATTGCTTTTTTAATTTGATTTGAACTTTCAAAAACCAAACTTCACTCATTTTTAAGTACCTGGACAGAGCCTTTCTTTGCTGTTGTCAGGATCCCACTTGCCAGATTGTCAATAAGTGGATTTCCACATTGTTCTAGACTTTCTGCATGTGCAGAATACCTAGACATTAGCATCTGCATATCTGGATACATGTCATACCATAGGTAGCTCATCTTTCCACATTCTTCTGGGAAAAAATGTACCACACGGCCAAATTAAATATCATGCTTCAACTATAAAGTTTTGTTTGTCAAATTTTAAAAAAAATTTTAGCTGTATTTTAAATTATTTCATTTTTATCACTATTGTCTGTGATTCAGGAGCAACTAAAAAGCTAAAGAGGAAAAACTGCCTTTTTATAAAGCCTAAAGGAACAAAAAAGTAAAAATTATACTCAGGGTTTAAAAAGCTCTACACTGTTGGGGATCACCTATTGTCTTTTGCACATTTCTTTAAAAACATAAGGATAACTAAAATACTATTTTGAAAAGGAAAGAAGTTATTATCTATACATCTACATTTAAAAAGAGAAACTTGAACTAACATGTACAGATTCTCAGATGCTAGGGACGTCTTTCTTTGACTCTTTCATTTGAAACTTAAATGATCTCATATCCAAAAGAGGATTTGTAAATTATAGTGTAATCAAGTGGCTTAACATACCTGGCATTGTTATAACAAAAGAGCTTTCAAACACTACCCTTTTTTTTTTTTTTTTTTGATCCTCACTAATGTCATTAGGGTTTCTTACTGCTTTGGTTAGTTTTATGAGGAAATGCCTAATTTTTGTTACATATAATTATACAACCCAGTGAAGAACTCTGATCTCAGAAAATAGATATTTTCCAAAAGGAAGACTATAATTGAGTAAATTATGATATTAACAGAAACGAATACTTCAAGCAGAAAGGAAAATGGGTATTTAGCCTGCTTACTGCTTTTTGTTGTTTTAGTTGTTAATTGCCTTTGAGTATCTAAAAATTCTTTAAAGCCATGTAAATAAATGGGGGTCGAGTTTATAGGGATAACTTAATTACTTTTTATATAAGCTGATACAGTGCAATAGAAGTAATTGATTTTCTCCCAAAAAAATCAAGCACAGTTTCATAATTTACTTTTCCAAATACTATAATCTTTAATGCCTAGTTAATTTAAGACATTTCTAATACAGGCGCCTGGATGGCTCAGTCGGTTAGGTGTCAGACTCTTGGTTTCAGCTGAGGTCATGATCTCAGGGTCATGAGATCAAGCCCCACTTTGGGCTCCAAGCTCAGTGGGGTATCTGCTTAAGATTCTCTCCCTCTCCCTCAGTTCCTCCCCTTCCTCAGGCACACATGCTGTCTCGCTCTCTCTCAAATAAATAAATAAATCTTTAAAAAAAGACTTATTTCTAATATACATTTGTGAACAATATGTATATGTATCTGACTCATGCACACTCAAGAAGTGTCCTTAAAATTGCCTCATAAAAATTGAATAGCAACTATTTGAGGTGAAAGGATGAAAGAGGTCAGTATGATCACACTTCTGCAACAAAAGACTATGATCTATAACTGCCTAAGTCTGTGGTTTCATAGAGTGTGGTCCCTAGACTAGCAGCGTTAGCAGCATCCAGTAATTTATTAGAAATGCTAATTCCTGGGCTCCATCAGACCTATTGAATCAGAAACTGTGGGGATGGCACTCAGCAGTCTGTGTTTTAATAATCCTATGATTTTGACGTGTGTTCAAGTTTGAGAACCACAGCCACAACTTAATCTTAACATTGGAGAATTGTATTCAGCTACAAAAATCAGAGGGTAGGGTTATAATACTTTACATGGGAAATGTGAAGTAGGAAAAAGAAACTATCAAAAATATATATTCTGTTTCTATTTTACTTCTCTCGCCTTTTTATTGTCATCATCAGTACTCTGATTCCTAAACATGAGTGGTCATGAGTCCTAGTTAGTAGGGTATGATATGTGCAGTCTAGAGGGAAAGGAAGCATCTAAAGACAAAAACAAGAGACCTTGCATCTCTCTATAAAACCTGAAAATGTGAAATACCATAACAGTCCTTAAATTGTCAGTTGGTGAATCTATAAGTTCTGGTCTGGCTATGGCAATGGTTGGTGCTAAGAAATACTCATACCTTCTGTAGGCACCCCTTATGCTCACAGCACAAACTGGTGAGATGAGATAATGCCATCCAGAGGTTTAGTTCATGCAGAGTCACAAACGAGAAAGTTGATTCTGACTTTGGCTTTAAAACATCTTTCATTTACCAAAGTGATACGAGATCCTTCCACTACCAGATGCCCAGCTGACATCTCATTCTACTTAGATTCTATGAATATCATCAGATATTAGAAGAATGTTCCCATAGTGTCTTCTGTTCAATTTAAACTTGATCAAAGATTTACTTCTCATCAAAGACGAGATTCTTGTTAAAACTAGTTAACACTTAATCTGTGGAATGAATTTCCCTCTCCCTGTAGCAGCAAAAAGAAGCAGATGAGAGTAGAATTGCAAGCCTGGGTAACTTCAGGAATGTGCACTGGTTACTGGCTCATTATTTCTTTCTCCAGCAGAAAGTCTCAAACTGTATTCTTTGAAATCAACAAGTTGCCCTATTTGTAAAGATTGCCCTTACACTTGCTGAATTACTGGCACAATTCTATTCTTTGAAACCAAAGAGTAAACGAAATTTGTCCCAAATGTGTTTGATTTTGCACGAACGTACAAATAAGTAATTCACGCCACATCTGAAATCCATTAGCATGCTTCTTTTTCCAGGAGGTAACTGCAAATTGCACACTCAAAAACAAAACTGATCAAGAAAACTGCATTCAAATATTGGCAGAAAACCACAGCTGTCATTGCAAGCATTTAGCCACAATTTTAGGCTTGTAGCTTGAACCTAACTGATTTGTAAACATTTAATAAAGATGAAATTAAGAAATGACATGAAGGAAGGCTGAGTGGCAAGATACTGGCAGCAGCATGGATAGCTTATTGCTGTCAATTTCATATAACTGCAGATCAAAGGAAGAAGAGACAGTGAATCAATGTTATGTAAATGTGTACTAAATAGACTGAAAAACTTAAGATTTGAGCAAAATCAATTTTTAAACCTTGAACTACTTTTCAAATAATTGTGCATCTGTCCTATTCAAGGGTAACCAGGCAATACCGCAAGTGAAATTGATCAAACAGAACACAAACCCTTTCAGTGAGTGCTCAACAAACTCAGTCAAGTTTGAGAACTACTTTCTCTTGTGAGGCACTTTGATAGAAACAAAGTGGAAGGAAGGAGTGGTCATTGTCCTTAGGAAACTTGGCATCATCGACCCCTCAGTCATCAAAAAGCAATAAAAGAAACCGACAACAGTCCAGCAATGCGACACACGGGACATCGCAAGAAGTGCATAACGAACTGCTTAAAGTATCACCAGTGTGTGATACAGGTATCCTTCCAATTTACTGAAATCTATATTTGGACAAAATTTTAAAAAAGACCTGTAACCAGAAATGTGGTCAAGAACAAAAGTTTAGTTCCTCCCTGGGATGGATCTTTATTTTTTTTTTAAGATTTCATTTATTTATTTGACAGAGAGAGAGCACGAGCACAAACAGGGAGAGCTGCAGGCAGAAGGAGGGGAGAAGCAGGCGCCCCGACTGAGCAGGGAGCCCGATGTGGGGGCTCGATCCCAGGACCCAGGGATCATGACCTGAGCCGAAGGCAGACGCTTAACCACTGAGCCACCCAGGTGGCCTAGAATGGACCAGTTAGAAGAGAATGATGAGGGGAGGTTGAGAGGTGTCATGAGGAAATTAAAAAATCCAAACCATATAGAGGAAGTAACCATCATGTAGCCAAGCAGAATAGGTGAGAATCAGCATTGTGTCCATGTTTCTTCTACTCTAGAGTGGTTTCCCAGGAGAGTCCCCCAGAAATAGTGTGCTGCTGATAGGAATGCTAACAAGGAAAGGCATAAGGGTAGGTAGACGAAAACCTCATCAGAAAGTACACATGATGCTGAGCCACTGCATAGCCAACATCTATGACTGGTTCCAGCCTCAGTAACTCTCCCTGATATAATCCTAATATGTTCCTCCAGCTCTGTCTAAATATCTTCCTGAACTGTGTCCTGTTTTATTTATTATTGAATAGACACTAAGCAGATGTGGGGTTTTTTGTGCATGTGTGTGTGTGTTTAATTGAATAAATGAATGGCTTTTAAGCATCAGAGAGCTCAGGCTTATGGTTTACTCTGAGTTCTAAAACCATCCTTGTAAATGAGCTGTTAAGTACCAAACGTATATAAAGGTATATTTCCCAACTATATATGTTATCAAATTTCTCATTAATAATTGGGGTCTTAGATATCTTGTTCCCATTTTAAGCTTAAGCAACTTGAAAGGAGCTATCACATCTATTCTTTACATCCTGGATTGTTAGGTTTTTAATAAACATTGGTGAATAAACAGGCTTCTGTTATCCCTAGGGCAAAACTAGTAATTGGAAATACTAGATTTTTTTTTCTTTTACTTTCTGACAAGTCATTTAACTAGTGAATGCCTCTTTGTAACAAATATATAATTCCTCAGAAATCTAATGGTGAATAATGAAAATAGAGTTGTTTAGGGGAAATGTTAATATTTATGAGATTTGAAGTGACAATCATAAGGCTGGAAAATATTTATGTAAACTCTCTGATATTGTGAACAAGCTCAGGGCACTTGATAAAAGAGCTCTCTAAAATAAGAGTAAGAAAGGAAGAAAAGATCAGAGCAATCCATCGTGGTCATTTTCATCAACTACCAGCCAGAAATTATCCTTTTTAATGTCAACTTTGTTCAAATGCTGAAGGATAGAACCCAGGAAAGTCATTTAGTTGGGTGTAGGTGACTTTAAAAAGTACAGTTCTGATCTGGTTCCAAGGTAGGAAGAGCTGAATTGCTTGGGAGGTGAGAAGAAAATCCATGGATCCCAGGGGCCCAGGAAGAAAGAAACCAGCTACTGAGGGCCCCATTGGGAGCTACTAACTAGCTTATACTTGAACTGTAGATGAAATAAGAATGTCAAGTAGGGAATGGAACCAGAGACACCCGAAAAAGTTGTGTGTATAGCTTTTTTTTAAAAAAGATTTTATTTATTAATTTGACAGAGAGAGACAGCCAGCGAGAGAGGGAACACAAGCAGGGGGAGTGGGAGAGGAAGAAGCAGGCTCCCAGCAGAGGAGCCTGATATGGGGCTCGATCCCAGAACGCCGGGATCACGCCCTGAGCCGAAGGCAGACGCTTAACGACTGCGCCACCCAGGCGCCCCTGTGTGTATAGCTTTTATGTATGTCCAGCAAAAATAAGAATCATAATGGGAATTGAAACTACTGTTGTGCATATAGTTAAATCCCAAAAAGTTCCAGCAACTGTAATGAAACAAATTTTGCACCCTACACAGCTATGTGTCCTGTAAGGAATCTACTCCTACTCCCTTGAGTGGAGGTGTAGAACATGATCCAAAATGGGAAACAATTCACAGGGTTCTATTCGGTGTTCTCCCTGGAAGCCAGGTCTATCACAATCCGGATTAAGGAAGATTTTTTTGTTTAATGGTGATTAGTTAGATTTTACTTGCAAAATATTTTGCAGCAGAGTTCTCCTCTCATACATACATTCGCAAATGAGCATGCCATTAAATTGTGATTGACATTTTTACTATTCAGTAAAAAAAACTCAGTATTTTTCTTACCAAAAATTGGTAAAAAAAAAATAAATTTAATAAAAAGAATAAATTTTTTACCAAAATTTTTTACCAAAAAATTACCAAATTTTTACTCAGTATTAATTACGAAGAGCGGTATGTCTGTTTTTCAGAATCTGCTATTGAATCCCTTGAACTGTTGTTGAGGAGGCTTCTTAGAGAACTATTTGAACTCTAATTATTCTCCCAAAATACAGGAGCAATTGAGGTATCTGGCACCATTTAATTTTACTAAACCCACTGACGAATTTTTTTTCTAATCACTGAGTTTCATAATTTGAGGCCTGAGGAGAGATTATTATATAAGATGGTTTTCTCTCCTTATCCATGTTCTTTCCTGAGAGTTTGTGATACCAGAAGATACCTCATTTAAAAGAGACAAGGACATTCTAAAAGAAGGTGTTCAAAGACACCTCAGAAATATGCCTCTGCAGGCCCAATGTCCCCTTTCTTGCCTAGCTTGCATCTATTCCCGCTCACACACATGTACTCACACACGCACACACCCACTCAGGTTCATATCCATATCCATGCACATGCACAGACATGTATTATGCACCATCATTTTTGATAGGAAAGTAACAAGTACCCAAATTAAATTGATCCAAGCTGATAAAGCTTCTAAAATGATTGTTACTCTCTCATTATTTCTGTAATATCAGCGCTGGAAACTGCTTTCTAAATTCATGTGTTTACCTATCACAGGAGAACAGGACACCTTGGACAGCTACTGCATTATTTAATCAACAAGTAATTTTGTTAGATGGAGTAAAGACAGGGTCAACAAAATAGAAGTAAAAGTGATAGGGGGTGCCCTCTAAGGCCCTGTTGTCTTATGCTTCTACAGCACCCTGGCTGTTTCTTTACTAATCTTCCTTAGAGATTTACCTAGATTCCATCCTGACCCACCTCTGCATTCTACAATGAGCAACAGAATTATTAGCAAAATAAACTTTTTAGATAGACCCTCATAGAATGGATTTAAAAATAGCTTATTTGAGTCTGACACTGAATCCCCATGCTCTTTCATTCTTCAGACTTTGGTAAATTATATAGTCAGGAGGTAGCCCGGAATAAAAGTCCACTCAACAAGCAAGGCAGAAAATTCCAGTCATTCATGATTAATTAAACTTCCCAGTGAAACCTGTGGGTCCCTTTTGTAAAAACAGTTCATGACCTGGCGAATCAGAAGAACCCTAATCCAGGGAGGTAGCCAGAGGGGTGGGGGAATACTCCCACACAAGCTGGTAAAGATGCAGGGCTTTGTTCTGAACTTCAACTGCATGACCTTCCTTCTTTAGTGATTGAAAAATAAATAAATAAATAAGCTAATGATAAAAAAAAACGAAGCTAAATGAAAGAAGAAAACTTAATCATGGTGCAATTTAAGTAGCTAATGATAGTTCTGAAATACGAGGAAAGATTATTTGGTGAATAGTTCATTCAAAAAAAGATGTTAAATAACAAAACCATTGTAAATGAGAGTTCAGCTCTAAGTAAACTAAAAAATCTTCTCATTGATTTTTCAATTTAAGCGGAAAAATGGATTGTGTAAGCATGCCAGAGCTATAGTTTTCAAGAAACCAAGCTGTCACAGATGGTTAATACCCCAAATAGACCATCAGAATATCACTCTATTAGAAGATCTTGGGCTATTTAGTTGCCATTGTAAAAACCCAGCCACAAACAGTATTAGGGTTCTAATAGAAAGTTTTAAAGAATTGTTGGAAAATCTGGTTATAACATCAAAGTCAGGAGTAGGCAGAATTACACATTACCAAAAGTGTTACATAGGGTCATAACATGGTTTTTCTTGGTAAAATACATGGTTTTTCTTGGTAAAATACAGTTTCTGGTCTCATATTAAGGGAACAGTTTATAGTGACAAGAGAAAATAACGAAGACCTCAACAAGGAAGATTGCATGAATTATTTCATTAAATATGAGTAGTGTTTTGAATTTTCTGAAGAGCTTAAAAAAAATCAAATCAAAGTCCTGAGAAGTGGGTAAAACTACCAGCTAGTTATTCAGTATAGTTCTCAAGTTAGGAAAAGAGGAATCAGTGCAGATTCAAGTTCAAACCACGTCTTTGCACTTGATTTGGAGAGCTACATTTACAAACTGTTCTTAAAAAAATGACACATCTCTGTTATGTCAATTCTACTACTCAGCAGAAAGAAAACACCACTTTCCCTTAAAGGAGAAGAAATAATTTCTCTTTGCTGTGACAGTTAGGTGAACCACTTATCCAGAAAGATCACAACTGAGTAACTGCAGTTGCTGAAAATTCGTGACTTAATGTTGCTTGCTCATTGACTGATTGTAAATATATATACCAAATATTATTAGAATGGAACGGTGAAGCCTGTTATGGGACTTCCCTGGCTCCTCTGCTAAGAGACTCAAGTAATGGTAACACTCTCCCCCCAACACTACCTGCCATCACCACATACCATTCAGTATGAAAATCAGTCATCTAGGGAAAAACCCAAAAAAATGCAGCGAACACCTGTTAGGGTAGAGGCCAGGACCATATTCACACATTTGTGGAGGAAAAAAAAGCAAGATAGGGCAAATAGCTGAGCTATAACCTTCTCTTCCAGGAATCTCCTTTTACCCTGGGAGTCAGGAGCAGCTGTAAGAAGAATGAGGGGCAGAAACAAAGAGATGTAGAATGGAACTGGAAGAGAGGGGAAAAGGAGAGCAAGATAGGAGCTTTAAGGACAATGAGTAAGTGTAGACTACGCTAATCGAAAATAGGTTCTACTGAAGTATCTCATAAAATAGTATTACAATTACCAAATTTCCACTTACGTTCATACATGTAAATGCCTATTTTCCTCAAAAAAAAAAAAAAACTGATGAAGAAAAAAAGGAAGGGTGACTCTGAATAAATCAGTTTTACTGTTTTTATAAAGTTGGCTAGTGGAGTCTTTAAATTTGCGATTCAATTGTTTAATAAGTTTTTGAGAATCTTTTATATGCTACGTGTGATAGACTAGGGCTTCTCACATTTTAATGCAATATAAATTACCCGGAGATCCTATTAAAATGAAAATTCTGATTCAGTAGGTCTGGGATGAGACCTGAGATTTCACATTTCTACAAAGTCCCCAGATTTTGTGGATATATACAGAGCCTGTCTTCCAGTAGTTGAAAGTTTGTGCTTCCCACAGGAAGCTGATGTGTCTAGTGATTCTTCATCCTCTATTTCCTGCCTTTAGCAAAATGTGGTATAATTTGGATAATTTGCATGTGGTGAGGTTTTGTTTGTTCGTTTGTTTTTCCAAAAAGATATTTTCTCCTCTGGTTAGTACTCAGTTTCTCCGATGTAAATTCCATTGTTACAGCTACAGCTGTAATACATAGATATTTCCTTTGCTTACTAATTAATATAATTTTCCCCTGTAGTGGAATGTTTTTATGCTTGAATGCTCAGGAGGATCCCAGAAAGTAGTCTTTGGCAGCAAAGAGTGGCAGAAACCCCAGGAAACTCAGCAAGAGACAAAGGTTTCCATCTGGGTCTTCCCCTAAGTGACTTGACTATATTAAGCCAGTTAACCTCTCTGGGCCTCAGTTTTCTCAGCTGTTAAAATTAAAAAGCCGCCCTTCCCAGCTCTTATTCAAAACAACTGTAGAAGAATGAGAGAGAAATTAAGAGAGAGGTAAAGAGTGTACTTTGTCTAGGTTATAAGCTTTCGAAGTGTGGTTGCTATGTGGCTCATGATTGATACATGCCTGGCCTTTAAGCTGCTTCTATTGATAGGAGTTCTTTGCCTTTCAGATGGTATTTTTATCAGAAAAACATACCAGAACAAGTTAAAATCTGCCCTGGGAAGAATGCAGGTGCATTCTGTGATTGTAATAGCATTAATGACTCAGAAACAAAATCCAGACAGTTCTAATGACGTGAAGCTTTATTGACAAAACAGTTCACACCTAGTACTGGTTCTTTGTTAGGTCTGGACCAAATCACTGAAGCTTTCAAGCCAGATCACTGCAGTCTTTTCCCCAGGCACTGACAGGGGTAATTATTGTGGTTCATGTCATAGCCCAGGACTCCATTTCAACCCTAGCAGAAAAAGGAGTTATTTTTATTTTGCTGCACAGTAAATATACTTTTTTTTGCATGTATTAATATAAACTGCTTTAATATGTAAAGGTGACTACACTAAATATTAAAGGCTCTGTATTATTTCTTGATTTTGAATTAAAATGTCCTGCCTTCAGTTAAGATTTCCTGCCTTCCTAAGTACCTTTCAGCAAAGAACAATCTGTTTAAGTTCTACAAATCTATTCATTTCATATTTGGGGATATTTTCAGACTCAGACTCAAACCAGGTTTACAACAAAGTAACCAATCTTTCCTGAGTATGGGTTATTATCCATCACATAGAAACCATAAGGAAGTCTACACACTAGTTATCTGTTGCCACATAACAAATTACCCTAAAACTTAGCGGCTTGAAACAACAAACCCTTATTATCTCACATTTTTTCTGGGTCAGAAATTGAGATGTGGCTTAGCTGGGTCCCCTGGCTTTGGGTCTTTCACAAGGCTGAAGTCATCTCTAGGCTTCACTGGGAAAGATCCACATCCTAGCTCCCTCACTAATGGGTGTTGGCAGGATTTACTTCCTGCCTCCGTTGGTCATGAGTTCTTCCTCCTTCAACTCCTTGCCACATACACCTCTCCATAGACCATCTCACAACATAGCAGCCTTCTTCATCAGAGTAAGCAAGGGAGGGGGCAAGAGAGAGAGAACACTACTAAGACTGAAGTCACAGTCTTTTGTGACTTAATCATGGAAGTGACAACCCATCATTTTTGCCATGTTCTGTTCATTAGAAATAAGTCACAAGATCCAGTCTCCATTCAACAGTATGAATGTGAGGAGTCTGGAATCATTGGGAGCCATGTCAGTAGCTGCCTACCACGATCTATAATGAAAATTCCCCCTCCATCGATTCCAGCCCAAACTTTAAGAGTTAAATCTAGAATTTTGAATGGTTTTGAAAAGCAAAATATGAGTTAAAAAGCAAAATGCACCCACCTCCCCAGCAGTACAGGAGACTGGATGACTCGTTCAGATACACTGCCTGATGGGTGTGGTTGAAATAGGCAAAGTACTGTCTGTTAAGAAGAACCTCGCTCTTCTGATAGCTCCTTCTGAATGAGTATACCCTTCTCTCCTTCATGGATTTGGAACTTCTAAAATGCTACCAATCCTCTCCAAAACCACTCCTAAATAATTATGACTATATTCTTTGATTCTGAAACTTTTGATTAAGAACCCCTTTAATCTATTCTATAAATAAACAATATCCATGAAACAAAAACTTTATGAGCAAGCAGAAGAACTACCTTTATTCTTACAGATTAGCATATACCTGAATGCCTGTTACATAAAATAAATTTAGTAAAAATTCTTCTTCGTCATGTTAACTTTTGTCCTAGACATCTGTGTTATTTGTGTTTGTTAGGGAATCATGGAAAATGTTCTCCATCTCTCCCATAGAAACCTCTGTTCTGTTTTGGTCACATTTTTCTTCCTTCAGCCTAGTCAAAAGCCCGTGCCTAGAACTGTCATTTTTATGTTTACACATGTTTACATCTTTTCTTTTGCCTCAAAAGTCTACTAGGAGACATGTGCTGAGCATAACCTAAGATTACAATAAATAAGTTATGTAAGACTTAAAAATTCAGAAGCCATAAAAACCAGCATGGATTTTCTTGGGATTCTAAGGGTAGGTATCTTGATTAGGAGGCAGGTTAGTGGCTCGTTTTTCAGCAAGAAGACAATAATAGAGCCGAAGAGCCCTCTAAGGGAAAGAAAAAAGAGAAAAGATATATGAGCACAAACAGAAAAATCAGTGAAGATGGAAACCAAAAAGTTGAACAACATATAGGAGAACCAGTAAAATCAAATGGTGGCAGGTGGGGAAAGCCACCAGACACAACCAGTCTCTCCTAAAAGAATGTTCTAGTAGCTAAATTGTAAATTAACCAGATGGAAAGAATAGATAAAATGCTAATACAGCTATTAAAAAGAGTAATTAAAATCCAAAGGAAGTGTGTTTTTTTTTAAATGAAAAGATACCAAATGTTGTTAAATTGCTTTTTAAAGTGCATGATACAGCTCTGTGTGGAATGCAGTATAGTTTCTCTTTGGTTCACTCTCCCCAGAATTAGTTTCCAGATTTGCCCAGGTGTCTCTGATACCAATAATAAAAACCTCTGTGGGCCTATTGTGTAGGCTAGGATAAATGGGTGCCCCAGCTTCCACGTAGACGCCAGCCTCCGGCCTCAGGCCTGGAGCATCCTGGGGAGGTGGTCTGGTCCACGGAGCAGGCAGTGAGAGCTGGGGAAGCCTTTAAGGCGGCTGCCAGTCAGATCTGGTTCCCCTTACCATGAAGTCCAGAGGAAAAAAAAAAAAAAGTATCACGCTCATAAGATTTCTTCATATTCAACCATCCATTTGCTAATACATTCTCTTGACATAAGTAGCCCCACTAAATTCCTCTTTCCTCATCACTAACTCTAAAATGACAGCTTAAGGATTATCCTTTCTGCCATTTACCATGAAACACAGCTCCAAACTAGTTTGTTGTAGGTTTCTGAGCTTAACCACATAGCTCACACTGAGTGGATAATCAATCATTCTATGACTAAATCCATCTGGAACAAATTTGAAGAAGTGGCCATGTAGGGTTTTTGGGGGTTTTTTTTTTTTTTTTTGAAAAAAAAAATTAAACTGAAACCAGAGTTGGTCTCTTTTTTCAAAGGTTTAAAAGACAAAAAAATTATAAAACTCAGCAATGACTTTTCCCCCCAGAATTCATGCATGCTCTCTAAGATTGGTTCTGTCCTGCCCCCATTTTGCATTTCATTTAATTTTTCAGAGAGATGATCCTTGAATGCTTTGGAGGAGAGTCCCCTTCCCAGAGAATGAAGTCATGATCCCTCCTTGCGTAGAAGGAAAGAGGGACATTGTGTGGCCAGGTTGTCACCATAACATCATGCTGATCTTAAATTCCCAAACATGCAGAGCTCAACTGAGGGATTATGGAACTAAAAAAGCCTATTTCTGGCCATTCTTGCTAGAGCCACTACTTTTTGCCCTGTAAGCATTAAAATATCATGAGCCTTGGTTTTAAAGAATTCCACCTTTCCCTCACCAGACCCCAAATTGTTCATCTAAATTTAGGATATATTTTCTCATGTATACTCTGACATCTGCACCATTCATGCATTCATTTGTTCAATTTTTAGTCATTTATTCATCAATTCATGCAACTATATATTCAGTTAATATGTATCCAAACTGTACTAGATGCCTAGACATATAGCCTTTCTTGCAAGGATTTTTCAGTCTATCTGTAGTGGTAAGGTAAGGTTGATTTTTAAAAAAATTAAATAATACAAATAATTCAGCTTAACAATTCAGGTCAACAAAACTTTAGTCGAGGGCCTCAGTCCCCATGGAGTCAATGGTAAAAGCGGAGGTGGGAGTCCAGAGGAGGGATTGCTTGCTACAATCAGGGGCCATAACGTGCTTTTCGGAGGCAGTGGATATAATCTGGGTCATGAAAGACCAACTGGGTATAAATAATCCTTAGAGGAGAAAAGGCAGGCTTTGCTGGGGAGATGTCCTATATGCAGAATAATGGTGACAATATCCTGTCACTGTTTGGGGTGAGGGAAAGGGGGGCTATTGTGGGAACCACAGGAATCAAGTTAAGAAAAGTCATTGGAGGACAGTTTGTATGAATCCAATTCTCGGTTAAGCCATTTAGATTTAGTAATGTTATAACTTGAGAAAGATTTTGAATAAAAAAATGACATAATGAAAATGCTACTTCCGAACAGTTGTAGGATGAGAGGGAAAAATAAGTATACACATATGGCTAAATGTGTTGAATCACCTTAGTAGGACTGGGATGGGAGATGGGGGCAGATCTGACTTCTTGTAAAGTGAATGAGTTCCTCAAAAAGGAGTTACATTAATTTTCAAGTACTGTACATATAATAACAATGCTAATAAGAAGCATAAAAAGAGTTTGATCCACAAGGACTATTTTCAGGATCATAATTAATTTGTTTAAAATCATTTCTAACAGACACATTCATTATTTTTGTAAATAAGTGATGAGTCAAATCCTGAGTCAAAGACAATTCTAAACAAGTTCCACTCCAACTACAATAAATGATTTATAATATTGTTTAGCAATATATATTTATTCATAGGTATCATAAAGGTAAACATCAAATAGTCGATTAATAATATTTTGGTATAATTTCAGCTCCTACACCCCATGAAATAACCAATTAGGAGCTAAACAAGCCCTTAAATGATCTTTTGAACAATCAGCCTTTCTGTCTCATGCTCACATCCATTAAACTGTAGAATGTTCATTAGTCATAATATATGGCTGAAGGAATACAGAGTAAGTCTCTAACCATAAACTACGTCTGAACATAGACCTTTAACAGCAGTTGCTCTTATTTCTAATATGGTTAAGACTGTGATGTTGTGAAATTCAATGAACGTAATCTAAGCAGAGTCATGCCCTGATTATAAAAAAGTTTTTTGCAATTACAGGAAATTATGGCAAGCAGTAACTACCCATAGGCCCACTCTCCCCATTAAGTCCTCTACCATCCATTTTGCATATAAGCATGAACCAAGGAATAATCTGGTTATAAATAGAGGAGAACAAAAAGTTCTCCATATGGCTAGGGGAAATGCATTTCCTAGTTCACAATTACCTTAATTAAAAATGAGAATTTAAATTGAGTACGAAAAGGGAAGGAGGGGTTTGGAAGGGCCGTTTGGGAGTGAGGGTAAGGCTGGACTGCTAAGCTGATAAAGCAAGGACTTAAAAACATAAGAATATGTAGTTCACCTTATGAAATAATCCAAAAGAATTTTAACTGGATTTAGATCTCACTTCACTAAGTCGTGATACTTTGTGTGTGTGTGTGTATTTAAAACTTAACCAACAGCTAGAATTTTGCAAAGGTAAAACACCTGTTCTGTCTGTGTATTGATCTCTTTAAGTTTCAATTCTAAAACATTTCATAAGCAATAGTCATGCATATACTTCTTAAAAGTGGGGTCTTCTGGAGATGATGTGTTAGTTGCCTAGATTTACTTTATTCTTTTATACTGGATTTTAACATTTGCTTTGTTAATTACAGTTTGGAAGGTGGCACAAGACCACTAAATATCCTGTAACTGTAAGATTATTCAAGAAGCCTGAGTTGAGTAACTATTATGTGCTAAGCACAGTAGGTACTGCGAATACAAAGATAAAAAAGCCTATTGTGCCCGCCTTCTAAAGCTCACAGTCTAAGAGGGAGTGGACAGTAATTACAGTGTGACATTTTGAGTCTCCCATTTTAAAGACTTCCCAGAGAAGGTGACACAGGCTCCAGTCTAAGGAAGGTGTGAATTAGCCTTTAACAAATTGAGGGGAGTGAGGGACGGAAGGAGAAAGAATGTTCCATGCAGAGAGCACTTGCTAAGGTCCTAAATAAAAGAGAAGAAGGGAACAAGTGTTCTGCATGATTCAGTGTGTAGTACATGATGGTAAGCAAGGATCAAGTCATGAAGGGCGTTGCACATCACATTAAAAAGTTTGAATTTTATCCTGAAGATACTGGAAAGTGACATAATGAGTTTTCATCTGCACCAAGTGAAAGATGTCCTATACAAATACAGAACGTATGCAAATCCGAATGAAGTCCACTCTCTTTGCTCACAGAGGAGGGAAACACATAATTTACTTTGCAAAACATTTCTAAATACTAACTTTGTTAGTCCAGTTAAATAATTTCATTGTAAGTAATTAGGACAGGTTTCATTCCCCACTTATAATAGTGCTACAAGGCAAATTAAGTATGAATTTCATTCTAAAAGTAGCACAGCTCACATTTTTAACCAAATAGAGTGCAGTGGGGAAAATATCTTAGCTCAAAGAAAAGTTTAAAACATCAGCATTAAGAATCCACTCGACATTTAGTGCATTGTTCTAGGCCATTGTGATTTTATTCACCTAGAATATAACTGTAGTTCTTAAAGTATTTTTACTACTTGGGGTTTGTTCTGTCTTAAAGTTCATACTAAAACTTATTGGAAGACAAATTTGAAAGTAAAATTTAACTCAGCCTTTGCAGAAGCTACAAGAAGTTCTACACACTCACCCAATTTGGCATGGCATTCCTTAGTCTTGTAAAAAAAAATGTAATAACAATTGTATAAATACTATGGAAGCTCTGAGTGTTATTTATTATGTTTTGCTATGTTGTAATATAATGGTGCCATAATTTATGCATCAAATCCAGTGGAGAGCGCAGTTGGTACCTTCAACAAATTGGGGCCATAAAATTTATAAAGGCCACCAATATATACCGAGGGTTATTCAGCAGCTGGTTTCCTAATGAAGAATGCCAGAAATCAGTAGTTGGAGCAAAACTTGTTTGGGACCCTGAACCAGATAAGGTGCCAGGGGCACACTTTTACCCTTAAGTTAAGGAGGAGGTTGGGAACAGCTATTCAAGACCTATCCAAGGCAGTTGACTTTCTAGAGATAGCAAATTTGCTGCTACTGCTCTTTCTTAACAAGGATACAGCTGTCCCAAAGTCAGCTGGACAAGCTGCTTTCTGTAGTGATCTTACATTGACCAAAGGAACCTGAGAAAAGAAACATATAAAGGTGGGCCTGAGCTGAACCTTGAAAAGGAATTTATCCTGTTAAAGTAGAGAGGTTGGGGAGGGGCTCATGGGCAAAGTCAGACAGGTGGCAAAAGGTGTCTTACACATGGCGATATGCAGCCTGGCTGATGTGGAGGGTCATATCAGAATGCACTGATAAGGGCTCTGGGTGGTGCAGTCGGCTGAGCGACAGACTCTTGGTTTCTGCTCAGGTCTTGATCAGGGTGATCACGGGTCAAGGGATTGAGCCCCACGTCTGGCTCCGTGCTCAGAGTGGAGTTGGCTTCGGATTCTCTGCCTCTGTCCCTTCCCCCACATGAACTCTTTCTCTTTCTCTCAAATAAATAAATAAAATCCTTTAAAAAAAAAAAAAGAATGTGTTTGTAAATTGGAATCTAAGGAAAAGACTAGTTTTTATATTAAACCATCTGTTATGTTGCAGTGAGGCTCAAACTAATTTTGAGCCTTCTGCATTTTATCAACATCTATGTGGGTAGTGATGAGACTGGCAGTAGGTGTTGGAGTTCTGGGGACCTGGACAGCAGCTCACCTTCACTGAGATGATAAAGATGGCAGGGTCACCCTGCTGAGCTCCCAGAGGGTGCTTGGGAGGGTCACAGTACTGGGCCATTGCTGAAGTAGCAGTGCCCAAGACCTACAAACCAGTGGGAGATGTACTAACACTACTTCGGATGTGGCAGCGGTCAGAGCTCTCAAGTTAGAACAATGCTCTGTCTGATCGGAGTGAAATTGAGAAAGGGCAAATGCAGAATAGAGTATTTAAATAGGAAGAAGTCAGAAATGCAGGACAGAGAAAGAGAGAATAAGTAAGAAGATGACAGAAGGAAGTCAGCCTAGCCACCTGCTGGTTTGTCACACTGTCAACATAAGCCTCGCGTTTTTCCTCATGCTTTAAATTCTTTCACTTTTTTTGTTAATTTTCTCTGTTAAACCCTTAATATGGAAACAAGAGTCTGTCATATCCACATACATAATTTGCCTATAACTATAATGAAAGCATTGGGAAGAGGTCATTTAGTGTTTGGAGAAAACCAAAATTAATATATGCAAAGAATACTTTTTAATATGCCATGGTTTTGCCATATTTCTAGCATAGCATTTACAAAACAAAAATTGGCTCCAAATCAAACTCTCCTGTATGATATGATTGAATGGATGCTTCATCAGCCACAAGTGATTACATAGATCACCGTAATGTTTTGTGAAGACTCCCACTCATTTGAAAAGGCAGACATCGATGTGTTCATCTTAGAGTCTTGTCCTTATGAATAAACAACCAGAAATACTTGTCCTGACTTTACAATGTGGTTATTTCCACTACATTTGAAAATACTCCCCATCTGTTCTTTAGTTCTGATTTATAACTTCATCACTGCCTTGAACGATGATGACCATAATGTCCTCCACATAGTCAATACAATAAAAATTGCTGCTGAAATGTATATCGTCATAACTTTTTCGTAGTTGGAACTTGTTCACACAGAAGTTCTTTCTGAGAGTTACGTATAGGTTCTAATTAGAGCTCCAATCAAAGCTACGTTTGCTAAGTAGTCTTTATAAACATTAACACTCCATTGCCATGAAGGGGGTCCTGTAGCCATTAACTGTCCTTTCATATCACAAAATATTATGAAATGCAAAAGATGTTAGATTTTTTTTTTTGCTTTGCCATATCCCTTTTGTTTGAATGTTTGCAATTTCCCTAATAAGAAATAGCTTTAAGAAAGAAAGAATGATTTTGCCCATTCTCTTATCTGTTCACCTGGAATATGCCAAAGGAAGAGAAGTCATTCAAAGCTGTGATGTTCTTCCCAACTGGATTTCAGTCATAACAGACCACATTCAAAATATGACACTGAGCAAGGAAGCAAAGATAGGATGGTAATTATATACAAGTGCATAGCAAATTATATTAAAAGCCCTGACTTTCTGCAGGTTTTTGCTTCCCTCGCACTGTAGACAACGGTAGTACTGACCTGATGTACACCGACTTATAGCCATTTCACAATGTTAAGTACAATTTATTGAGCACTTAGTGTCAACCAGGTACCATTTGAGGGGTGTGTTACTTCAATTAGTACTCACAACAGCATTATGAAATGGGTATTATCCCTACTTGACAGACTTTGTCAGTGAAACTTGGAAAGATTAAAGAATTTTCCCTGAATACACACCTTAAACATGGTGTTGCTTGGATTTGAACTGAGACCTATTTGATGCTAAAACCTGTGATCTTACCCACTCTTCTGTCTCAATTATAGTTCATATCATTCTGTCAGTGAGTTGCACAAGAAAAAAATTTATTCTGTGGTTCTCAGACTTTCTGAAAAGATCGACAATCCTCCCATCAACTCCAATTCTTGGTATGATAAATTCTTGGTGTAATATACAGGTTAGAAAAAAGCTAGTACAAGCAGCTAAAGAAACAATCTCAAATAAAATAATTTAGAATTTAAAAATCATGTGCAGTGAGAAAATAGTATGATTGTTGTAGTTCTGAAAGAGATCCCTACACCTCTCTGGCAGCCTCGCAGTCATCCACATTAACCACATACATGCCTGAAGCCAGATTTTCATTTAAAGGTTTCCATAAATTAATTATTATATTTCTAGGGAAAAATAATTGCAGGCTAATTTTAAAATTAACAATATGAATTGCTCAATTTTTCCATTTTCTTCTAAAATGAAAACTTGGAATATGATAGACTCTACGGATGTGCTCCACGCAGTAACCATTTTAAGTATATATATATATATACATATATATATATATATATACACACACACACACACACACACACATATCAGATCTAAGAACATAGTCTTTTTTTTTCCTTCTGTGTTTATGCATGCCAAGAAATTCCCTTAAAGACTGACTTAGTTTGGGATCTACCTTTAACATATCAACTGTATAACGGGCACAGGTCCGTCTCCCTTTGTACTCTACAGACATAGAAACTGTGTATGGGGCGTGTTTCCCCATGAGATTTTTTTCAGAGTTTATGCTGCCAAACAGGCATTAAGCAACTCTAAATTCCTGAAAATATGTAACTTTACAGGTACATGGTAGTGCATTTAAATATTGAAGAGAACTTTCTATTCATCCCGCTCAGCTAACAGAGCCTTTTAATCCTGAAAGATGAGTCCATTTTTAGACCCTCCTTTGAATCTACAGATCAGAAGCCACTGCTGAAAAATGAAAAAGAAGGGAAGAAGAAATAGAGATCTATGATCATGGTCCCCAAAAAGCAAGAGCATGTTGTTCAGGTTTCCCAGAATCCAATATTTTTAAGGTAGAGAGGGCAGAAGAGGTAAGAGGGGGAAAATGATTATTTTTTACAACAGCATTCAGGAATTCAGTAAAGTGAGCTTGAATATCCGATTTTTAAAACTGAAAGAGATCTCAGGGGACATACAGTCCACGAATTTGCGAGTCATCCTTGCGCAGGGGCCATGCTAATCTCTGTATCATTCCAATTTTAGTACATGTGCCACCACATGTCCCGCTGAAGGGGGCACAGACAATGTATAGTCCAAACATAATTTTGTCTCTGATGGAAATGTAAGGTAAAATGTCCCAAATTCACTTAAAAGTCCAAAGGCTATTTTATATGCTAGCTTGAGAAGTCTTTAGGATTGAAACACTCACAGGGTCAATAGTTTCATTGAACAGTATTTTCTTTAGTTCCCTATTGCCTTTAGGTAATCCTTCAACTCATAGGAGTTATTTGAATGCTATTACCTCACAACACTGAAAGCGTTTTAACATAGACAGGGGGGATATCCCATAGACTACATATGTCAAACAGAATTTATCAGCAAATTAAATTCGAATATGCATGATAATTCATGAGTAACTTGGGGAAAATGGCAACCATAGTATCAATTTGAAACAAAACGAAAAAGTCAAATCTCACTTGGCGTATGAAGGATTTGGACACAAGCTGATAGTTGTTCAAATTTAACATTTTAGTCACTGAATAACCTTATGCTTTAATATGATGAAAGCTGCAGAGCCTTCCTTCCTGAAAATCATTCATATGGAACAAGGAATAATACGTCTAGGTTTTAACTGTCACATTGCTCAAGGAAGAGGGATAAAATAAATAACCACTTAAGATAAGATCTTTCCTTGCTATACTTTATCTTAGAGCAAAGTTTTCAGATGTTAGAGGATAAATTATACAAGTATAAATGTAAACATCACAACTGTACAAAGATATATGTACGTGCATCACGTGTCAAATGAGAGAAGGTATAGAATTCATTCATTTTGTTGAATCCCTACGACTTTCTATATTTAGGTAGATGCAGCATCTGTTTTTCAATTTTTTTAAAGATTTTATTTATTTATTTGAGAGAGAGAGAACACAGAGGGAGAGTGAGAGGAAGAAGCAGACTTTCCGCTGAGAAAAGAGCCCAATGCAGGGCTCGATCCCAGGACCCTAAGATCATGACCCGAGCTAAAGGCAGATGCTTAACTGACTGAGCCATCCAGGTGCCCTTGTTTTTCAATTTTTTTAAAGACTTTATTTATTTATTCAACAGAGAGAGAGCTGTGGGAGGGGCAGAGGGAGAGGGACAAGCCCACTTTGAGCTGAGCGAGATGTGGGGCTTGACCTCAAAATCCTGAGATCGTGACCTGAACCAAAACCAAGAGTCAGATGCTTAACCAACTGAGCCACCCAGGTGTCGTGATTTTTCAATTTTTTAATGAACATTTTCTTTCTTTTTTTTTAAAGATTTTATTTATGTATTCATGAGAGAAAGAGAGAGAGAGAGAGAGAGAGAAACAGAGGCAGAGGCAGATGTAGAAGCAGGATTCTATCCCAGGACTCTGGGTTCACAACCTGAGCGGAAGGCAGACTTTTAACCAACTGAACTACCCAGTTGCCCTTAATTAACATTTTCAAACTCAGAGTTAGTTGAATGTACGATACAATGAATATTGAACACCCACCATCCAGATTCAATAATTGTTAACATTCTGCCATATTTGCTTGCAATGCCTTGACATCATTTTTCAACACAGATGACTGGTCAAATCCCCACCTGCTACTGAGAGCCACATTGTACCATTTGTGTATTTCTGGTGATAGGAACCTCACTACTTCTTAATATATTCAAGTGTCCAATGACCATATTCTTCTCTTACCCTGAACTAAAATCTGACTTCCTTAAATTTCTACCCATTTACTCTAGTTCTGTCCTTGGAAAGATAAGGTCAAGATTTTTTTCCTTCTTCTCTAAGTGGCCCTTCAAAACCCTAAAGTTCACTTTCATAAAAGACTATCTCAGCTACAAATCTCATTTGTATTTTCTTCTCTTGTAAATTGAGTAGAGTGGGGGCAAAGAGAAGGAGATATAAGGAGAGAAGGAGGGACTATAGGCCTTCTTAAGGGCTGGCATTTTTTTCCCACAAGGTTTCATATGTGATATTTTCATTTTCATTCAGTTTGACGTCTCAGATTCCAGTTTCATCTTCCTTAAACCATGAGTTGTTTGGAAGTGTATGTCTTCTTTTCTGAAAGAAGGGGATTTTTCTAGTTTCGTTGTGGTCATGTCATTGTCATTTCCATCATATATGCATTGTACTGAGGGAACAAAAATCTGTATATTGTAATTTTTGAGATGTATTTAGACTTTCCTTAAGGCTAGCATATAATCATTTTCTTTTAACACTCACTCAATGCTTGAATCGGTTATGTATTACTATACAGTGTTCTATAATATGTCAAGTAGTTCAAAGTTTATAATCATGTTGTTCATATTTTCTGTTCATTTCTGAAAATGTGTTTGTTTGTTTAGTTACAAAGACAGGTATATTAAAATCTCTTAGTGTAATTGTGTGCGTTCATCTTCCCTTTAGTTTTACTTATCTGTGCTTTGTCTATCTGGAGGCTGTGTGATTAAATGCAGTTAAATTCTGAATCCTTTTTCCCTTAAAGTCAACTTTGTCTGATATTAATATTGCAAGCCAACTTTCTTTTGATTAGTGTTGGCATAGTACACTATTCATCTTTTTTTCTTTAACCTATATTTCCTTTCCATCCTTACATTTAATTGTTTCTCTTGAAACAGCATATTTGGGTTTTGTTTTTGTAATCAGCCTGAGAATTTTGGTTTTTAGTAAGAGCATTTAATCTGCTTACATTAATGCAACTATTGCTATGATTAGGTTTAAACTACCATTTTACTATTTGCCTTCTATTTGTTCTGCACATTTTAGTTTCCTTTTCTTTCCTCTCTTGCCTTCTCTCTAAAATAATGGACCATTATGTATTATTCCATTTCTCCCCTGTATTAGATTTGTAGTTTTATGCTTTTACTATTCCTTTAGTTTTTTCCCCTAGGGGCTACTTAACATGCATCCTTGATTTATCAAAGTCTAAAATAAATTAGTAGTTTTACCTCTTCCCCAACAGTGCAAGGACCTTCAAGTACTTAAACTCTATTTACCTTCCTGCCAACTTATTATTCTCATGTATTCTCATGTATTTTAATTATAAATATTTTATAAATCCCAAATATGTTATAAATCCCAAATATTTTATAAATCCCAAAAGACCTTCCTATTATTGTTTTATACAGTCTGTATGCATTTAGATTTACTCACATATTTATCCTTTCATTGCTTTTCATTGTGCTGGAATTTTGAATCAAAAAGAGAAAGGAATTTAGTGCAAATTTGGTGAGTTCCACCCGTCCTTCATCCTACCTCCCTGCTTCATTTGGAATTCAGAAAACATAAGGGCCCTGAGGCATATGGGGAAACACTGTGCAGAAACATCATAAGTAAGATGTAATGAGATGGGTAGGAAAATATACACAAGAAGGTAACATGTTCTGAAGGCAAGAAGCACAAAGATATGCTTTATTTAAAAAGCCTTAAGCAGTTAATGATTTGAAGAAGCATTGCCAAATTATACTCAGCAAATTTAGTAGTATGCCCCAATTTAGTGGGCACAAAAGCTGTTTATTGTTGAATGAACAACAAGTATAATGTAATTGGTTTCATACAATTAGGAGGTCACCAAGCCATGCTTGTTATAATTGGCATTGCCATAGCCAGGGGCTTGTGCGGCCTCAAGCGATGATTGGCCTGAAGGAGTAAGCCAAGAATGTGTGTGCTTTGAGCTAGGGAGACTGACTAATCTGGCTGCAAGGCTCAAGGAGGAGGCCAGAAATCAAGTCACAGTGCTTAGGCAGGGCCTGGTGGACTCAACTGAATGTAGTGTCCATTCAGTTCATCGCTTTCCAGGGGTTTGATCTGGAGCTGGGGATGGAAGGTGGTTGGGAGGAACGAGGTAAAGAGGTAAGGCACCAGAAAACTACAATTGAAATGTCAGTTCAGAGGCATCCCATAATAAGATGGAATCATAATTCCTCTGAAAGCCATGCAGTTGGAAGCTCGTCCCCAGTTTGTATGGACTGGGCTTACACTTTCACACAGACCATCTTTAATTCAATCTTTAAGCAAAGATTAATGATGCTACTTGTTTCAAAAATACTGTTTTACCTTCACAAGGTTGTGGATTGATGACTGGTTGTAATATCACTCCAAATACCAGGGTCATCTTTTCCCAAAAATATTTTTAATGGGTAATTAAGTTTAAGAAGTGAAAAAGGAAGTTTGGCTGGAAATGACATATTCACAGAGATGCCAGAGAACGCTCCTGGTGATTAGCAATCATTGATCAGTAGTTTTTCCTTAACATTCTAAAAGCAATAAGCTTCACTTTGCCTGTTTGCAAAAAGAGCTGAAGAATAATTAAGGCCTTTGTTTCCTTGCTGGTTCTGTTTCAGCCTTTGAGCAATTGGTGCATTTGGTCTGTGTGTAGTACAGATGAGTCACAAGTTGAACTGGCCATGTGTGCCACTTGGTTTTCTCCCCTATGTTCGTGAACTGTATGTCTAACCTCATCCCATCATCTTGCAAATGAACACCACTAGCCACAAAGGAGACCGGGTGAGAAAAGGTCGATTTGCAGTGCAAATCAATCATTGCTGGAAAAGCAACTCCAAGTACATGTAGAATGATTTTTCCATATGAGAGCAGCATATTTCAAGATTCTGATAGAACACAGTGCAATGACAGGGACTTGCAGGACACTTGATTCACCACTCTATAAAACAAAGAAATGAACTATCAGGGAGGCTGATGTTTGTTGATTTTGGTGATATTTTTGTTTATCATTTAATGCACACCAAATTATTAACAATCTGTTTTGCCAGAACAGATAAGAATCTAGAACTATAAATCTACTGCTGGCCATAGATGAAGACAGTTCTCTTTTGTTACTTAATATCAGTATTTATTTTCTCCACTAGAACTGCTTAGCTTGGGTGAATTCTAGCTGATAATTTCAGAAGGGTGAAAAGCTAACTAGAACTGGGCATTTAGCCCAGATAAATCTGATTCCAGTACTATGAAAGAAGCAGCAAGGGAAATAGAAAGTCTTTGACAAAAATTGTTGATAATTGGCTAAGGACTGGGGAGGGAAACAGAAGACTTGGAGAGCTATGAATGTTATTCTAATGTAGAAGAAAGACACAAGGGAGGAATCAAGGCACTACAAATGAACGACCCTCTCTTTACTTCTAAGAAAAATTAAATATATATACATATATAAAACTACAATTAAAAGTCTGCTATACAGAGCTCTTAATAAGTCTGTCTGGAAACCTAAATTGCAGAGGCAAAATGGAAATCTGGGGTTTGAATTTCTACTCTGTGTGACCTTGGGCCAGTCACTTCACAAATCTACATTTCAGTGACATCCTCCTGCCTCTTCCATAAATTGTGCATGATGTGACCATTTATTTCACAGAGTTCTTATCAGGATTAAATCAGAGCCTTGCAGATCTGATTGTCTAATCAAATAATAGATATTTAAATATTGCTAAGCACTTACCTATTTTTATACCAGTTAATTTTAGAATTTTAACAGATTTATATATGAAGTTAAATAAAAAATCACACGCCTCTTTCCTAATCAAAATTTAAGCAACGTAATTTAATGTCTTGACTACTCAGATTATCATTAAGAGCCAGGAATGGATGAGGCAGTAGTAAAACAGCAATGCTCTCAGCACTTATTGAGATAGCTCCTACTTTCCAAGATTATACTGAAAAATAAGATGAAGACCCAAAATAACAATAAGATCCTTACCCAATAAGTCCCTTTTATTTAAAAAGTTTTATAGAGTAAATAGAGTGCTGGGAACGAATTTATTGTTGTGTCACTAGAAAGGATTAGGACCAATCATTCTGAGCAGTGGGTATCTATCTAAATTGTTAAGAATGTGGAAGGAAGGAAGGAAGGAAGGAAGGAAGGAAGAGAGGGAAGGAAGAGGGAGAGGGAAGGAGAGGGAGAAGAAAGGGTAGGAGAGGAAAGGAGAGGGAAGGAGAGGGAAGGGAAGGGAAGAGTCTAGGAATAAAGTAGCTCCTTCTCACAGTAAACATGAATCCCTGACCTCTTTTTTTCTACTTTACTTCATTTATGAGATTAAATTAGTATGGTTGCAGAAGATATAAGATTGTAAATCCACACAGATGAAGAAATAGCAACTTGAATTTAACCACTGCCTTTGCTTTAACCACAGGAGTTCAAAGGACAGCGCCATCAAGTAATAATCACAAAGCACGTACAGTGCTCCCCACAGAACTAGTAAAGATGTGGCTATTTTACTTTAAACATTTACAGTCTAGAAACAAAAAGATATATTTTGAAGATTCTGAACTTTTTAAAAAAATCCTTGCATCATTAAGGATGGACAGTCTATTTTATAGATAGAGAAACAGAGAAAAAGAATTGATTCCATGGTCCTAGGTCACCTGGGCAGTGACAGATGCAAAAATCACTTCAGTCCCTTCCTCCTTTTTCAGTGTGTTCTCCCATCCCTGGGCAGTGGTGGATTATTCCAAGGTAGTTCTGAATCATTCCTTAAACCTAAAGCAGCAAAGTCTAAATCTAAAAAATCTAAAGCATTTAAGGTACAGAAAACGTTTGCCCATGAAAACACACTGAATGTCCATGTCGTGGTAAGTTATCAAATTATGAAAAGAACATTGCAGAGATTAAAATGTTGCATAAGAGAGAGAAAGCAGCATGAGTCAGGGGTTTGGGAAATATGAGTCAGAATGACGGGAAGGAGCCAAAAACATAGAGAATGAGGGCCTAAGCAGGGACTTAATGGACACCACAGAGATGTGGACACAGTTGCCTCCATTAACTTTTGAGAGGAAACCAAATATGCAGTTCCATAGACTGGGGGTCAGCATGATAAAGAGGCTAGGAGCAAGAGCCGAGCAAAGATCAGACTGCATTATTTGAAGCGATGGTGGTGCCAAAGTCAGCAAGAAAGGGACCTACAACAGTATAAATCACTAGGAGGGAGAGTGTGGGCACATTTTTGAAAAATGAGGGAATCACCAAATACTGCCCTTAGCTATTCTTAATGCATTAGAATGATGAAATGTAAGTTGATTTACGTGTTGTGATATTTTAGGAAGCACACTCTATTATTTTGTTCTTTGGCTATGTTTACATTAGGCTGTGTCTACATAGTTCAGAGCTGCTCCCTGTGGTGTCCAATTCAAATTCCAATCCCACCTTTAAGGCCCTGAATTTTTGCTTAGGGCTTGAGCTGCCACTTTATGAGCACCTTCAAGTGGGCACTGCAGCAGGCTCCATGCACACAGCCCTTCCAGCCATGCTGAGTCCAGCTGTCTTGCAGACCACGTTTGTTTCGTAGGACATTTTCTAATGCGACCTGCCTCCTGCCTAGAAATAGCCTCCTCGCCTTCTTCAAAATGCAGCTCAAAACTCCCCTGGCCCAACAGACCTTCCACAGCCACCCACCTCTGATGCTACCTTATGCCTCCTAGTTTCTGCACTTCTCAACATCACTGCTTTCCTACAGTTTCCATGTGCTGACATCTTGTTGGTTTTGCTGTTTCTCACATCTTGCCTGTCACCCTTCCTTGTGAATGATTAGTTCATAAGACAAAACAGTGATCTTACTTCTCTCAAACTCTAGGCATCGGTTCCAGCAAATGATTATCATTCACTCATCCATTTTATGAATAAACAGTTATTGAAAACCCACGATGTTTCATGCACTCTGCTAGGCATTAGGAATACAGAAAAAAGTAAGATGTAGACCCCATCCTCAAAGAGCTTAGGGCTAGGGCCCGGGGAATGTGTTAACTGATTGCTTAAGAACCTGGTGAGCTTCACTGTCGAGGATAAATTATAGTTTAAAAGCAAAACAAAAACTCCTCTCCCCGGAGTACTTTTTCCTAGATTACAAGGAAAATCATGGCTGACCCGCATCATTTCCCTTAAGATAAAGCAGTGCTTTTGCCATTTGAGATACTCCCACCACAGAGGCCTTTCATAAACGAAAAGCCTGGGGAAATCAGGGTCTTCTGGTGTACCAGCAGAGGAATGGATATTCTGCTTCAAGTCTCTGACATACATGTATGCTTTACTGACTTACCACGTTAAGTCTCTGATGTTTAAGACAACTGAAACGCATACAAGTAGAAAAAACAAGCGTGGAGGCACCTGGCTGGCTCAGTCAGTGGGGCGAGCGACTCTTGATCTCAGATCAAGTTGTGGGTTTGAGCCCCATGTTGGGTGTAGAGATTATTTAAAAAATAAAATCTTTAGGGGCGCCTAGGTGGCACAGCGGTTGGGCGTCTGCCTTCGGCTCAGGGCGTGATCCCGGCATTCTGGGATCGAGCCCCACATCAGGCTCCTCCGCTATGAGCCTGCTTCTTCCTCTCCCACTCCCCCTGCTTGTGTTCCCTCTCTCGCTGGCTGTCTCTATCTCTGTCGAATAAATAAATAAAATCTTTAAAAAAAATAAATTAATTAAAATCTTTAAAAAAAAGTGTAAGAGAGTTTAACAATGTGCAACAATTCTTACATGACTTTCTCATAATGCTTTGTGAGTAAGTAATAACAGGGTCTCAAAGTATAACTTTTAAAATAATAGAATTGTGTTATTTAGATAATGGTATGAATTGACAGTATGGTCAAAGATAGTTCAAAGAAATCCTATCTGACTCTGTGTCCTTCAGCATTAGATAAACTGCTAAGAGCAAGGGAGAGGATAAATAGTCTCAGCTTGAGTTGGAGAAACTGTAAATGAAAATGTAGTCAGTTCATTTCCTAGCAGACCCAGCTCTGGGTATATGACAAAGCACACACTCAACTCCTTTGGAATAATTTCTTGAAGGGGATTTCATGTAATTGTGTTTTATTGAATTTCAGGAAGCTTCCCATCCAAAAGACTTAAAAATTAAAGTGAGTCCAAGTATTTACAAAGTGTGTTAAAAATATTACCGGTGTTAGGTGTGGTGAGTCCTATTGCAGTTTTATTTGTTTGTTTGTTTTGATAGAGAAAGGAAAAGAATATAGTGGCAGTGGAGGCAGCGGTATTTTTTTATTATTAAATTATTTTAACTGACCTGATACTTACATTCGATGATCTTTCTCAGAAGGTCAATGGACTTGGTTCTTAAAAAAGAGTAGGCCCAGGTAGCACAATATTTATATTTAAAACTTATTTAATGATATATTAAGTCCACTGGAAATGTTAGCCTATTTATCAAAGAGCCTTAGACCTGAGCAAGAAAGTAGGAAGGAAATTGTAGGACATCAGGAACGCGATGGGGTGGAGGCGGTTTGCAGAGAGGTCTCGGAAAGAAAAGCCGCAGTCACTGGTGAGGCCTCCCTCAGAAAATGCAGCAGCCAGCCCCAGTCCTTGATCTTCTGCCAGCATGTACTGAGGAAACTTGCCACATCTGAATCTCACATTTCGGTATCTCTCAGGGCTGTTATCACTGCAAATGCTGGCAGATGCTCTTGACATAAAACAATAGGAATTCTGCTGTCATTTCTGCATTAGCGAGTCATAAAGCTCTGAAGGAAACCCCAGTAGAAATGTTTTCATCAAGTGCATATGAGAATATAATAAAAGACACAAAAAAGAGCAGATAATTTCAAAGCAAGATCGTGGCACCTCTGCATAGTACCTTACAAGGACAGAGTTAGAATCACTGATTTGAAAATAATGATGATGACGATGGATGTCAAAACAAAAATAAAAAACAACACAAAAAGTTCACCAAAACTTTGAAACCAGGTTCAAAGAATTATGTTAAGTAGATGCTTTTATAGGGTATTATCCAATAAACGGCCATACATCCCTCGAGTATTTTTCACCTCCCCTCCCTCTTTCTTCTGGAAGCAATCTCTGTTATCCTGTTATTGTTCAAAGCCACTATCTTAGGACAACTGTCTTACTACAGGAACCTCCTACATTCTTACATTGGTTGAGTGAGTGCAGCAGCTCTCCCTGGAAATAGAGTTGAAAGGCAACACAGTAGGAGCCACTCTCTGAGCTTCTTTAAGGGAAGGCAGGAATTGAGGAATACATTCTAATTACTGATGGCTCATCTTTTGTATTGAATTTTAGCCCACTGCTTGTTCCAAAGCACCACCCTGGGTTTACCACAGTGATGATCTAAGGCTCTCAGTTTTTATGAAAATTTGTCATCTAGGAATTCCAAGTTCGATGATATTTTTTAACAAAGCCTAGACTCTTCAGTTGTTGAAGAATGCCAAAATCACATAATCCTTTCATCTTCTTAACTCACCTATTTAACTTCATAATGGGAGAGAGTTAATTGAATGCAAAGGTAATGTTGAAAAGGCAAAATTAGATTTCACTTATAAATTACTGTAATATGAATGCACATGCACAAATTCATATCACACTTAGATCTCAAAGAAATTCATTATAACAGATTCATTATATTATGACTGAGCATTTTTACTTTTCTAAAACTATAATCTACCTACTCCTCAGGACACATTTAGTAAATTATAGAACTGCTTTGGGGAAATATCTTTTTAAAACTGAAATGAAATGTTTTGGGAAAATATGTATTTTAAACTACACCAGTCTATCTCTCCTAAAGGAATATGATCAAGTTGAATCGTTTGCATTTTGAAATTTGCAATGAAAGGTTTTGGTTTTTTTTAAGATTTTATTTATGTATTTGAGAGAGAGAAAGAGAGCACGAGCAGGGGGGTGGAGGGGCAGAGGGAGAGTGAGAAACAGGCTCTCCGCTGAGCAGGGAGCCCCATGTGGCTCTATCCCAGGACCCAGGGATCATGACCCGAGCTGAACGCAGATGCTTCACTGAATGAGCCATCCAGGCACCCCAAAAGGTTTGTTTTCCTTTTTTTAGGATATATTTATTTATTGGCGGGGGGGGCGGCTTGTGGGATGGTGGGAAGGAACAGAGGGAGAGGGAGAGAGAATCTCAAGCAGACTCCACACTGAGCGTGAAGCCTGATGCAGGGCTCCATCCCACGACCCTGAGATCATGACATGAGCCAAAATCAATAATTAGTTGCTCAACCAACTGAGCCACCCAGGCACCCCTATTAAAGTTAAAAAAAAAAAAAAGGCAACAGGAAATGCACAGTAGTAAAGTTTGATTTATATCTGGTTACTGCACAGATCTTTAGAGACTTGTCAACATAAATTATCTCAAATACAACATATTGGGTAGAAAAAGCAAGTATTATATAATTTGTTTACACTTTAAAACACACAAAACAACACCGTATATTCTAATGGATGCAATGTATAATCTAATGGATGGATGTAATTTCAGGGAAGGATTCACACCTGCCAGAATAGTTGTAGGTGGGTAGGTAAAGAGATGAGAATACAGTAAGGCTTTAGCTATGTCTCGAATGTTTCATTTCCGAAAATAAAGTAAGCCAAGGCAAGCATGGCTAACGTTAGCATGTGTTAAATCTGAGTGGTACACACCGGAACCTATGAAATTATTTTCTGAACACTTGAAATCATTTATCATTTTAAACATTTCTAATATAATAATATTACAGAGTATTGTTTTAAGAATAAAGTAAAAAATTTATTTCTTAAAAAAAGTATGATGGCAATTCAACATAGGGAATGTAGTTAATGATACTGCAATAGTATCATTGCATGGTGACAGATAGTAGCTAGACTTGGAGTGAGTGTAACGTAACATATAGCGTTGTCGAACCACTATGTTGTACACCTGAAACTAATGTCACTTATGTGTCAACTAGACTTCTCCGGGTTTTTTTAAATGGAGGAAATAGTAGCATCTGCACAACCAACTCAAACTCTGTGATGGCTGTCTTTACCAGACATAGACGAGTGCACTGCCGGGACTCACAACTGTAGAGCCGACCAAGTTTGCATTAATTTACGAGGCTCCTTCGCCTGTCAGTGCCCTCCAGGGTACCAGAAGCGAGGAGAACAGTGTGTAGGTAAGTACAGCAGAGCAGTAAGCAAAATCCTGTCCTAAACCTCTTCTTATTTGTTTAAACCTCAGTCATTCAAAACAAAGCACTCATATTTATTTGGAGAATGATAGCTAACAACTGCTTATTCTTTCATTGACTACGGATCCATTTTCCACACTAACAAGAAAGAGCTAACCTTAAAGGGTGAACATATTCTGGATATCAAAGTGTTGGTTACATGTTAGACTAAGCAAAAGCAAAAATTTAGAGTATGAATGGGACCACAAAAGCACCAAGAAAATAATTTTAAATTAGCTTTTTGGGGGCCATAGCGCCAAAACATTGATGATGTGACCTTCAGTCACTGGTTCATAAAATAGCATAGCTTATAGGGCACATGGTGAGGTTCAAATCCCAGCTCTACCCCTCACTCACTTTGAGGCTTTAGACAAATGACAGATACTCAAGAGCTCATGCGTGTGAGTGCTTAGAGTTGCAACGAGCTGTGTGCCATCATTGTGTGATGAGTTAACAGACATGTACTAAACATTTGTTATGTTGCATGTGGGTACAGTGTTGGGAATGCAAAGCCAAGTACAGTGCATGCCTCTACTTGAGAGCTCTACTTAAGCTACCTGAGAGCAGGAGCCAGGTCTGGTTTGTGTCACTTCTGTCTCCCCAGAACCTGAAAAGTGCCTGGCAAGTAGATATTCTGTGCTTTTTTTTTAACGCCTGGAAGAACACAGTATGAGGAGGCTGACTGGCAAATGAGAAGTAAACAGTAAAAAGTAAATGTGTTCTGGGTTCAGTCATGAGGTCCAGCACTAGGAGTAAAACTTTCTTACTGACTCCCTGTGTCAATTGTATCCATATGATATTGATAGCGATTTACATACTACCTTTTAACATACATCAGTGAAAAGTCCTTGTTTCCTCTTTGAAACAGAGGATAAGAACATGGGGACAGGAAGCTAGCATTAATTTTCACCCAAGAATGTTCGCTGTTGATGTCAGGATTTCAACACTGAGCTCCTCATGGGCCCTGGCCCAGTTCTGCCCGCCATGGGGCTGTGCCCAGGTGCTGGGGTGAGTGCCCAGCCTCTGAGGAAGGGCCAGGCTTTGTGTGACTGAAGCTGTGATTTAGGAGAAGATTGTGTGGAAAACTCTACAGGCACCAAAGTTTTGCCCAATGGATTAGTCAGGAAAATAAACAATTGAGGGTATAAAAGGTACAGAAAAAGAACTAACTCAACCTACTATGGGAAAAATTAAAGGGTATAAAATGTATGATTATAGCCCTATATGATATGGCAGGAGGAAACATTCCTTTTTTTTTTTTTTTAAGATTTTATTTATTTGACAGAGAGATATAGCGAGAGAGGGAACACAAGCAGGCAGAGTGGGAGAGGGAGAAGCAGGCTTCCCGCTGAGCAGGGAGCCCAATGCAGAGCTCGATCCCAGGACCCTGGGATCATGACCTGAGCTGAAGGCAGACGCTTAATGACTGAGCCACCCAGGCACCTAGGAGGAAACATTCTTAAATTCAGATCTAATCATGTGGCTTCCCTGCTGTTCTCCTCACCCACAGAACCAACTCCACATTCATCAACAGAGCATATAAGGTTTTCCTCCATCAGACCAGCTCTGTTCTATGAACACCCTTCTCCCCCAAAAATACTACACTGCAGCCTTGTCCACTAGTTATAGTTCCCCACATACATCACACAGTGTCACACTTCAGTGCCTCTACATAAGCTCTTTTAGCACCAGGAACATGCAGCCCTGGAAAACTCCTATTCAATTTCCAAATCCCAGCTCAGGGTCACTTCCTTTAGGAAGTCTTCCATGATTTACCCAGACATGATTAGTTACTCCCTCCTCTATGTCACTGCTTCTCAAACCTTGATGAGTCTTTTTTTTTTTTTTATAAATTTCCAGTCTGTTGCAGATCAATACTACTATAAAGTATAATAAAAATGTTGTAGTAACACAAATTGTTATTCCTAAACACATATTCTCAATTTCTGTAATTATTTGTTGCAGACTGGTCCAAATAGTCCCTGGGCCAACAGTGGTCAGCAGGTCACACCTTGAGTGGAATGGTGTTCTTTCTGTCCCTTGTATAGCTTTCTACTGTTGATCTTACCATTCCATGCAATAATGTGTTTTCATGCCTTTCTTCCATGCTAGACAGGGTATACTGTACGTATTTATTATCATCATTATAAAACTGAAGTGCCAAACACAGTGCTTACAAATAACAATGACTCAATGGATGTTCACTGGTTGAGAAGACATGAATCATTTATTCATCAAGTATTTACTGAGGGCTGACTGTGTACCAGAGACTGTTCTAAGTGCTGGGCCTTCATGGTAAACAAACACATTTTACGGAATCATGTCCCTCATGGAGCTATTAGAAGGGACCATTTATACAAATCAGCTGTCAACACTGGCACCTGGCTATAATACTGGGTACAAGGAAGAACTACGCTAAAATTGCTCTTAATTAGCATAAAGTTTACATTCATTTGACTAATATTTATCGAGCACTACTATGCCATACCCTGTTCCAGGTATTAAGTACACAGCAGTGAACAGACAAAAAAATATTCTACCTTCACCTGAAGAGGAGACAGGTCTTATCTGCCATGCATTATAGTGAGGGAGACAGATAAGAAGCAAATAAACACATAATACAATGTGAAGGAGTGTCAATGGCTACAAAAAAAGAAAAATGGCTACAAAGCAGGAAAAGAGGACAGAAGAAGCCATTTTATATGGATGGACAGAGATGACCTCCCTGAGATGACACTTGAGCAGACCCCTCAATAAATGAGGTGGAAAGCCATGACCATGTCATTACCATTTATTTCCATATTCAAGTGAAACCAAATATATTTTGTAGCCTATTAATAATAGCTGCCATTTATTTTTACCTGTTTTTTGTGAAGAACTTTGCCTATATACTTTCATGTTATCCTCCCAACAAGTGTACCACATTGCTATATTATCACTTACAGAAGAGGAAATGGAAGCTCTGAGAGGTTAAGACCATGCTAGTAATCGCCAGAACAAAGATTCATCTCAGGTTATTCTGAAGCCACTTGAGCATACCACCTCCCACAGTTTTAGTTAGAGGAACTCAGCGTAAAGTATTGTTTTGTTTTCATTTTTTACCATAAGGTAGTGTCACTACAGTCTTAACATTGTACATGCACAATTGTTATTTTAAATTACACACACCGTGTTAGAGTTGTCATAAAGTGTAGAGTTCATGAAATTTTATTATGCCTCTAAGATGTTAATCCTACTCCACAAGTTCTCAACTGACCGTCCTATAGTTGGAAATATTTATCTGAGAGGAACACAGCCTGGAACACTTCATCAGAGTGTCAGAGGGCGCTCCCAAGAGGTCATTTGTTTAGCATCCTACTCCTTCCACAGTGCTCTTTCATTTGATTCTCACAGAAAATTCATAGGATACACATAGAAAGCATTACTATCCACATTTAACAAAAGGAAAAACCAAGATACCAAACATTTATGTGACTTGGCCAATGTCACCAGCTGAGCGGCAGACCACGCCTCCTTTCTCTTAGTTTTATGCTACATCAGTCTATTCTTCCATAATCCTTTTTTACTTCTGTCAATACAGATAATCTTCTAGATCCCAGAACTAACAAATATATTCTCATATATATGTGAAATAGTCTTCATTGCTTTTCTCTCTTTAAATCTCAACCCACTCAACCAGCTTTATGAAATCTTATTTTTAACATCTCACTCAACTGCAGAATGCAAACCAAAGTATATTTTTAAAAAATAAACCCTAATTTAAAAAGAGAGAGAATTACTTTTAAAAAGAGATTTTTCTCCAGCTAGGTTTTCTAGATGATGTTCTGCTGAGAAATATAGAGCTAACAGCTATGGATAGTCAATAACGTGGTTCTCTTTGTGTGCCTGATAACCCAGACATAGATGAATGCGCCATCCCTCCATATTGCCACCAAAGATGCGTGAACACACCAGGATCATTTTATTGCCAGTGCAGTCCTGGGTTTCAGCTGGCCGCAAACAACTATACCTGCGTAGGTAAGATTTGGGGGAACTGCCATACTGACTGGTTTCTGTCTCCAAAACAAATGTCAGGGTATGTTGCAGTATTTCTGGTTTTCTGTGCTCTTGAGTGAACTGGTTTCCATTATCTTCCCTGAATAAAGCTGAAAAGACAATAACCAATCTGTTTCTTAAAACACATCAAGATGTGAATGGAAAACTTTGTTAACCTTGGTTTTTGTTCTTCTCTGTGGGTGTATCAAAAATATAAAAAACTACAGATCAATTGATATACACACACCAATTAGTCAACAGTGTGTGATATAAATGATGAAGGTGCCAATGGGTTACTGTAAGTTCAAGTACATAAATTTTCCACTGAAAGTGCATCTGATTTTTACATGCTTCTTCTCCCCTTTCAGAATGCAGTGTCACGGCACACAATTTTAAGATTGGCATGACATGGAAAGAATCTAGTACAGGAAAAATGCCTTTTCACAATATTTTCAGTGCCTTAGAGCATTGCAAAACTCTCTATGGGTCTCAACGGCTTATGTTATAATTGTAATGGAATTTAACAGAACCCATTTAAAAAGTAATAAATAGCACAGATAAATCTTCACCACAGCATGCTGAGAGACGGTATCAGTATGAATGTCTTATATCAATTATTTATAGACTTGGCACTTTGCATCTGAACAACAATAAAAGAAAATAGATACTGGAATGTATATTTATTAGAATCATTAAATTCTTTTGGAAAGATTCATCAAACACAAAACTAACTGTCATTCCCAGAAAGAAATATTCTGGTTTTTCTAAAAGAAGTGCATGATAAACGTTTGAAGTTATTCCAACAAATATGAAACCTGAATGGATGCTCTCCAGTGAGCTTCTGCAGGGCAAAGAATCCAACCCGGGAATCATTCACTTATCATTAGATGGCACTGGTACAAAACAGCAAGGATATGTTTTAAGACATAGATATATAAATATATATAATGTTTCCTTTCAGATATAAATGAATGTGATGCTAGCAATCAATGTGCTCAGCAATGCTACAACATTCTTGGTTCATTCATCTGTCAGTGCAATCAAGGATACGAGCTGAGCAGTGACAGGCTCAACTGTGAAGGTAAAATACTTTCCAAATAATTTGTAATAACAGCTCAATCTGTATAATTGCTGTTGCTTTATCCAATTATGTACCTGTTTATGAAAACAAATTTTTCACCATGGAAATTCTATTTTGAAACCCAGTTAATTAAAAGTTCAATTATAACATTGGCTTTTTAGTATGTTATCAAGAAAAAGGAGAAGGAACAAAATAACTAAAATATTAGATGTAGGCTGCGTCTAATAATTAGAAGGGGTGTTCTAGTGTCTTGCTTCTCAAAGTGATCTGATGGCCAGCAGCGTTGACACCTCTTTGTCTCTATTTGGGAGAAATACAGATCTCAGGCCCCAGACCAGACCTACTGAGTCAGATGATGCATTTAACAAGAATCCCAGGTGACTGGTATGCACATTTAAATTTGAAGAGAGCTAATTACGTGTCAAGAACATTAGAATATAAACCAAGAGACCTGTCCTCTAGTCTTTCTCCTGCCACTGTGTGACTTGGACACATTTCATAAGTTTCACTTTCCACATGAGTAAAAAGAGGGCCATTTAATTGGAAGGATGACCTTCAGAGTCCATTGCCCGTGCATGTTCCACTGTGCAATTCAGAAGGCATAAGACATCCTGAGGGGAATGCCATTGACACTTGATGTCTCTGACTTCCTCCCAGCTTTACTTGGGGCCACAAAGGTCACGCCCCACCCAGAGAGGCCTCATATCATGCCACTATGTTCAAAACCAAGAGGGGCTGGCTCTGGACAGCTGCCTCTGCCTTTCTGAGCAAACTGTAAGGACATTACCATTGAGAAATGCAAAGCATTCTTCCTCTGAATTCCCAATTCATTCAGTCTGCTCAGTCGGTATGGTTAGGTCCAAGATTTGCCAAACTCTCAGCAATGATTGAGTAAAACTGATTGTAAGCAAAACTCTTTGGTAAATTTCTAGAGGAAATGAGCTGATATTATAGAATTTTCCCTTGAGTTTTTTTCAAAGTATTATATTTCTGTTTTAGAGTTTGTGGTATTTTTACCCTCTTACCTTATCTTTACAAATAATACAAAGGAGTGACCTATAAGTTTTTCAACTCTGTGTCCCTGCTCTTGTCTGATTCAACAGACATTGATGAATGCAGAACCTCAAGCTACCTGTGTCAGTATCAATGTGTCAATGAACCTGGGAAATTTTCATGTATGTGCCCCCAGGGATACCAAGTGGTGAGAAGTAGAACCTGTCAGGGTAAGTTTATTGTTTTCATATCTGTTAAGTGTTCATTTTTAACCAGAAAAAGCAGGGAGAAAGTTACAGGATGCTCTACCATAGACTTTCATTTTTTCCCTTTTGAATAAAATCTGAGCTCTTTTTTCCCTTGCTCATCATGCAGTATGCACATCTCATAAAAAGGGAATTATTCAGTTAACACTGACTTTTTAAAAACTTAAAGTAACTATTTTTCTTTCTTAAGTCATAAATAATTTTAATAAAATATTGATATCTCTTCTATATAACCTACATAATCTCTATGATATACATCTTCTAATGACCTGCCCAGAAAGATTCAATTATTAAAATATTTCACTGTGAATTTGAGTCTAGAGAATAAACTTAATATGTGGGTTAGGCAAACCTCAAACCAGTCTCATATCCTCTAAAACACCAAGATTATGAATTGGGCAGTAATTTAGGTGCTGAGAAAATCAGCCTCACGTGTATTAAAATGTGCTTGAATTCTTCAGCAAAAAAACTATTGATCCAAAAATAGCTAATATATTAGGGTCCAGTTTTAAAATAAACATTCAGGTGATCTTCATACCTACACACCTTCAGTGCTACATGTAGTTTCAAATTTCTTTAACAGGGAAAAGTCTGCTCAGATAAAACCAAAAGTATAGTTAATCCTAGAAAAGCTAGTTTAGACAATTACATTCACATAAAGCAGTGAAAGAGTGGGAAAAAATGACTGAACTTGAAGACAGAAAATTTGTTTGAGTCCTAGCTGTACTGCCTTCTATCTGTATAATCTTGAACAAATTATCAAATGTCTCTAAGCCTCAGCTTTCTCATTTGGAAAAGGAACTTGTGAGCATGAAATGAGATAATATACATAAAAATTATTTATAAACTATAAAGCCTTACAATCCAAGATGTTTTCATAAAATTTATTTAGCAATGTAAGTGACTAGTAGCAAATCTGCCCTAGAGAGTCCTCTTTAATCAGAACTAAGAAAGGACATACAAGGCCAGTAAAATCCTTTAAGAACGGAAAAAAATCAAGGAAAGGAGACACTAGGGTCTCCTAGTCTACATCATGATTTTACAGGAGAACATTAACTCAGAGGAACACCCAGGACCCGGAATTTTATAGTATGCATATGATCATTCAACTAGACTCCAACCACTAAGTATGGGCATAATCAGAATGCCATTCATTGCACAATGCACACCTTTATATCCCTTTCCAGGTTCCTAGAGACTCTAATGTTAATTGTGGGAAAACATTGCATTCCGATGATTTTATTTTCTGAAGCCTGAGACTTTTAATATGAATATTACATGGAGGAAAATGTTAGCCAGTGGGATATCTTAACCAATTTCCCTGGAGTCCTTCAAATAAATGTCTATTTGTTTTTGATCATAAATTGGATTTGGTACTCAGCAAAAGACAGAAGTAAATTAACATACAGTGGAATCTTACCTTTCTACTCTATGTATATGGAAACATATCTGTTACAATTAAAGGTGAAAAATGTACTGGAATTGCAAATAAAGGATTCATGAGTGTTATATATTGAAGATATGCAGCTCCAGAATGTTTGGTTAAGCCAAAACATTTTTTTATGAGAGAGACTTAACATTCTTTTAAGATACAAAGCAAATGGTTTTCTCCACTAAAATTATCTCTTCCAAGCCTCATCCATAGACTAAAATAAAACTGAAAGAGTATGGATTCTTATTTTTACCCAAAAGGCTTATTTTGAGGATGAAATAACTGTTCTCATTTCCACAACCTTGCAAAAATGAAAACTCTGTGTGTGTTTGGGTGTGATGGGGGAGGCCACAGAGAAGAAGACAGACAGAGAAACAGAGACAGAGAGAGGATATACATACACACAGACACACATTCATCAAATATTTTAATACTATTAATAATTCCTGAAAAACATTCCAGAATGATTAAGATATTGATTATGCTAGACTCTAAATTAATGGAAGTAATAACTGAAATTATTACATAAAGTTTCCTTTTGCCATTCTTGGTTTCCATATAACAGACCGGTCTTAGTTTTCCTTGTAGCTCACAGCATCTTTATTTTTCAGAGAAGTGAAGAATATTGAAAGAACAAGTCAATTATGATTTCTTCTAAGAGAAGAAATCTAAATTCTTCTAAATTCTTTCTTTAGCCATAGCCAGTCCAAAAGAAGACACTTTGTAAAACTGACTCTTGGAAACTCTTGGAAACTTTTCCAGTCTCCTCTTGAGTTCCAGATAGCTCTGGCCAGTTTGGAAGCTAAAAGAATTTTTTTTTCCTCCAAACACAAGGCATGGAATTATTTTCATTTAGAGGATGTAGTACCTTACAGTGGAAAGATGCCTGTCACTACCTGTATGAACTTGAGCCACTTACTTAACCCTTATTTGTTTTTCCTCCAAGTCATGTAGAGATAATATCGTTCTCATCTATGTCTACATGATTTCTGTGAAGAACAACTTATTCATTTTAATATTTCTTAAAAGCCAGGTGCCCCTGAGTCCATTAATGCTAGGTAATAAAGGGATATAAAGATGGATACTGTAGTTCTGCCCTAAAGAAGTTTATAAGCTAATAAAAGGGTTTCAATAATGCAAAGCAGAAAGCAATAAAGGCCCCCCTCAAAAGAACATGGGGTATGAGAATTCTGATAGGAAAAACAGATTGAACCCCAGCAACTAGCCCATTCCTGGCTTGCAGCAGGGATTCAGTACATTACTTATGGAATAAATAAGTTAATGAATGAAAGTATCTGGTTATGAAGTGGAAAGATTCAGAAAAGGCTTATAATGGATAAAATCTCAGTCGTTATTCAAATGTAAAGGGAGGTAGACATAGCTAGGGATGTGAATACTAATATAATTTTCATTGTTGTTGTTCTAGTAGTAAATACAATGGCTCTCTAATGGAAGTGTTCTCTCAGATGTCATCTGGAGGCTCCTATTTCCCAAATCCAAAATCAGTCCTTGTCCAGCCTGACCTTTCTACAGTCCTCTTTTTTCTGGGACTCTTTCCCCTTCTGGCTTTCTGCACTGCCTTTTTCTGGCTTGCCTCTCACCACAGCCGTTTCTTTAATTCCTCTTCTTCCACACTGTCTCTAAATAGCTATGCCACCCAAGGTGGAACAGATCTAGACAGATTCAGGTTGTATGGGGATCTGGGCTAAGTTTAATGTGCTTTTAGACACAAGACTGAGTAGGACCTGAGTTCATTGCATTTAATTGAGGACAGATGTAGCTGAGTCATTCCAGACAGATTAGTATGTGTCATTTTATGATATTTTTATCAAGCACCTATTGTTCATCTGTTAAATTCAAAGCCAAATGTTAGCCATTGACCATGCTTATATAAAAGTGAAAGACACCAATTCTTGCCCTCGGGGAGATTGTAATTTAGTTAAGAATATAGATACGGCAATAGTTAATTATAAAATAAAATGGAACTAAATAAGAGATGGATAAGTGCACTGGAAGATTAGAAGCAGAATAAATTCTGCCTAGAGGGTTTGAAGGCTGCAGGAAGGAAGAGGCATCTCAATTTGGCCTTGAAGTGTGCTGGTTAGACGGGATTTTCATGGTTGGGGTGTGGAGGGCCTTCTTGGCTAGGAAAGCAGCAAGCAAAACCAATGGAGAGGGCATTTGACTGACTCAGGAGCTTCCAAGAGAGGTAAAGCCTAGAGGTGTTGTTTTGGTAAGCAGGGGATGCGGGTGGAGACTTGATGCTCTGGAAGTGGATTACACTGTCCAGAGGAAGTGCAGCACAAAAAGTGAAGCTATGAAGTGTTATCACAATTTACCTAGGTGGGTAAATTCTTTGACCCTCTGCGTTTACAGATATAAATGAGTGTGAGACCACAAATGAATGTCGGGAAGATGAAATGTGTTGGAATTATCATGGCGGCTTCCGTTGTTACCCACGAAATCCTTGTCAAGATCCCTATGTTCTAACATCAGAGAAGTAAGAAAAATCAGAGCTTTTGAAAGTGAGAACCTTCTGGTCTTCCCACACTAAACTGGAAAATACTTTTGTTTTCCTCTGCAGCCGATGTGTTTGCCCAGTCGCAAATGCGGTGTGCCGAGAACTTCCCCAGTCTATAGTCTACAAGTACATGAGCATCCGATCCGATAGGTCTGTGCCATCAGACATCTTCCAGATACAGGCCACAACCATTTATGCCAACACCATCAATACTTTTCGGATTAAATCTGGAAATGAAAATGGAGAGTTCTACCTAAGGGTGAGTAGTACCCTGAGGGCAGCCATAGCTGTTGGGAGAGGTGCAAGGTTGCTGTGGTTTGGCAGTATTCACTTGGAAGAAAAGCTAACATTTAGTTTTTATGTGCAAGCATTGTGTAAGGTCTTCCTGTGTGCATTATCTCATTTAATCCTCTTGGTAACACTGTCAGATAGGTACTAAATATTTCATCTGCATTTTTACAGAACAGTGAGACTCAGATATAGTAGCTTCTCTAAAGTCACTCAGATACCAGGTTGAAGACTCTAATGGAGTTGTGTGTGACCAGCAAAACACAAGTCTACGCACACATACACACACAGAGCAAATAGATACCACAAATCAGTGATAGTTATTTAATTGTACATAGAAAAAATAATTCATGGAGAGCTTTTCAAAAACCATAAATTCCTTGTTGTTAAAAGATAATTTACATTCACACCAAAACTGAAACCTGGAAGTCCTTGAGCAATGACCCCAACCCCCTGCACCAAATGTGCCAGTAGTTGTACCCTTCTTGCAAACTTCTAGGCAGACAATGTGAGGTCACCTTTGTGTTTTCCATTTCTTTCATTGCCTATATGAAATCTTTCTCTGAATTCTGCCATTTCTTTCTTCATGGTTATCTTTCCTTCCCTGTACCCCTGCCTCTCTTCCTTTAAACCTTTAAACCCCTGCCTCTCTTCCTTAACTCTTAGTACCCCCTCATCCCTCCAAGGGCTTCCAAGCAGATCTCCCTGACTCCAGTGCCTCAGCCTTCCAGGCCCCAGGCAAAATCTCAGCAAGTTCATTTTAGGTGAAAATTCTGACATATTTTAAATACGGCTCACCACTTCATGTGCAAATGATGGCACCCCACCAAGCAGTTTGCAGGGTTCCGGTAACTGTTTCACGCTAAGGATGTTATTCATCCAGTTACAATTTTCTCAAAACTCCTTAGGGCACTCTTCATTTTAATCAAATTTTAAAGTCAATATTTCATTTTAAGAACATGAAAAGTAAATTGGGAAATTCATCCTTGTGGTAAAGTTTACAGATTTTTAATGTTTACGTGTTTATCCCGTTCTTTGATATATTAAGTTCCCTTCCAACTCCAGAATTATGTGATTCTGATTCTTTGCCAGTAAATTAGAAATGATTAATTTCTCATGACCAACTTCCGAAGAGAAAAATCCAACCCCAAATTTATTACTGTTCTTTTTTTCTAATAGCTAAGAATAAACTTCTTTAACATTTGATGCTTTAAATTTGAAATATACTAGATATTTGTAAGAAGCTCACTCTAAATGAATTTCACACAGTTCAGATAATACCAATTTAATAATTTTAGCCCAAACAAATAACATTATTTGTACCCATGGCAATAAAATAGGTTCATCTCAAAATCTTTTTTAAAAATAGTTTTCCACTTTGAACTTTTAGCTATAATTTAAGAAAATAATATTTCTAGCATAATCAGCAAACAGTTAAGCAAAGTTCCAGCATGTTATTTTCCTTGCAATAAACATAGCACTTTAAAAGTTTTATGATTCATATCAGTGCATTTATCAACTCGATATTTTCAAATATAAATTCTCACAGTGTTTTTCTTAAATAAAATCTTTTTTTTCCATGAATGATATAAAACATTGGCAATTTTGCTAATCCCAGAGTTAAATATTAAGTTATTTGAAACAAAAACTATTTGAAATAAAAAGTCATTTTAAGATTATTTCTTATCATGTAATTCAAGAATTAGTTGAGTTAAATCCTACAAAATTTCTCTCCTGAAAATCCACTTGTGTAGAGGGCATTTGATGCATAAGAATCAATCAGGCCTTAATTAAGCACCTATTATAGCTTAATTAAGCACCTTAATTAAGCACCTCAGCCCCATGCCAGGTGTGTGTAATACATACTTTCTTATTTTAAAGAGCTTTAAATATTACGTGGGGCAAAAGTTAACATATATGGGGGGAGGGAACAATTTTTTGTTTAATTCCATGGTCCAAGACATCAAAGAATTAATGTTGGCTGGAACAGTTAAAGAATGTTTCTTTATGGTCATGATACTGAACCTGATCTTTGAAGGATCTGCAGAATATAGGATTTTCATTAATTCTTTTTGGGAGAGTACTGAGAAAACCTTCTTCCTTAGAGAAGAAGACATACAATAAAGAAGTAGTACATAAAATTGAAGGTAGAATACCATCCTCCCCATCCATGCCACCCAGTATCTACGCCTTATTGAGCCTATTTTCTTCATAGCCCTTATCACCACTTTGCATAGTATTCATTGGTCTATGTGTGTGATCTACAGTGTGGGTGTAATGAGAGCAGACTTTACCTGTCTGTTCACTCTTCTATACTCAGCACAAGGAATATACTTAGCACCTAACAGGTGCTCAAAAAATATTTTTAAATGAATGAATTAATTCAGCTAGTGCCTTCGAGGTATTACTATTACCTTCAACGGTCAAGCATCATTCTGGGTCCTAGAGACACAACAGTGAATAAAACCAAGCCAATTCCTGACCCAGTGGAGCTCATGGTCAAGACATTGAGCAAATGCTCACAAGTATGCTGAATGTTATAATAGGGAGTTGCAAGTGCTCATGAGTGCCTACCAAACCAACCAGTAAGAAGATAGGAGTGTTCGGAAGCCTCTGAAAGAAGTGGAATTAAGCTGAAGACTAAAAATTAAAGACTAGCAAATAGAAGGAATAAAAAGCAGCCCATTTGGTCTGAAACTCCCAAGTGCTGCCAGTGGAGTGGCTTGAGAGGAGCCTGGAGAGATGAGCAGGGCCTAGACCACAGAATGCCTTACAGATCATTTTAAGGTTTCAGGTAGAGATGATGCTGTCAGACTTTCATGTTAAAAAATGATGCATGGCTGCACTGCAGAGCCTGGATCAGAGTGGGGCAAGAATAGAAATGAAGAGACCAGTTAATAGTTCAAGAGAATAGGGTGCTATGGTGGTAGCAGTGAGTCCAAAAACAGTGGACAGATTTATGAAGATATAGGAAGATCTACATGACTTGGTGAGTCATTTGCTATAGGGAGGTGGAGGGAGAGGAAGCACCAAAGATAACTTCCAAAGATAAGTTTCTGTCTTGAGCAACAGTAAATGGTGGTGGTGCCATTTATTAAGATAGGGAAGAAGGAGCCAGTGTAGAGAGGAAGGTTAGTTCAATCTGGACATCCTTTCAGTTTGGACCCTTCTTTTTCAGTAGGTGACGCACTTCCTATTCTTCTGAAACCACTGAGGCCAACGGACATGAATTACTTGAACTTCCCATTCACCCACTACAAATTTAGGTTCATGTGTCCTCCTTCATACCTTATCCCTTGAGTTTTCCAAAGATAAGTTTTAACTTCTGTCAATCAAGGCCAGTTCACCACCTGTATTCTTCTTTCCGTCTCCTCTAGAACCTTGTTCCATCAAACTCCCATCTGCCTCCTACATCTTCAGCTTGCCTCCATGTAGATGTTGCCCTCTCTCTGCTCTCCCTTCCCACCCAAGTTTCTTAAAACAGAGCCTATAAACACAGTCTCTTCATTCTCACTTCCTATCACCCTTCTATCTTCTTTTCCCATTACCCTACTGAAGTTGCTCTGAAAAAAGCCACCAATGACATCCATACTGCTAACTCCAGAGGGCATTTTTCAGTTCCAGTCTCCCTCAGCCTCACTACTCTATTGGATACTGCTGGCCATGCATCTGTTTCCCACTTAATCATCTGTTTCTTCTCAGCTTCCCTCAATAGCTTCTCTTCTGCCCACTCCTTAAATATTGGCCTCTCCCAGATCCATCCAGTCTTATCACATATACATTCACTCCCTTGGTTTACTGTCCACCTACTGAAGTGACTGCTAAATCCTAATCCACTGTCCCTACCCCTGCTTTCCTCTGGCATTCAGATTCACACATCTACTAACCTGCCCCTCCAACTCATCTTCCTCTCCTCTCCAGCACCCATCACATTCTTCAGCAAAATGAAACTGCATCCAGTTCTCCTGAATATACTTCTTTGCAAAACTTCCAATTATCTGTGGTGACTCCCCTCAATGCTTCAAGTTCCCTCCTCTTTTTCCCCATATTTTTCACCTTTATGTATCTTCATACATAACCTACATAACCTCATATATCTTAGCATTTGCTATGTTCTATTGAAATTAACTATTTACATGTCTTTTTGTCAAATGTAAACAAATGCATGATGCTAAGAAGTGAAAGATGATAACTTTGTTTACCAGTTCAAAAATTATCACATTCTTACCTGAACTACAGTTTCTATAAAAGCTAGTATTACTCAGTGAAAGTGAAGAGAAACATTAACAGAGAGGAATGAACAGAAAACACAAAACTACCAAAAAAGCAGGTCCCTGTAACTTGGAAAATTAAACCTCTAATGACTATGTGTGGACAAGGGGAAAAGAACCAAGAAAGGTTGAAACCAAGAAGGAATTAAGTAGTGAGTTTTGTCCTACCATCAAAATTCTTCCCCTAATTCTTAAAGGACTAGGTATAATCACAAATAATAGAAACTCCAATTTAAGAAAAATTTTTCTCTCCCTCCCTCTTTTTCTTGTATTTTAGCAAACAAGTCCTGTAAGTGCAATGCTTGTGCTGGTGAAGTCGCTATCAGGACCAAGAGAATATATCGTGGACCTGGAGATGCTAACAGTCAACAGTATAGGAACCTTCCGCACAAGCTCAGTGTTAAGATTGACAATAATAGTGGGGCCATTTGCATTTTAGTCTTTTAAAAGAGTCCACTATAGGCATTTAAATCAGCCAAAGAATATTGTTACCATAAAGCACTATTTTATTTATAGACATATCTAGTACATCTACATCTATATGCTGTACACTCACAAATAATTCAAACAATTACACCATGGTATAAAGTGGGCATTTAATCTGTAAAGATTCAAAGTTTGTCTTTATTACTGTATGTAAATTAGACATTAATCTACTAAACTTATCTTCTTCAAGAGAGCTAAGCATACTCTATCCAATGAAACTTGGATTCTTTTCTGTAAAAGTGGGACGAAGCAATGATTATCTTCTGTGGTGCTTAAGGAAACTTACTACAGCTCCACTGACAGTCTCATTAGGAGGCAACCATCATAACATGAACAGCATGCAAGTTCAAAAGAATGAATTTTTTAACTGCTTTGTAAGAAAATGGAAAAAGTCAATAAAGATATATTTCTTTAGAAAATGAGGATCTACCATATTTGTGTTGGTTTTATTTTCATTATCACTCTAAACACAGTTGTTTATTACTTAGTAATAAACAATTATTGTATATCATGCTGGTTTCTGTTGAATATTTTAAATTTTGTCAGAAATTTTTTATTATGAATGTAAACAAAAAGTAAGCAAAATTCCCAAAGTGAATAAGTTATCCACTGAACGATTATTATATTGAGAAATCTACAAAGAGGGATGAGAAAACAAATTCTTTTTAAACTATATTGGAGTTGACCTGAAGAAGCAAATTCTGTGTATTCGTCAGTTCAAGCTGCTATAATAAAATACTATAGACTGGGTGGCTTATAAATGACAGAAATTTATTTCTCACAGCCTGGATGCTGGAAGTCTAAGATCAAAGTGCCAACATGGTCAAGTGTGGGGAGAGCTGTCCTCTGCGTTGCAGACTTGTATCTTCACATGGTAGAAAGAGAGCAAGAGAGTTCTCTCAGAGGTCCCTTTTATAAAGGCACTAATATCACTTATGAGGGCTCCACCCTTATGACCTAATTACCTCTCAAAGGCCTCCACTCATACGCTATCACATTGGAAGTTAGGATTCCAACATTTGGGGAGGACACAAACATTCAATCTATAACACTCGGTAAATGTAAGAATATCCCTGAATTCAGGTCTTTCACAAGATGTAGAATAAAATGAAGAAAAGGTATTGTACCGAGGAAGCTTTAGCTTCTGAATAAAATTAAAACTCGACTGAAGTTTCTCATCTTTATATCTGATGGTCATAGAGGAAGAAAATGAGAATGGTTCTTATTCTTGGCATCCAGAGTGATCGGGAACTAAAGCAAATTGCCCTCCCTCTGAATTCAAAGAAAAGGTTTTATGTTTAATTTGTTTAAAGTGTAACTGCTTCACTTTGATGTATCATATTTTTGAATAAAGATAAATATTCTTTTAGAGGATCACTCTATCTTTGGAGGTTTTTTTAAGTGTAACCAGTAAGAGTCAATATAATTTTGTCCAGGAAAAAAATGCGTTATAGCTGCCGAAGCAAGAACGACCACTTGATTTTTTTCTAATAGGTAATCTAGGAGATAAGGAAACAAAAAGTCTGCTAAAATGATGCCACAAGAAGGTGTGCATCTGATTTTCTCTTACATCCAGTTTCAAAACACATATGAATAACCTCTGACACCCAGGCAACCTCGACCCTGAAACAGGTGTTTCTCAGAGTTGACTAAATGTGCAGTAATTGTCAAAAATAAAGTTCATCAAGAAATCAAGAAACAAAACACAAACTTCTTGTGTGAGCAGAGAATGGGCTTTTGTTAAAGGGGCATAGAAACAGTGAGGAGAGAACAGGTCTAACCAAGAGCCACACAAGGAAGCAGAATAAACCGCCAGCCACAACACAGCAGGACTGTTGAGTGCGTTCCTGTCACTCCATCCACATGATTACTTGCAATCCAGGTAAATTAAGGCTTGATCTAAACTTTTCTGTTTTTAATCAGTCTTTTGATTTTTCTACATATAGACACAGTCCTCAAGTCAATGATGGGAATGGTGAGAGTTTAAAAAGACAGTCTAAGACCTTCTTCCAACAGATTTTTCACTCTTAAATAAGATGGCAGCATCTATAACTCTGCAGAAGATTACAGAAGAAGAAACAGAAATTTCTCTGAAACATTTATATATAAACCATGGCCCTCCATCCCCACCTCTAAGCATACATATATTATTATATAATTACATATTATTATTATATAATTATATGTTATATATTATAGAATAATATATTTTATGTCACATGTAAATATATAAATTAGTATTTCTGTATTACATAATTAATATATAAAACATTATAACATATAACAATTTATGAACTACATTTTTATAATAATAATAAAATAATCATATATATGTACATACATATCTGGGATATATAGAAATCATTAAATGCAGGGGCGCCTGCATGGGGCAGTCGGTTAAGCATCCAACTCTTGGTTTCAGCTCAGGTCATGATCTCAGGGTTGTGAGATTGAGTCCTGCGTCAGGCTCAATGCTCAGGATGGAGTGTGCTAAGACTGTCCCTCTCTCTCCCTCTGCCCCTCCTCCCTTTCTAAAATAACTAAATAAATCATAAAAAGGAAAGAAAAGAAAAGAAATCATTAACTATATGCGAGATGGCTGCCCTTTCATCCCAAAGCCTAGCCCTATTCACAAGTCATAGACAGATGGAAAGGGTTGATATAATGAAATGTCACTGATCACTGATGTGATTCCTTTTTTATTAATTGTAAAATACAATTCATTTTATTTTTTTATTTATTTGACAGAGAGAGACAGCCAGTGGGAGGGGGAACACAAGCAGGGGGAGTGGGAGAGGAAGAAACAGGCTCCCAGCGGAAGACCCTGATGTGGGGCTCAATCCCAGAACGCCGGGATCATGCCCTGAGCCGAAGGCAGACACTTAATGACTGCGCCACCCAGGCACCCCAAAATACAATTCATTTTAAAGTGCACAACTAAGTGGCATTTAGTACATTACAATGTTATGCAAATATCAACACTATCTAGTCCCATATCCATTATAAACCCCATAATATCCATTAGCAGTAATACCTCATTCCCCAACCCATAAACTGTGGTAGGAGTTACCACTAACCTAGCTTCTGTCTCTGGATTTGCCTGTTCTGGACATTTCATATAAATAGAATCATACAATAGGCACCCTTTTGTGTCTGGCTTCTTTCATTTAGCATGATATTTTCAAGGTTCAGCCATGTTGTAGCATGTATCAGTACTTTGTTCTTTTTTATGACTGAATAATATTCCATAGTGTAGACATATCACACTTTATCCATTTGATGCTGGCAGGCTGGGTCCAAGGGACCAGAAGGGGTCCTATAGGACCAGCCAAGAGGGTGCTTGGCTTTGTGCAGGATGGAAATCAAAGGTGAGCCAGCAGAGGGTGAGAGCAGAAGACAGAGCAGATACAGATGGAATGTCTGGGAGACTCAGAAAGGAAAGGAGAGAGTGGTCTTTGCTTGGGGTTTAGAGATTTTTACTGAAGATTGTGGTTTGGTGTATGTGTCTTCTCAGGCAGCCAGGAACCAGTTAGAACAAAGACAAGGACCGAGGTGTTATTCCTTGGAACAGAGGGTCATGTCTTCGGGATGTCTAGCTCTAATGGTGGTCTGGAATATGCATATGATGGTTTCGTTTGGTCATTCTCACTTTGTCCTTCTTTAAATGTTACCTATTCTAAAGAAATCATTAACTCCTTGTTCCTTACAAGGACATACACTACTGGCATTCTGAGGCATGTGTAAAGTGGGGGTACAGGTCCTAGCAAGAATAAAAGCAGGAAAAGGAGTAAAAAGCAGATTTTTATGGAGTCCTTAAGTTTCCCTGTCTCACATTCATCAGTTGATGGACATAAATTGATATGTTGTTTCCACCTGCAATTCCTTTTTGTCTTACCTACAAAAAGGAAACTAATTCCTAGATGATTCATCCATTAATTTCATGGCCTAAATCACTCATTTTTAGTTTCATTTTTAACTAAAAAAAAAATAGCAAGTGAAAAAAAATATATTTTTCATTCACAGAAGCAAAATCCTGGAAAGAGCTTTGGAAAGCTAACACATGAGTTCCCTTACAGGTACAACCATTCTCAGTAAACTTAAAAATCTCCTGTTCTCTTTTTAATGTAATTTGAAATTCAAAATAAAGTAAACATCTTCACTAAAAACAAACCAAAGCAGTAAGACAAAGACCTGCTTTGTTTTCAAACTACACATGACTCCCTCCTCCTCTTCTCTGAGAATCACTGATTTAAACCAGTTCCCATAGATGGGAATAACAAGACAAATTCATCTCAGAATCATTATTATTCAGCAGCAAACATTTATTGAGCAACTTATATAGTAATCCCCTCCAACACTGAAGAGTGTGATGTAGTATAAAAGAACCAGTTCTAACATTAACCACTTGTGAGACGTAGCTTTTGGGGCCCTTGCTTTCTTTATCCATAAAACTGAGATATTGAAACAAGGAGCTTTTCCAAATTTAACAACTGTAACTAATCCCTACCCCTGGGCCACATTGAGAGATAAGGTAGCTCGATTTGCCAAATTTTTTAAAGCATCTGAGCATTCTTTGTATGTAGTGGCTATTGGGAAGCATTGGACATGGATAAAAGGGAAAATTCATAGGGCCTTCCCCAAAATAGGTCTTCACACTGTGGGTTCACTATTGGGGCCAAGGACCAATTTAGCTATAAATTTTTAAATTACAATTCAAAATATATTTTTTGCCATTCAATCTGGTTAATTATGCATGTTTTTGCTCCTTTTCACTGATACTGGACTAAATACTCATGTTAAGTTAAAAGTCATTTTGCCTTGTTTCACCAGTGAAAGAAGTCCAGCCATGGGTTCCCACACTTCCAAACATGCTTCCAGGGAAATATCTACATTCTTAGTAAGTCTCAGTAATGAGGCCACAAGAAGTTGTTTCCATCATTTCACCATTCTGTTACCATACCTGGGCTCAGAGACGTCCATGCTCTCTAACTGAACAGTTACATTCTGACAGTGATTAGGAAAGACCTCTTGGTTGTTAAGACCGCCCCAAAAAAGAATAAGTTCCCTTCAGCTGCCAAATTTCCCTCTTAACTGGTTTCTTTAACTTGCAATCTCCACCCCCTCCAATAAAATCTCTTATTACATGCACTTCTTTTTAATAATAATATTAACAACAACAACAATAACAGGATTCTAAATTTAGATGCCACCTAGTCAGCTTATCTTATTTTTAAGACTCGCTCAAGGTCACAGTTTGTTAAGCAACAGCATAGTGCCTAGAATGCAGGTCTTCTGATTTAGATTAGGCTCTTTTCATTGGCCATACTCCGAATTTCAACACCAACAAGCAATCCCTTTCTTTCCTGCAAAGCATCCACCCCAAATTGTGGACCAGCTTTGCTGATTGCCATGATCAGTTGTCACCACTGCTGTTATATGCAATTGTGTTGAAATAGCACAGATACCAACCTGATTCTGATTTACTTCTGAAACTTTAGCTGATTTGTTCTCTTTAAAAACTCCAGAGAGGCAGAAGTCATCATGTTACACAAAATACTCCTAAACTCTAGAAATTCAAAGTCAAGAACCAATCATGTAGACCTTACCATACTGGATAGGACAGCAATTCCCAAAAAGATAAAGTCTATTACTAAAGATCCAGATGTAGCTCTCTACATGGGGGAGATTTGAGAGCAACAGTGGTGAAGAGGGAATGAGGCTAACACTCTCCTGGTTCAGAAGCTGGGCCAAAAAGCTTACAGAGTCTTTTCTTCCAAAAGATTAGTGTAAAGTAGAGGGCTAATGTAAAGATTACTGCCATTCCTTGACATTGGTTAATACTCATTAGGTGATTTTTGAAGGAACAAACGATGAACATCATCACCCAGAATAAGATAAGATGCCTCATTTTATTAACAACTCAGTCCTCAGTGGGGCTTTTAGTTCTTTCACAATATGTTTAAGTAAAAATGGCAAAAACAAGTAGGGCTTTTAAAACTGTAATTTAAAAATATAAATATTGAAGGGTAGAAATCATTTGGAAACCGATCCCCACATCTAATAAACATAGTCATCTCTACCACTCTGCCCCTACAAGGGAGATGTTTTAGTGAATCCAAATGATGGAAATAGAAAGATTGTTCAGTATCCTAAGACCACCTGAACACAGCCCAGTGGGATTATTATTTTTGGGGAAGCTTCACAAATACAAGTTTATTGTTGAATCCTGTTTCCATGACTCCAAGCAGTTGCTTATGTTTTGAATAGCCGTGTATGCTTCTAACTTTCTAACTCTGCTTTTGAAATATAGAACAGCTGCTAGGCTGCTCATATGGTATGCATAAGAAGCCCACAAGGGACAAAACCTTCCATTAATATGTCGAATTATTTTTAACAGACTTATATTTCTATCCCGAATCATCATCTCAGAAAGATGGCATGTTTCCATCCTCCCAGCTGGGGGGAGCACCTGCAAAATACAAACCCAAACTGTGACACATCTGGTACCAAAAAACCAATCTTGTTTCATCTGGCCAGCAGACTAAAATATCAAGATCGTTGAACAGAAACAAGGCAAAAAGTTAACTGCCTCTTATATGTAGTCAACACAGATGTCTAGTTAAGCTGTTTATATTGTAAACGCATGTGTATGTTAACGGAGCACAGACCCCTTTAATAAGCCAGAGTCGGAATACAAACGCAAGAGAATTTTAAAGACCTGAATGCAATAATTCAGTTCTTTTTTATCTTCCCATAGAAACTAAATTAGTTTCTGCAGAATCTCAGCATTAAACAGATGCATATAACACAAATAAATAATTTTGTTGAGTTTTCTTGGTATCTCCTAATTGTTTATTTCCTTTAAAAACTGTATTCCATGTTTTTGTATTTTAATATTGAGATTACATTTCTTTCTTTAAGTGGTAAATTACTTGCCTGTGACTTAAACCAGGTGTCTCGGTTTGTGTTGCCTCAAAAGCAGACCCTGACACAAGAAATGAGTGAGGGTAGTTTGAGAGTTTAACTCAGAAAGAACAGGCAAGGAAGTGGGGAAAATCAGTCAGGGAGAGGAGAGATGCCAATAAATGAGTTAATGAGTAGATCACTACTATGGGCAACTGGTACACATTTCCTCTAGGGAGCCTCTGAGAAATCTCGTGGAACTCACCTCAAAAGCATCCCACCAGAAGCTGCCTCGGCTGGGCCATTTATCTACCAACATCCAACTCTGTTGTGGGGGTTGCCCCTAGGGGCACTAACACCACACCCACTTATGACTGCCTGCAGAAGGGGGAGCTCCTTAGCCCTGGAGAAAGCCCTCAGGCAGACGGGAAAACAGAGGCATGATGTTGGATGTTGTCAATGAGCTAGAAATTTCTACTGCAGCCCCAGTAAATTCAAGTGGCTGAAAGGAATTGAAGGAGGCATGAAAATCTGCTAACCGAGGTCAATTCATTGCGTGGTGATGAGTCTGACACCTGAAGCACGTGTAACTGGCCTAATGGCTTCAAATCACATAAACCTCTTCCCTGACTTTTTTTCTGTTGGTTCTCCATCTTTTTTTCCTTCTTACTCTATCTTTCTCTTCTTCTACTCTAGTTTTCTTCTTCTCCAAGTATCATTTACCTCACAATTAGGGACCAACCACATCCAAGACACATGGTTCTGAATTAGATGCAAAGACACATAAGATATTATGTAAAGTGGTATAATATAGTTAACACCATGAGCCTATGAGATTCCAAAGCACATCACAAGTCCAATTACAGACTATTGTATAAAACTGGTTGCCCTTTGGGGTGCTGGGTTAAGCATCTGCCTTCAGCTCTGGTCATGATCCCAGGGTCCTGGGATCGAGTTCCGCATCAGGCTCCCTGCTCGGGAGGGGGGGGGCTGCTTCTTCCTCTCACTCTGACTGCTGTTCCCCCTGCTTGTGCACTCTCTCTGTCAAATAAATAAATAAAATCTTCAAAAAAAAAAAAAAACACCAAAACTGGCTGCCCTTCAAAGGTGAATTTTCAGAGAAGCTAATGAAACTAAATCTTCAAGACCCATCCCATACACCAGTCTCTTCCAAGGTCCTGAAGGGACCCTAGTAATGTGTTTACATGGTCATATTTTTGTAAAATTTGCAAAAGTTATACATTTTAGCTGAATTGATTAGGACTGCTCTTTCTGTTTATCCCCTGCCCCCCAGCCCCCCACCGCCTGTCCATCCTCCCTTGTCACATCATATTTCCCTTCATGTTGGATGGCACTGGAGTGGTCACAAGCATTTTTGGGAATCCAACCTGGGAAAATTAAGTTAGGAAGGTGCATTTGGTTTGAGTTTAGTGGGATATATATATCTATACAATTCACAGTCACTTCTATATATGGTTAATTTCAGCTCCTGTCTGGTTCTAGAAATATTCCTACTACCCTCTGTGTTGACAACATGCACAAAGGTTCAAGGCCAAGGGTCCTATCACAATACAATGTGTCCTATAGCATCCAGAACCAGAGTAGGTAATAGAAGAAGAACAAGTTTTGATAGACTGGAAGAGGGCCAGAATGGATGCACGTTAGAAAGTTATGCCAGCAGCCCAAAAAAAGATGTCTTCACTTGGACAAAGTGTTGTTGGAAAGCATGAAGAGAAGGGAAAAATGCATTACACATAGGAGAAAAAATAAAGAATTCAATGATGGCTTGGACATGGACAGTGAGAGAGTCTAAGTTTCTGGCTCCCATAACCTGATAGGCAGGCAACTGTTTCCAAGCACAGATTCAGAAATCTAAACTCCTTTCATTTGGGGGCTCTATCATCTTCAAATGGCTTCCAAGGTCACTGTGCTGATCTATCATCTACATCAAGAGATGGATCAATGATGGATGGAATGTTAGAACTTTTTATGGGGCAGGCCTAAAAGTGGCTTCCATCACCATGCTCATCTTCCTTTGGAAAGTTGGGAAATAGAGTCTAGCTGTGGGTCCAGGAAGATGAGAAAATGGGTTTGGTCACTAACTAGTGGTTTCTGCCTCAGTGGGGAAGCTAGCAAAGAGTATATTCTTTATTCTAGGAATGGGAGTGTTCCACTGGAACAGAGAATAATTTTCTTTTCTTCTTCTTTTTTTTGGGGGGGGAGCATGCTAGCAGAGTGGGGGGCAGGGGAAAAGAAGGGTCACAGAGAGAGAGGGAGAGAGAGAATCTTAAGCAGGCTCCATGCTTAGTGTGGAGTGGGGCTCAATCTCACGACCCTGAGATCATGACCTGAGCAGAAACCAAGAGTCAGACACTTAGACTGAGCCACCCAGGCATCCCTGTTACCTCCTTTTGCACAAGTGGAAACTGAGAATTGCGAGGTTAGGTTACTTGTCCAAAGTCTCATGACTTGTATAAGGCAAAGTCAGACCATAAACTCAGGCAGGCTGATTCAAATTTGCCATGCTACTTCTCTCTAGATCAGTTCTTCTCAGACGGTTTCTAAGCTTTTCTTTTTAAGGATATCTAAGAAATTGTACAAAAGTAATAACTACCGTATTTAAATATGCCCACCCCCCAGCCATTTACCTGTCATCTTACTAAATACTGCACATATTTCCTAAAGTGCATACAGAAAATATAATTCTTACAAATGTAATAGCCTGCATGGAATTAGCTCCACTTGCATATTTTACATCATCTTTCGAGTCACATTTTCTCGCTTTGCCCCCAATTACATCTATCTTTCTTTTTTTCTCTTCAAATTTTTATTTAAATTCTAGTTATTATCCTTCTAATACACAGTGTAGGTAGATGTTTGGAGTGGCAAAGACCTTCCCCAGACCATCTATTAATTAATGCTCTTGAGGTAGATCCCCTCCCCCCTTAAATTTTCTTTGGAATGAAATTAATATTGCATGTTAGTTCCTTCCTTCCCACACTTTCTCTAACTTAAAATTGAATTCTTTGAGATCAAGATTTTTTTGTGTGTGGCTTTAATATTAGCTTCACATGCCCTTGCATAAGCCCAACAATTGCTTGTTGACCCATTTTAACCTCTTTTGAGTGTCATCTTCAAAGTGTACCTGTCTTTGACAATGAAAGAGACCTCCCTATTGTCCTACACCATATTTAGCATGGAGCTAAATGGCTTTCAGACGGAGAGTTGACCGATGAAGGAGACAGAGTAAGCTGTAAGTAGATGCAGCAAAAGCTGCTGGAGCAGTTTGGATTCAAACATTTTAAGTGAGGTTCGGGAGTAAGGATTCAGGTGTTGGGCAGTTCACATTAATTTCCTAAAATGGGATTTAGGCTAGTACCTCAGTTGAAAATCTAAGGCATGCCTTTAAACATCTCCAAGGTATAGCTTAGTGTCAGCAAATCTGTGTTAGCCTTTTCCAAGAAAGGCATTTTTTTAATGCCTAAGTTATTTAAAGAGTAATAATGAGAGCTAACATTTACTAAGTACCTATTATACACCATAAACTGTGGCCTCATGCTGTGCTAGACATTTGATGTGCTTTACAAATACTACCTCATTTTATGATATGGGCATTTCCATCCCATTTGAAAGAGGAAGAGATTGAGCCTCAGAGAAATAAGAAACAGATGTCATACAAGTAGAAATTTGGTAGAGCAAGGTCTACAACCCAGGTCAATTTGACTCCAAAGCCTGTAGTCCTAAACACCTCATTACTGATCAGTGGCTAATTCTGTGTAGCCATTTGTATTTTCTGTGCTTCTTTTTAAAAAAACCTGTCAGTAAGCCAAAAACCATGTCTACCAGGGATGAGACTAGTAGATACCATGAATAAGCAAACTGCATCAAGATCTTTGGTGCCTATTAAAGGAATATTACTAATAACAAATTATTACGTATTTGAAAGTTATTAAGAGAATAGATCTTAAAAGTTCGCACTGCAAAAGAAAAAAATCTGTAAGTGTGTATGGTGATGGATGTTAACCAGATTTCTTGTGATCATTTTGCAATATACACCATCATCAAATCATTATGCTGTACACCTGAAATCAATATAATTCTATATGTCAATTTTACTTCGATAAAAAAATACTATTTATGAGAGTTAATTTGGAAAATGAGGATGTCTTAATACCCTTAAAATCACACCATGGGTCTGGAGATGACTCTTCCACATCTCTAGCCAAGGTAAATAGGGAGGAAATGAAAAGTTCCTAAAAGGGATGTCTAAGATAGCTGTGAAAATTAGTCTGGATTTACTAAGGATCTAAATGGAGTAAGTAAGGCATTAAACAAATAAGATTTCTAATTAAAATTGAAAACACAACACACACAACTCTTATATGATTCTTCTTTGGATCACTGAAATGTACCCCTTTTAGAACAAGTGTCTAAAGGACACCATTAAATATATAAGTATAAAAAAATCTTTAGAGTGCAGTAAACATTTCTGTGGACTAAAGAATAAAATCAATTGTGAAAAGTTGAACAATGAACAAAAAGAGTAAATACTCCTTTGTTTCTCAGAGATTAATGTAGAGCTGTTGAATATCAGTTGCAACTTAATGTGCTCAGGTGCTTTGTTTTTTAATTGCTCAAGATTTGACGTGTTTTCTTCTGTTGAGTGAAAGTTCACGCAATTAGCTGTACAAAAAGCTACAGACAACGTCTGGGTTACTTTACCTTAACAGAAGTAATTGTTCGCATATCAATGGCATACTCTCCATCATTTGTTCTAAATCTAGTAGGCCATTCCAAAAGTAACCATGTGGCTTCAGCAAACATCATTCACTTCCTGCTCAAAAAAAAAAAAAAAAAAAAAAAGAGTTAATACCTTCAGCAGTAATTCTCATTCTTTCCCCAAGAGATGTTTCAAACACTCTGTGCTGAAATTATGCAAAGAAAATAGGAAATAAGTGATTCTGTGAATGTCACAAAATGGCAATGTGGGAGTCTCATAGCAGCCCTTGATCACCTTGGAAGAAGGTGAAATCTTTAAACACCTGCTCATAGACACCAAATAAATTTCTGTTTTGTTTTATTTTTTAATGGTCCAAGTGCCAATCTGAAGATTCCATTTTGAAGTTATACCATTGATATCAAGATATCCTTTTTATCAAGCAAAGAAAGACAATTATATGGTTTCACTTATTTATGGAACATAAGAAATAGGAAGATTGGTAGGAGAAGAAAAGGAAGAAGAAAAGGGGGTAAACAGAAGGGGGAAGGAAACATGAGAGACTATGGACTCTGGGAAAAAAACTGAGGGCTTCAGAGAGGAGGGGGGAAATGGGTTAGGCTGGTGATGCGTATTAAGGAGGGCACGTATTGCATGGTGCACTGGGTGTTATTCGCAAGTAATATATCATGGAACTTTAAAAAAATAAATAAATTTTAAAAAAAGATATCCTTTTTATTCTATGAGTGTACTTAGAAGAGGGTGTGGCAAGTTTCGATGTCAAATAAATCGAAGTAGAAGATAAATAAAAAACAAGAAATGAAAAATGATGTAATACAAAGCTATTTAGCTCTGCCAGATGCTTCTGTAACAAACAAGGGATCCCAGCAAGTCAAATGCATGCCCTATTGTCTTCCCAATAGCTTCAGTAACAAGCTATTTGATATGGAAGCAAACTTGGGCCCCAGCTCTTGACAGTTTTATAGCCCTTGGTCAAAGTTTTCAACAGTGTTTGGGGCAGGCGTGACTAGGCAGCTAGATTACACATACTGACTTTCCACTTGCAGACACACAATATTTACTTTTCAGGGTGGGCCAGTACACCAGCTGACCAATTAGGCCACAGATTCTTTGCACTTTATGGAAGCTAAGCAAAGACTGTGAATATAAAAGCCACAGAAATACATTCAGGCTGGACTTTCCTTTCATGTGTCCTCATATAATCTCCATAAAAAAGAATGCCAATGACCAGTAGTCTTCTACATCAGAGCCACTTAAGTATAAAAAAACACAGAGTATCTCTCAAGTTCTAGTTCTGTGGTTTATGAACACCTACATTCAGCAGTAGATAGAACCAAACTTTAGAAACAAAGTTTTACAAGAAATCTGAATTCCTGGAGCTACTGGGTGGCTCTGCCTGTTGAGCATCCAACTCTTGGTTTTGGTTCAGGTCATGATCTCAGGGGTCGTGGATCCAGCCCCGCACTGGGCTCTGCACTTAGCGGGGAGTCTGCTTGAAGATTCTCTCCCTCTGCTCTTCCCCCCACTCTCTCTCTCTCAAATAAATAAATCTTAAAAAAAAATCTGAATTCCTCTAACTTCCCTGTCATTCAGACTGTAATTCAAATCCTTCCACAATCAACTGTATAATTTTTAAATCAGTATTTCCTTCAATGAATCCTTTCTTTTAGCCAAAGTCATCTTCTTATGGTACCATGAACATGTGGTATATATTCCTACCTTTCTGCCTCTACTCAAACCATTGCCCCCCACCTAGAATGTTATCATTCCTCCTCCCTCTCTCCTAGATCCCACACCTCCATCTACCAACTCAAAAACACAGCTCCTCCATGATGACTTCTTGGCCACAAGGATTTCTCTCTTCTCTGATCTCCCTTAGCATTAACTTTTTATTTATCCATTTAATACTGATACTGCTGCATGACCATCCTCATATCATTGTATAACGTTTTATTTTAGTGTGTTTTGCCCTCCCAAAGAAGTTTCCAGTCACCTGTAAGTTACTTCTACTTGAGTGGCTACCATCCTGCAAATTCAATAAATCTACCACCAAGCCTATATTTTTCTTAAACTTCTATTACCAGCACCATAATTCTTACATTTCAGCTAGGCTCATAACCTTAGACTCACTTTTGGGTCTCCTTCCTCTTCCATACTTCCCATATTAAACCAGTCACCAGGGACTGCAAATTCTAGCCTTGCCTTATCTCTTATAACCAACCATTTGCCTTTCCCATTTCCAATGCCAATACCCTTGCTCAGGTCTTTATTTCCTCACCTGGACTATTTCAAAAGATTCCCACTGTCTTCTCTGCCTCCAGTTTCTCCATCTCAGTCCAATCTAAACACCTCAGCCAGATTAACCTTCCTACATGTAGCTCTGAATCACATTACTATTCTGAGAAAATACCTGCAATAGCATTTCAAGGCCTACCAAATAAAGTATAAATTCCTCAGTCTGGTATGAACTAGGCGTAGTGTTATGGATGCTGTGCTATGCCACCCAGATCCCCCTTCAGTACCAAAGCATTCATTCCCCCAGATGCTAGCAGTGTTGGCTTCTGACAAGCCATAGTTTAATTCTTCCCCAGAAATTGCCATTGACCAAAAGGAACTGTTTGGCCCAAGGTTTGCTTTCTCCCCAGAGGCAGACCACATTTAATATCTGAATACCATGTGAATACAAAGGCCCAACCCTCTTGTCTCAATTCAGGGAAATTTTGTACAGTTACATTAACTTCTATGTACCACGTGGGATTAGCTGAGGGCCCTGTTGCAACTTCATTTCAACTCAACTTTTCCCTCTGCCCTATCCTGCTTCACTAACTCCCTCACAAGGGTTGACCCTATAGGCATTTCCCAATATGCTTCCTGCACTGGAATCTTTATTTCAGAATTTGTGTTCAAGGAACCCAAGCTAAGACACCCAGCCATCTTTCTTTCACCCAGCCATCTATTTTTCACTCTCATCCTTCCTATATCCTACATTACAGTCAAACTGAGCGATCTGCCATTCCTTAAAGATGCCTCATACATCACCACTTATTCATCAAAAAAAAAAAAAATCCACTGAATATCTAAAACGTTCCAGACTCTATAAGAGTTATTGACTGACCTTAAGAGATACAGAGAAGCAAACAAGCCATTAGAATCAGTGTGAACAGTGATTTCCCAGCTGAGACCACAGAAACAGCAAGGGAGAAGCACGTGCTAGATAGGAAACAGCATGCACAAGGACCTAGAGATGAGAAAACTCACCTGGTGAGTCAGTGAACTGCAAGTGCACTTCCAAATGGCTGAAGCTCAGGGAGCTTGAGTGGTGGTGGCAAGAGAAGAAGCAAGAGAGGTCAGCAAGGCCAGGACAAGAGAGGCAAGTAGCCTAATTTAAGAACCTGAACACTATCCTTAGGGCAAATAGAAGCTATTAGAGGGCTTTAAGGGAAAAAAATCACAATGGTCATATCTGTGCTTTAGAAAGTTTTATCTGGCAACACTGTAGAGAAAGAATTAGCTGGAGGAAAAATCAAAGGTAGATGCTACTGCAGTCATACAAGCAAAAGATGATGGTGAGCTGACCCAAGGAGGTGGCAGTGGAGATGGAGATACCTGGGCAGATTCAGGAAATATTAATATACTACAATATATAGAGCATGATGGTTAATCATATGGAGAGTGACAGGGCAGGAGGAATCAATGATTATGTTTCTGACTTAAATAACTGGATGTACAGTATCCACTGAGATAGGAAACACTGAGGGATGCAGAAGTGGGGACAAAGATGTTGAGTTCGGTTTTGGCCATGCTGGACATAAGGTATTTAAGTAAAAGTTGGATATGTGGGTGTGCACAGCAGATATATAGGTCCAACCTTTAAGACAGCAACGTGGTTAGAGGCACAGGCCAGGCATCATGAGCATCTCTATGGTTATAGAAACCTGGGGGTGAGATTGAAAAAAGCTGTTAGAATAACAGGAGAAAACCTAGAAAAATGTGATATCACAGAAGCCAAGAGAACGCTTCAAGGTGAAGCAAGTGGTCAAAGGTGTCAAATATTACTCATGCCAATTAAAATAAAGACCAAAAACAGTTTCCACTGGTTAGAAACATCTCTGTACCTTTGCTCAAACTATTCCAACAACCAAAGAGCATAGAAATGTTTTCCATCTTTCAAGGATCAGCTCAAACTGCCTCGCATTTGCATAGTGATTTACTGAACATCATCACATGTTACCTCATTAACTAACTAAGATTTTGAGAGTTAAAAATATCTCCTATGTATCTTGACCTCCTCCTCAGCTCATTAAAATGTTGATGCTGTAGGTTCAGGACAGGAGCCAAATTTGCAGAGAAAATTTCATTGCAGAGAATCTGTGGATGGGATGAGCTGGTCCACAGATGGTAACTATTGCTTGTCCCTGTCAGGAAGATGGTATAACTAAGTCTATGCCCATGTAGGAAGGGTCATGAAGAAATGCCCTTCATTATTTAGAAAAGAACACGAGACAGTCTTCACCCTTATATGCAAACTTAGTGAATGAAATGATGGTGACAAGGCCATCCTACCTTTTCACTGTGACATTAACCTCTTGGACCATTTTAGAGCTAGATCTGGAGCAAAATGCCCACTGACCCTGGCTGACACTCATCCCAAAAAGAGGCCATGAGCAGCCACTGATAAGCAGGCATTCATCCTCTGACTGTTCGTTATTCTGGAGTGTAAACATTTAAAAAGGAAGGCCCATTTGAATAGGTACAACTGCCAATTTCACTTACCCCTTCATATTTAATGAGCCTATTTTGTTTTATGGGTGCTTCACAATTGCTGACAGAGAAGAGGCAGCTATGAGCGGAAAACATGAAGCAACTTGCTGAGCCCTCATTGTGAGCTTGATGGCTTGCCTCGTCGTGCCTCCACAGACCTACACTTCCATGATTCTCTTAATTCTCTTCAAATGTGAAGAGAAGAATTCTTGCTCTCCTCCACAGTGTTAACACGAAAGAGTATTCCAAGGCAGCTTGAGAGAGATGCAGGCACCAACACAGTAACAGTTAACAGGGTAATAAGTTGTACATTTTTTGGAGACGTTCAGCCCAGACCTCCAAAATTTGCTGCACAGCTACAGGGCCAGGAATCAATCTGCCCTTCCCCTCTCCCTGCTTAAGCAACATTCCTCTTAGGTTCTCAAGAGGCCCTGGCATTTAGAACATTAGCAAATATTGACTCAATGCCCAGAAGAGTAGCTTGAAAATGGTGGGTCCTTAATGGGGGCGACACTCAACTACAGTAACAAATAGCCCTTTAAGCCATAGATTTTTATAAATTGAGAGAACAGAGGAGTGAAGATGAAAGTTAAAGGTAAAAATTTCCAGCAGCTTCTATCTGGAATATGTTACCTAAAGAAACTTCAGCTCAGGCAGACAGCCTCTCCCTTGCTGTCCTGCCTGCCCCTCCCTTGCAATGTATTCAATAAACTTCTATATCCTTAAAGAAAAAAAAAGAGAAAGAAAAGAAAAGAAACTTCAGCTCAGTAAGAGGCTAGTAAATGCCTATTAACATTAAGCACTGAAGGAGTTTGGGTGATCCCCTCTTTACATCATCATTTTGTCGTTTAGCATTGCCTCCATATTAATATTCATACAATACTGCGCACTTCACTTCTGGATGCTTTTACCCCTTATACTGTGGTTTCCATTGACAAACCTGAGTGGGTTAAAAACAGATGATCCACTCTACACTGGACCATCTTATAAGTGTCCAAGGATGCAAGGCATCATTAAAGTGATATGTAAGGAGAGCATTTCAGAGGAAGAGTATTACAGATCTGAAGCTTAGGAAGGAAATTAGGGAGTTAGTCCAATGACAGCATTTTACATGACTGAAAAAAATTTTAAACAAGCTAAGACATGAGAGAAAGTGCTTTACTAGGGTCACATAGTTCTAAATACCTTCTCATAATTAATTTTATTCTCTGTGTGTTCCTACTGTTTTAATACCTGCAATATTAGATTCCTATCACAATATAATAATATGATATATTTTTTCATCTTAGTGACCAACCACACACACACACACACACACACACACACACACCCCACAGCTGTCTAGAACTCCTTCATGAAGATCATTTAGACATAGAAAATGATTTAGATAGGAAAGAACATTCTCCAAACACCAACTATATATTAAATTGAGAAGAAGTCTATTTGTAATAGACCAGAAAATTCTCTCTTGTAGCTAATAATAGTAATAACAACAATGACAACAACAACAAGAGATAGGATTTTCAGATGCATTGAATTAATAATAATAATAATAATAATAATAATAATAGGTAGAATCGCCAAGGAATTGTTGAAAAGGAAAAACAAAGCTGGGAGCATCATGTTGCCGGATTTCAAGCTATACTACAAAACTATACTACAAAGACAGCATGGTACTGGCACAAAAACAGACACATAGACCAATGGAACAGAATAGAGAACCCAGAAATGGATCCTCGGCTCTTTGGGCAACTAATCTTTGACAAAGCAGGAAAAAACATCTGGTGGAAAAAAGACAGTCTCTTCAATAAATGGTGCTGAGAAAATTGGACAGCTATATGCAAAAGAATGAAACTGGACCACTCTCTCACACCATACACAAAGATAAACTCCAAATGGTTGAAAGACCTCGATGTGAGATAGAAATCCATCAAAATCATAGAGGAGAACATAGGCTGCAACCTCTTTGACATCAGCCACAGCAACTTTTTTCAGGACACATCTCCAAAGGCAAGAGAAACAAAAGAAAATATGAACTTGTGGGACTTCATCAAGATAAAAAGCTTCTGCACAGCCAAGGAAACAGTCAAAAAAAACTAAGAGGCAGCCCACGGAATGGGAGAAGATATTTGCAAATGACACTACAGATAAAAGACTGGTATACAAGATCTACAAAGAACTTCTCAAACTCAATACACAAGAAACAAATAATCAAATCAAAAATGGGCAGAAGATATGAACAGACACTTTTCCAATGAAGACATACAAATGGCTAACAGATACATGAAAAAATGTTCAAAATCATTAGCCATCAGGGAAATTCAAATCAAAACCACATTGAGATACCACCTTACGCCAGTTAGAATGGCAAAAAGGGACAAGGCAAGAAACAACAAATGTTGGGGAGGATGTGGAGAAAGGAGATCCCTCTTACACTGTTGGTGGGAATGCAAGTGGTACAGCCACTTTGGAAAACAGTGTGGAGGTCCCTTAAAAAGTGAAAAATTGAGCTACCCTATGACCCAGCCATTGCACTACTGGGCATTTACCCCAAAGATACAGATGTAGTGAAGAGAAGGGCCATATGCACCCCAATGTTCATAGCAGCATTGTCCACAATAGCTAAATTTGAAAGGAGACCAGATGCCCTTCAACAGACGAATGGATTGAGAAGATGTGGTCCATATATGCAATGGAATATTACTCAGCCATCAGAGAGAACAATTACCTAACATTTGCAGCAACATGGACAGGACTGGAGGAGATTATGCTAAGTGAAATAAGTCAAGCAGAGAAAGACAATTATCATATGGTTTCACTCATTTATGGAACATAAGAAATAGCAGGAAGATCGGTAAGAGAAGGAAGGGAAGAATGAAGGGGGGTAAACAGAAGGGGGAATGAACCATGAGAGACTACGGACTCTGAGAAACAAACTGAGGGCTTCAGAGGGGACTGGGATAGGCTGGTGATAGGTATTAAGGAGGGCACGTATTGCATGGTGCACGGGTTGTTATACACAAATAATGAATCATGGAACACTACATCAAAAACTAAGGATATACTGTATGGTGACTAACATAACATAATAAAAAGTTATTATAAAAAAAAGAATATGGGAGAAAGGAAAAAAAATGATAACAGAATTTTTTGGATGCATTAACACATCTAATCCTGACAACAATCCTGTGAGGTAGGACTATTATGATCCCCATTTTAGAAGTGAAGAAGCCAGGGCTGGTTAAGTAAGTTTCCCAATTGTTCACAAGTCCTATAGCTAATAAATGAGAAAGCAAGAATTTTTAACCCTAAACTGTTAGGCTCCAGAGCCTGCCCTCTTAACCATTATGCCATATTGATGATGAACCATAAACAACATGCATGAGACTGATTTGCAAATGATTTCCCAGAGCTTAAAAATAAGAGTTTCAGTCTATCTACAAAATTTTAGATTTTTCTTCTTTTTTAAGATTTCTATTTATTTATTCAATAGAGAGAGAGAGAGAGGGCACGAGCAGAGAGGAGGGGTAGAGAGAGAAGCAGACTCCCTGTTGAGAAATGAGCCCAACATGGGGCTTGATCCCAGGACCCTTAGATCAGGACCTCAGCTAAAGGCAAATGCTTAACTGACTGAGCCACCCAGGTGCCCCAGAGTTTTTCTTCTTTCTGTAGTGTGTCTTGGAACTGTTGATCTCAAACAGTAGAATAATTCAACACTCACAATTCTCATGCTGACTTTCCACATTTAATTTCACCAGATAATTTTTGTAACAAATTAATGTAAGACTGCATCCACTTTAAGAACTATAGCTGTGCACTTATTTTAATATTTTTCAAGAACTTTAATTTTTTCTCTAGAAGATGGCTCTTTTTGATGAAACATTTAGCATCTATATTTTTTTGATCATCACTCATCACTTTTTCCAGTTAGCTCTCAAAACTTATCAGTGGAAATTATACTTGGTTTGGGAACAACCCATGAAGATTATACATGGGGTTGCTTTCCTTGAAGGGTAAATGAAAATTTCCAATAATTACTACACATTTTACCAATGGAAAATTAACTCTAACCTCAGGTGAGCCCTTTTAGAAATAGAATCTGAATTTTTTTTTGAATGATCATGATAAACAACAGCTTCTTGTATTTTTAGCTGTTCAAAATTTTCTAAACTGTCAAATTATAAATCACTGTCATAAATTACAAATTAAATTCACTACCAACTTACAAAATAATGCAATCAAATAATTATAATTCAATAGATTTTATTAAGTGACTGCAATATGAACTAAATAATCAATAGCCATCCCAAACAAGTATCCATATTATTTACAGGCAGAAAAAAAGGATTATTTATTGACTAAATGTGAAAGATCAACCTTTTCTTAGTGCTTCCTTTCCAAGTATCATATGGACCTCAATAGTTAGTTTTTCACTTACCTTCCAAATAAGATAAAGTAAAAATTTAATTTGAAAAGAATGAAAACTAAGCCTACCTATGATGAACAGGATCTCATATTAAATGCTGATAAGATATACCTAAAAATGCAAAAACAGGTCCAAAATAATTTTACCCACTTTTTGATCTTTCATTTTTACTCTGGGCTGTCTTGACCACATTTTTACAGTTACCAAAGTAATTCAACAAAAGAGGGGAAAGATTTATATACTGAAAACTACAAAACGTCAATGAAAGACATCAAACAAGACACAAACAAATGGAAAGACATCATGTGTTCATGGATTAGAAGACTTAATATTGTTAAAATGTCCATACTACCCAAAGTGAGCTACACATTCAATGCAATCCCTATCAAAATCCATAAGACATTTTTTTACAGAAATAGAAAAAAACAATTCTACAATGTATAGGAAACCACAGAAGACCACAAAGAGTCAAATAAATCCTGAGAAAGGAGAACAAGGATGGAAGCATCACATTTTCTGATTTCAAAATATATTATGAAGCTACAGTAGTCAAAACACTATGGTACTAGCATAAAGACAGGTATATAGACCAATAAAACAGAATAGAGCCCAGACATAAATCCACACACATACTATCTTTGACAAGGGTGCCAAGAATACACAATGTGAAAGGATAGTCTCTTCAACAAATGGTGTTGGCAAACTGGATATCCATATGCAAAATAATAAAATTGGATCCTTATCTTATATCATAAACAAAAATCAGCTTAAACAAAAGACCTAAAACTGTAAAACTCCCAGAAAAAAGCCTAAAGGAAAAGCTTCATGACATCGGTATTGGCAATTATTTCATGAATATAACATCAAAAGCACAGGCAACAAAGACAAAAATAAACAAGTGGGACTAACTACATCAAACTAAAAGCCTTCTGCGTAGCAAAGGAGATAATCAACAGAGTGAAAAGGCAACCTATGGAATGGGAAAAAATATTTGCAAAATATGTATCTGATAAGGGATTAATTTCCGAAATATATAAAGAATTCCTACAATTTAGTAACAAATACCTAATAATTTGATTTCAAAAATGAGCTAAGGACTTGAATAAAAATTTCAAAGGAAACATACAAATGGTCAATGGGTGTATGGAAAAAAATGTTCATCATCATTAATCATCAGGGAAATGCAAATCAAAACTATAATGTGATATCACTTATACCTGTCAGAATCACTATATGAAAAAAGAAACAAGCAAATAAAACAAGTGTTGGAGAGGATACACAGAAATTGGAACCTTTAAACACTGTTGGTGCAAATGCAAAATGGTGCAGCTGCTATGGAAAATACAATGGAGGTTCCTCAAAAAATTAAAAATATAACTACCATATGATTCAACAATGTCACTTCTGAATTTATATCCAAAAAAATTAAAATTGGGATCTCAAAGAGGTATTTGCACTCCCATATTTATTGCAGCACTATTCACAGTAGCTAAGAGGAAGAAACTACCAATGTCATTGACAAATAAATGGATTAAAAATGTGGTATACAATGGAATTCTATTCAGTCTTAAGGAAAAAAAGAAATTCTATAATATTTGGCAATACAGATGGACCTTGAGGACATGATGCTAAGTGAAATAAGCCAGAAACAGAAAGACAAATATTGCATGATTCTACTTATATGAGATATATAAATGAGTCAAACTCATGAAATCAAAGACTGAAATGGTGGTTACCAGGGGGTAGGGAAAGGGAGAAATAAGTTATTAATCAAAAAACAAAATTTCAGTTAAGATGAATAAGCTCTAGGGGCGCCTGGGTGGCACAGTGGTTAAGCGTCTGCCTTCGGCTCAGGGCGTGATCCTAGCGTTATGGGATAGAGCCCCTCCTCCGCTATGAGCCTGCTTCTTCCTCTCCCACTCCCCCTGCTTGTGTTCCCTCTCTCGCTGGCTGTCTCTATCTCTGTCAAATAAATAAATAAAATCTTTAAAAAAAAAAAAGATGAATAAGCTCTAGATCTGCTGTACAATATTATGTCTATATTCAACAATAATGTATTGTACACTTAAAATTTTTTAAGTGTATAGATCTCATGTTCAGTGTCCTGATCACAATAAGATTTTTTAAAAAAAGAACACATGTCTCAGTTTTAAATATTTGAGGTCTTCTAATAATTTGTGGGATGCTTAGTATAACATCTAAAAAAATATTTTTGATGTGTAGGTCTGATCACCTCTCCCAGCAAAGCATCATCCTACCACCAAAGCATTTCAGTGGCTTCCCACTGTTTTCAGAATTAAAGACAAAAATAATGCCCTTTGAGCCTCTGAATGATCTGGCCCCTGCTGCCCATTCTTGTGTTGCCCCACCACCACTGCCGCCCATCCTCACTCTATTCCCACTACACTAACCCCCTCTCTTTGTACCTCCTGTCACAGAGTTTTGACCCTTGGCTGCTGGCCCTAGGGAACTACTCACTCTACTCTCAAACCACCTTCTCTTCCTTCAGACCTCTTCCTATCTCACAACTATGTCAAACCCACCTATTTTATGCTCCAGTAGCTCCATGTACTCCCTTTTTTTATTTTTAGCATTTATTACTGATATCATTTTAAATATATTTCTGTGATTATTCCCTCTCTTCCCTGCCCCAGACACTATAGTGCCTGTAAGTGGAAGCCTTATGTCTGGCTTTACTTACCATGGTTCACCACTGAGTAACAGTGTCCCTGGAATAGAGTAGGTGCACTATGAAACAAATATTATTTTGTCTCAACAAAATGAGTAGATTTGAATTATGCTCACCACTTGTGACATAATTTTGCAGTCTTCCTTTTTAGTAGCTGAGACAGGAATCCAAGGGAGGGCTTTGAATGCTACCTATATCAATGACCTCTAGTGCCCCTGAGAGAATTTAAAATTACCAACAGGTTGGGAGAGCCAAGGTGTACCAGAGAAAGACCTGTTAACTGCATTTGGAATTCATCCTTCCAGTTAGTCTACCTTGTGAGTTAATCTCCTCTCAGATAGTATAAGGATTTCAGACTATCAAACAATACTGATTTTTTTTTTTTTGGCTTCTCTGAAAAAAGCCAAATTTTTTATGACTTGGAAATTTTTTTGTCCGTTTGTTTTTCAGCTTAGCATAATTTAACTTAAAACTATAATATTTAAGTTGGAGACGCTAAATGCACAAAAAGAATGTACCTGATACACCAAATCCGAAGTATCTCTTCATGGAATTATGGCATCCTAAGAGTGGAATGGACCTAACAGAGATCCTAACCCATCCCCTTTCATGCTCGAAACTCCGAGTCATTCCATGCCTCTCACTGGTGTGTTCCCTGGAGCCAGGGCATCTGTTCCACATAGTTTAAGGGGCTTTTGAGCAGAACTTCATGAAGTTTCTGTGATGAAAGAGCAAAGGAAGTTGTGTCTCTCCACAAAGATCTAGAGAAATAGGAAGAGGTGTTACAGAAAAGGGAGGATATGTGGGAACAGGACTTGGGGAATGATTAACAGGAAAAAGAAGAACTAGAGAAAATAGTGAAAATGAAAAAACAATAAAAACCAAATTCTGGAAACATGCACAAATTGAGATAGCCCAGGATATGAGTCAGAAGAGGATTGTTAAAAAAAAAAAAAAAGACAACCAAATAAAAATTAGAATGGCTTTGCTGTTTTTGTTGTTAATATTCTCTTACAAACAAAAGTTTATAGTTACTTAACAAGGCAAAAATTAGAGTTGTTATAATGTACTGTATGTCTGGGGCTAAATTTTTTTAGGTAAAATACAGTAGTCTGAGGATATATGCAAATCAAATAAAAAGATTCAAGATGCAAAATAAAGCATACCTTACATTTGTTTTTAGAGAAATTACACTGAGCAGCTAAGAATATTCCCTCCAAAATGCTTAATTTTTCCTTCTCTTCACCAACTTCCTCACAGTGTGTTCACCCACACGCCCTGATGTTAGTGGCACATAAATCAAAACTTTCATAAAAATCAGAAATAAAAAATATATGAGCACAGGAGGTTCCTGATATTGGCAAGACTCCAATCCACATATAGTCCTGGGCCTGCTCCACTAACATTAAGAAGCCAGTTTGTTCTTAGTTCAGTAATGGGGAGGGTGCTACCAACCTTAATTTATATGTACTCATGTACTCTCTGTAAGGAGCAAGATGTCTCCAACAGTTACTTCATATGAGATACTGCTGCAAGGTGTATAAAGTCTTCCTGACTAACCAATTTGCAACAAGGCAGTGACTGAAGTATCAGAATATTTGGAAAATCTGGCTCAATGTATCTGTGACCAACAGCAGTGTAAGGAAAGGATGTATCATTGCATGGGTGTGACATCTGTAGTAGAGAAACCATCTCTTAGGACAAGAAACTTGTACGCAATACAGGACACTTTGCACCTGAGGAAGATCTAATGCTCGTCAACAATAAAGCAAATAGAGGTTATCTCCAAAAAACAAACAAAAACTCTTTGAGAGGGACAAGCTGCAGATCATATAGAATCATCTTAGCTGAAAAAAAAATGTCAAAAAGGAGGCACAGTAACTCCCTTTCTGCCAAAGACTAACTCCCTGGGAGGAGCTCCCAGAGCAGTCTTCAAGTCTGTTGACTTGTTTTTTCAAGCCCTTAATGTAACTTGCAGCTACATTGGTTTGTTTTGTTGTTGTGACATGGTCTCCATAGATGTGCATTGAAATTGTGCCCAGCTGCACTGAAGCCAAGAACCATGCAATCTGGAGGTTGTGCAAGCAAGATTACAAGGCTCCAAGGTATCCAGTGCCTGGGCTGCTCATCTCTTCCGCTTACCTCGAAGCTTGGCTTGTCCAACTGGGGCAACGAATGCTGCATTGGGACCAGATCCAAATGCTTTAAGATAGTGACTACATTTGCAGAGAAGAAATAGAGCTCTATCTCGACATAAGAGCTTTATTTGCATGTCTAGGGGAATGGTCAGTGACCATTAGGACCAGTTTAAGTGCCTGATTGTTTTTAGTTGCCCCCTTTCCTTTCTGTATGTAGCCTAGTTTGGTCATTTTTATTCCTCTCAAGAGTCCATTACCCTCATGTTTTTCTTCATCTTCTGTCCCTCTCAAGAAATAACTTGATCAGCTCTTTCACATAAGACTTAGCAAATAAAAATACAGGACATCCAGTTAAATTTTAATTTCAGATAAACCACAAATAATTTTTTAGTATAACTATATCCTATGCAATATTTGGAACCTACTTATACTAAAACTGTAGTTACACTAAAATTAGCTGTTGTTTATTTGAAATTCAAATTTAACTGGTTGTCCTGCATTTTACGAACCAACTCTACACTAAAGAGTAAATGACTTGTGATGTCTTTACTTCTCCCAAGATATTGACTTAATTTTAACTTTGGGTCAAAGTCCCATAGCTTAAACCAGGATATTTTTAGCAATAAACTAGAAGAAAGATATATGATATACGGTAAGCAATCACTTATTATGCCCAGCTGTGAGGAGTTACCTTTCTTAAAATTGGAAAAGATTATAATCCAGAGACAGAAAGTGTAACTTTATTCTTATCCTCTTGGACTTAAGGCTACTGATCAACATTTAGTTCAAATCAGATAATATGATCATTTATGTTAACTGGTGGTCTATTCTAGACTTCAAAGATACAAGCCCCTCCCCCAAAATATCTATTCCCATAGCATCTTGCGTAACTACAGATACAGGTGGTGTTAGTTCAGTATCCTAGGCTTCAGCTCACAGTCCATCAACAAAGACTTTTTACATGTCATGTCATTTGACAAAGCCAAGTATGAAACATATACTCTTCAAGTCCTCAGAAAACCTAGAGGTAGGGTCAGGGAAAAAGAGGACTTGTGAAAATAATGGTAATCAAAGAGAAAATAGGGAGGAGAATGGAGTAAAAGAAAGAAGAAAATTAGCTCGACCTAAAAAAATGTAAATAAGGAGTGAAGAGGACCCCTGGGCCAACCCAATTACCTAGAATAGGTGGTTCCCTAGTGGTGTGAATAAAGGATCTCCAAGAAGAACCCTAGCGATGAACTCATTTAACATCCATTCCAACTTCCTTCTGGAATGCCTTTCTGTGTATTACAGAGGCTGGTGAACTAAAAATTGCTTTCTGCTTTTTTCCACAGCTTCCTTGTAACCAGGGTTCTGGGTACAATGTAGGCTCCATCATCAGATTCACTTTCAGAATGTGAATGGAGACTGAGTGAAACAAGAGAGAGGCTGGACATGAGGCATCGTCTGCTCCTGAAGATGGAATGTTAACTCCCCAGTTTAGCAGAAGTGACTTCCCAACCATAGCTTCTCCATTTGACAGGCAGCAACCAGATCAAGGCAAGCACAACAGTTGCTTTTATGGCTCAGTTGTGGTGTGGCTTTGGGATTCATTTCTGGAAGCTCACCAGCCTAGAGTCTGTTTCTTCAGCCCACAGACCAGTTCTGTAGAACACTGAATACTCTGTCATTAATACATTTCAGCTTAAGCTAGCTAGAGTGGGGTCTGTTCTCTGCAACTGAACACTAACTGATACAAGCTGCTGCTCCCAAAATATCTTTTTCACTAGCCTAATGGTTCTCAACTGGGAATAATTCTGTCCCCTGCCTAGAGGATACTTGGCAATGTTTGGAGACATTTGGTTATAACTAGAAACTGAGAATACTATTGGCATCTAGTGGGTAGAGGTCAGAGATGCTGCTAAACATCCAGCAATGCACAGGGCAGCCCCCCCACAACAAAGACCTGTCTAGTCCAAAATGACAGTAGTGCTGAGATTGAGAAACCTTTCTCTAGCCCAGAATCCCATTTGAAAATTGATCATTAAAAAGACGATATTTGGAGCACCTGGGTGGTTCAGTTGGTTAAGTGTCCAACTCTTTTTTTTTTTTTAAGATTTTATTTATTTATTTGACAGAGATAGAGACAGCCAGCGAGAGAAGGAACACAAGCAGGGGGAGTGGGAGAGGAAGAAGCAGGCTCCCAATGGAGGAGCCTGATGTGGGGCTCAATCCCATAACCCCGGGATCACACCCTGAGCCGAAGGCAGACGCTTAACCGCTGTGCCACCCAGGCGCCCCAAGTGTCCAACTCTTGATTTTGGTTCAGGCCATGATCACAGGGTCCTGGGATGGAGCCCCACATCAGGCTCCACTCAGTGCAGTCTGCTTGGGATTCTCTCTCTCCTTCTCCCCCTGCCCCTCCCCCTGCTTGTGCTCTTTCTATATCACTCTAAAATAAATAAATAAAATCTTTTTTTTAAAAAGGAAATATTGGCAATATTTGCAATATTTTGTTTTTAAAAGTACCTTTTTTCACAGTGCAAATAGCCCTCAAAAAGTTACAGGTGAATTTTTGCTCTCATACAATATAGTATTAAAAATAATATTCTCTTTATTCTATGATTTTCAGATTTTAATATTTCTGAAAGCATGCCATGACCTAAAATTAAGGTGTGCTTTTAATGTGGTGATTTTTTTTCTTGTTCTTTTTTTTTTTTTAATAAAAAAGCTGTTATTAAATCTATGGTCTATGTCACAACTTAACATGTCATGTCTATTGACAAAGCCAAGTATGAAATATATATTCTTCAATTCCCCAGAAAACCTAGAGGTAGGGTCAGGGAAAAAGAAGACTTGTGAAAAGAATGGTAATCAAAGAGAAAATAGGGAGGAGAATGGAGTGAAAGAAAGAGGAAAATTAACTCAATCTAAAAAAACGTAAATAAGGAGTGAAGAGGACACCTGGGCCAACCCAGTTACCTAGAATAGGTGGTTGCCTACTGAAGTTCTTGCCTAGTTCCTGAAATCAAAGAATGAGGATAATGCAAGCAGGTAGTTTCCTGAGGGCAAGTTTGCCAAATTGTACATGGAGGAGAATCGTTGACAGTGGGCAAGGGGCACCATAGCCTCAACTGCAGCTGCACAATAGAATCACTTCAATGCTTTTCATTGGTTTGGGTGTGAGGCCCAAACATCAGTGTTTTTTCAATGTTGTTTGCAACCAGAGTCAAGAACCACTAATTTAGGGGCACCTTGGTGGCTCAGTAGGTTAAGCATCTGACTCTTGGTTTCAGCTCAGGTCATGATCTCAGGGTCATAAGATCAAGCCCTGCATTGGGCTCCATGCTCAGTGGGGAGTCTCCTTGAAATTTTCTCCCTCTTCCTCTGCCCCTCCCCCTGCTCACAGTCTCTCTCTCTCTCTCTAAAATAAATAAATAAAATATTTTTTAAAAAAAGAACCACTAATTAAGAGCATCTTGAAAAATTTGGACATCTAAAGATGGAGAAAAGGAAGGAAAAGGGGTGCCACTATGAGAAGAGATGAACAAAAGTGATGGCACATAACCAGACCTTGCAGAACCTTATTCTTCTGCCCAGGACCAGACCTGGTTACTGTTGCCAGGCAATTCACTAACACCCTAGGCTTACAGCTCTTTACTAACTTTCACAAGCTCTCTGGAGCCCCCAAGAAATCACAACTAGGGAATTTAATAATGGATCCTGTCAAGTAAAGAAAGATGCTTTTATCTACTCCAAATTTAACACATATTCAGAAGCAAGATGTATCTTATAAATACTTGTAAACATCTCATTCCCCTACAAAGTCTAGCTCCTGCCTTGAATGAAGAGGTGCTCAGTAAAGATTGGCTGAAGTGGATTAAATCCACTCCCTAACAGTGCTACTTACTTAAAATGTATAGAGAAGAGATATAAGCCCCTTTCAAAAAGAAGAGCAAAAATTCAAGAGCAAACAGTAAGGGGAGACAAAAGAACTAGCCCATGCCAACTAGTTCCTTTCTCCACTAGTGGGAAGAGATCTACACTGGTTCAAATAAATGTCACCTCAGAAATTTGCTACCACTGCCAGCTCAACATCCCTACTATTTCTTTGCTAACTTTTTAAAGTCAAAATTGACACAATAAATTCTACTGTATCCCCAATTGCCTCAAGACCCAGAGTATAGACGTCTAAAGCCAGATATTGGATAAGGTCCTGAAGCCATGCCATTACACCCACAGGGTGTGTTTAGGTGACATGCCATGATATTGCAGAGGGGTTAGTTTCAAGCAGTAGAGTCAAACCTTCATCTATCTCTTTAGAAACAATCACTCTCATCATTCCAGCAGAGTCAGTTTTTCCTTGCTTTACATTTATTTATTCAGAGATTTCTAAATATATGCTGGTCTGTTGAAACAGCCTCTGGGCCCAAGTACAATAAAAACATTAATTAAAATACACGGTTAGAAACACCCAGCAGTAAGCCTGGAACAGCATCAAATGAGCTCTGCCATTTAAGAGTCAGTCATAGAAGATAAAACCACTTCTAGGTGACCTGTATCACCCCCACCTCTCTCCCCACCTCTGGCTTCTCTGTAGATTCCTGACCAGTTGATGCTGAGGTGGGTCTTCTCTGCCGATAGATGACCACAACCAATTATTGCATTTCTTCACGAACCCCTGATTTGGCACAGTCTCTTCCTCCTTCTCCTTTCATTCTGCAATAAGCTAAAGAGAAATTCACAGAATTCCCAGATTTGGCAGAGATCTGGGCATGGGAACCTTACATAACTGTTGGGCTTTGGCAGGGCAGGACCTCGAGGGCTGGGTGCCCTCTGCTGAAATGTGCCCTGCGCTTTGTGGGCAGTGTAACTCTCTCCCTGAGACCGTCGGTCCACCCTCGGTTCTGACTGTGAGCACTTCTGAATGCAGAAGCGGCAGCCAAATTACACAGGACACACAATAGAAGAGTCAAAGGGACTACCATAGGGGATAGCATGGATTTCAAACAGTCTACACTATCAAATTTGGGGAGGACCCATCTACAAATTGGGCTCAAAACCTTCACTTCCATGTGACATAGAAGATTCCCTAAATTTAAATTTGTTTACACAGCTAATAAGTCAATGAGAAAGACAATTACTATATGGTTTCATTCATATGTGGAATATAAGAAACAGTGCAGGGGATCATAGGGAAGGGAGGGAAAACTGAATGGGAAGTTATCAGAGAGGAAGACAAACCAGGAGAGACTCTTAATTCTAGGAAACAAACTGAGGGTTACTGGAGGGAAGGTGTGGGGGGGATAGGGTTATTAGGTGAGGGCTTTAAGGAGAGCACATGATGTGATGAGCACTAGGTGTTATATGCAACTGATGAATTATTGAACTCTACATCTGAAACTAATGATGTATTTACATGTTGGCTAAATGAATATAAATTTTAAAAAATATCTTGTTATATGCAGATATGTTCTGTCAAGGGTGCATATCCAGTGAGGGATGCCATCAATGGGTAATACAACTTTATTAAAAAGTTCTACGCTTTTCTTAAAGGTTTGCAAGTTAAATAAAAGCAAAAGATCTTGGCGTGATTTTCCCACAAATCTCCCATCTTAGAAAAACAAGAAAGAAATTTGAAAGAAAACAATAGCAGATCAATGCTAGGTAGGAATAGTATTTCAAAAGTGGTGAGAACATATTTGTTGTTTCACTGCATTCTGTATTATTCATTTCTCTCTTTTTTTTTCTTTAATGACAAATGTGCCCGTATCTTATTACAAAGAGGTTACCACCAAAGAAGATAAAAATGCCTTTTATCATGCATCTGGCCCAAATTATATCTCTGGAACCCCTTTTCAATTAGCCATGGTGTTTTTCACAATTTTGCAATTTCGTCATGTGGTGCCTGCTACTACATTCTGAAGTGCCAGGCTGGTACCTAAAAGGAAAAATAACATTTTCCTTCACTTTTAACCCACATTCTGACTTCTCATGCTGAATTTAATCCCTAGCTAATTAGTTCAAGAGCAAGCAACTTTAACCAAGATTTGGTATTACTTTCCTGTTTCTGAGAGCTGGGCTTTCCCCAAATGTAACTCTCTTGTTACCCTTTGCATTTTAAATAAGCCATTTTGGAGCATGGCTCTTGTTTTTTCTTTAATATATGCGCCTCTTGGGGCTGCACTGAAGCTTGTGATGGCTCTCTGCCGGCAGTCAGGGCAACAGAATGTCTACAAGATCCTGCTTTGTCCTGCAGTTGGCATCCATTGTGCAGCCCCAGCTGAATAGGGAGATTGCAAGTCAATTTTCTCACAAATTCAGGGTCCCTGGTATCCCAACATAGAGTTCTGAATTTCGTTTAGTTTCCTCCATTTTGTTTGTTTTAAATATGCAGTAACATTCCCTTATTGTTAGTTCCTGGAGTAAAGTATTCCACAGAAGCCAATTTTTCAGATAACTGAAGACTTTGTTAATGTAAAGGTTTGGTACAAACTTTTTCTAAGATATTAAGTAGTTCTCTTGGGTCTCAAACAAGTTATGCCAAATGTATTTGACTTTTTCTTGGTGATTTAGGGTCATCTTTAAACTATCAGTTATAAAACAATAACAGATGCATAGAATTATTTGTGCCTACATTAAATAGGCCACTAGGCTTCCTTGGTTACTTGGGCAAATTTTTATATTTTTATTTCTATGTCCTTCCATATATCAAACTTTCAGTGTTCACTTTGCACCAACGTTCATATGTCAGCCCCTAAAAGCAAACTTTGGGTTTATTGTTTCCGGTTTGTGGATGACTGGAAACCCAAACAAGTTTATTGACATGACATCTCTGTTAAAAGTAAATTAGGGGGTGCCTGGGTGGCTCAGTTGGTTGAGCAATGGCCTTCAGCTCAGGTCATGATCCCAGGGTCCTGGGATCAAGCCCTGCGTCCTGCTCCTTATTCAGCGGGAAGCCTGCTTCTCCCTCTCCCTCTGCCTGCTTGTGCTCTCTCTCTCTCTCTGTGTCAAATAAATAAAATATTTTTTTAAAAAAGTAAATTAGTTCTGAATGGTATTCTGAATCCCAGCCCTCTCCTATAAACGCATAAGCATCAGTATATGAATGTGCGCCATCTACTCTGGTTGCTCAAAGTCCTTTGAGCTCTTCATCGGCTCTTCATCTATATCTCACAGCAGAGAGATTATTTGTCCGTGAGTATTGCACAGCCACGTTCAGCAGTCAGCAATCAATTTGTTCACTCTCAGAGTTCTTCCTCCTCCTAAACTTGTCTTCTCTGTCCTTCTGATTCCTGCTTTGAGCCATGTCAGTAAGTATTAAATTATCCAGTATAAGGAAAGAAACCATAAAGGAAAGAGCAAAACATTTTAAGCCATACAAATTGAACTCTGGTTTCTTTTCTTGGAGGGGGGCAGAAGTTAAGGGGTTGGTGGGGGAGAAATGAAAGTACACCGAAAGGAAAGATTTTACTTTTTAAATTTGCCTCTTAGCAAAATGGAAGCAGGAAGCTTGGCTATAATCACAAAGGCACCTACCACTCATATGTGGCCATCTCCCCCAGTTATAAAATCCCAACCTTTCTGACTAAATTCCCAACAGCTGTTTGAAATGCCTGTCCAAGATGACCCACGCAAAGTTGACTTAGAATGTAAAAAGAGCCCACACCACACTGGTTGGGGATAGAGTGACCAACATCCTGATGTGCCAAGGACCATCCTGGTTTTGAAATCCTAAATCCCATTTCTAGAGAAACTTCTCAGTACTAGGCAAATTGGGACATTTGTCACCCTAGTGGGGGATGATTCCTCAAAATCTCTCATGTTTTCCCCAGGGGGTCAGTTTTACCTTTAGAGCAAAATTTTTCTATTTTTACATCTAGCATTTCCAAAAACTCAAAAACTTCTTTTTCTCCTTCCACCCAGTCTAGATAATTCTTTCTTTTTAATTTTAATTTTCTAAGATATTTATTTATTTATTTGAGAGAGAGAGCAGAGGGAGAGGAAGAGAATCCCAAACACACTGTGCTGAGCAAGGAGCAGGTGGCTCGATCCCTGAGATTACAACCTGAGTCAAAACCAGGAGTTGGACATTTATCCAACTGAGCCACCCAGGTGCCCCACAGATAATTCTTTCTTAGTAACATCTCTACCATCAATCTCTTTTCTTATTGCCACCAATTTAGACTTTATCCCCTGGTCCTGGGCTACTGCAAAACTTCTGTAAAGTCTCCATCTTTACTCCACAGTGTGCATGACCTTCTCAGATTAATTTTTTCAAAGCTCTGTTTTGCACAAGGTTCAGTTGAACTCCTACCTCCTCCCTGGAAGGAGGTTAAGAGTGACCAAGGTCGGAGAAAGGAATATTAGGAAGTGTCAGCTGCTCAACACTGGTAGGGGTGTTGTGGGCCCAATTTAGGCTGTCATCTCCCAGAAGCTGCTAAGGAACAAAATTAAGCCAGGCTGCAGAGGGAAGAGACAAGCAAAGCCCAGAGGTCAGTAACCCAGCAAAGACGGTCTGGATCAATCACCAAGCCAAGGAAGCCTAGCCACAGACACAAAACCCCAGTATCCATATGGATATCCAAGAACTAGGGTGTGATTCTAGCACACCAGAAGCAAGAGGGTCATGCAGAGCACGGCCATGGGAGAATAGAATTTGCCCCACAGCTCAAGGCAGGACCGGTTGCATGAGAAGATGAAAGGGGATTTCAGTAGCAGAAACTGCCTGTCCTGTCTTTTCTGCAGTTATCAGGTTGTAACTTGGAAAGCAACTAATATTTTAATGTATGCATCCCTTAAATGCAAAGATTACATCTTATCATTCTCTGTATTTCCCACACCCAGCACAATATGTAGTCAATAAATACTTGATTTAAATAATAGTAAAATGTACTGCTGTGTTCTAAAGACCATATGCACAGGAAACTTGAGAAGGTTACAGAGATTCCACTTCTTTTCAGGACGTCTGGAAGTCATCTGCCTGGTTGGAGTTTAAGATGCACTAATCAGCAAGTACAGAGTGGATACAAATCCTCCCTTTTCTCTTTTTAAAGCTTCAGAGCAAAGCATCAACTCTCCTACTTCTTTTTTTATCTTAGTTTAAAACCTACACACAAGAAAAAAATAACATAATAAAACCTTTCACCAAGACTACAAACCAACCCCTAACCCAAAATATCCTCATGTTTTCATGCTATAGTGTTTATTAGTACTTGAAGTTCAACCAGAGGGAATGAAAAGTTGATCTATTTAAGTTTCTCAACTTGAGAGTTTTCGGCATACATGCTGGATCACTTCTTGAGCAAATGTTGTGGTGTGTTCATGCTGAGAATCCCTTTAAAATAGTCAAGTCTTAAAAAGACTTTGCTGAGAATATATTTTTCATCCAAAAGCATTTTGGAGAAAAAGAGCCAAGTTAAGTACAGACCTATTGTGTTAGTTTTATAAATATAATCACCCTTCTCTATTCACTGATTTATGAAGTCACTTGAATAAACAGGAAAAAAAAGTGATAATTAAGATTTACAAATAATGTGCTATTGGAAATGCCTCAAATGAAAGCCTTGTTTTAAGTGCCAAAGTAAATACCTGCAACTATAAAAGGGGACTACTGTGTTTTGTGTTCTATCAAAAAAAAAAAAAAAGTCAGGTGTAATTTTGGACTGTCGCTGGAGAAAATAAAAAAGGAAGTCTTCAAAATTAATCTCAGATAAGAATCTACTTGACATATGTAATGTTGGAAATATTATTCACCTAAAGAAAGTGACTGCCCTAAACTTCCTAAATGTCTAAGCTGTGATTTCTCAATCTTAGCACTATTGACATTTAGACAATTCCAAATTTTCTAGTTGAAAAGCAAAGGTCAGAGAGTTGAAAAGACCTACGTTAAATCCCATTGGTCTTAGATATGTGACTTTGGTTCCATTTACTCTGTTATACTCTATAGGATGAGTACAAAAATCCTACCTCAAAGGACAATTAACATAATCATGTAAGATAAAGCACATATAGTAAGAAAAACAAATCAGGTCTCTTGAACTCCCTCTCCAAGAAAAATGTAATTCTAACCACAAATGTAGTATCTACCCAAATTAACTTTTCTCTTTGAAATGAGAAAGAAAAAAATCTCAAATCAGTGCAGACCTAAAACAGTGTCAACAAAGTCCCACACCAACAATAATAATGAAAAAAAATCAATGAAGGGGTTACTATCCAAAATATATAAAGAAGTTATATGATCCAACACACCCAAATACAAATAATCCAATTAAAATGGGCAGAAGACACGAACAGACATTTCTCCAAAGAAGACATAGATGGCCAACAGACACATGAAAAGATGCTCAACATCACTCATCATCAGGGAAATGCAAACTGAAACCACAAGGAGATCTCACCTCACACCTGTCAGAATGGCTGAAATCAAAAAACCCAAACAAGTGTTGGTGAGATGTAAAAGAAAAAGAACCCTCATGCACTGTTGGTGGGAATGCAAACTGGTGCAGCCACTGTGGAAGACACTATGGGGGTTCCTCAAAAAATTAAAAATAGGATTACCATATAATCCAGTTATTCTACTATTGGGTACTTACCCAAAGAACATGAAAACACTAATTTGAAAAAATACGTGCACCCCCATGTTTATTGCAGCATTATTTACAGTAGCCAAATCATGAAGCAACCCAAGTGTCCACAAACAGATAAATGGATAAAAAGGAGGATACACACACACACACACACACACACACACACACATGCAATGGAATATTACTCAGCCATAAAAAATGAAATCTTGCTATTTGCAACATGGCTGGATCTAGAAGGTATAACACTAAGTGAAATAAGTCAGTCAGAGGAAGACCAGTACCATATGATCTCCCTTATATGTGGAATTTAAGAAACAAAACAAATGAACAAAGGGGAAAAAGGGGACAAACTAAAAGAGATTCTTAACTATAGAGAACTATGGAGAACGATGGAGATGGTTACCAGAGGGGAGATGGGGGGGATGGGTGAAATAGGTGAAGAGGATTGAAAGTACACTTATCTTCATGAGCACTGAATGATGTATAGAATTGTTGAATTGCTCTATTGAAAAAAAAAGATCAAACTCCTCCCCCCAAAATTAATGAATAAAAAAAGACAAATTAGAAAATAAGTGGATACAATATTAATAGAATACAATCAATACAAAGTCAATTAATGAATTTGGTAATCTTTTATGTAACTCTAAGGTATAAAGAAAAAATAATGTCTAAATAAAACATAATGTCTTATCTCTTCTATAAAGTATTTCAAAGTTTATTTAGCTATAGAATTTATTAATAATGTTTTTTAAAACACTTCTGTATAACTTTGTTAATGCCGTTTTTATTTTTCTTTATTTTAAAGATTATTTATTTGAGAGAGAGAGAGCATGTGAGGGGGTGGGGGAGGGGCATAGGAAGAGGGAGAGAATCTCAAGCAGACTCTCCCCTGAGTGTGGAGGCTCACGCATGGCTCAATCTCATGACTTTGAGATCATGACCTGAGCTGAAACCCAGAGTTGGACACTCAACCAACTAAGCCACCCAGGACCCCCAATACTGTTTTTAAAAAGAAGATTGATTAAGCTAAATATACTTAGTTAAAATTATCTTCCAACTTTGTCTTTATTTTTTTTAAAGATTTTATTTATTTGAGAGAAACAGAGAGCACCAGTGGGGGGAGGGGCAGAGGGAGAGGGAGAAGCAGACTCCCCACTGAGCAGGGAGCCCAACATGGGGCTCAATCCCAGGACCCCAGGATCATGACCTGAACTGAAGGCAGATGCTTAACTAACTGAGCCACCCAGGTACCCCTCAACTTTGTCTTTAAAAGCTTCCAAACTGAAAGTTACTTCAGGGTCATGGAAATATTCTATTTCTTAATTGAGGTGTTAGTTATACAGGCGTATACATTTGTCATAACTCATCAATTGTTCATTTAAGATCTTGTATTTCACTATATGTGAAAAAATATTATATGGATGTATATATACACATGTAAATATTTGCGTGTATGTGTTTGTGTATAAAACTTAAAAATATTTTTTTAATACAGCTGTAAATTTATGTGTTCAGGTCTTTTCCTCTCCTTCAAACTAGTCTATTTTTTTAAACCAATTTTAATTGTCAAAGTAATAAATAACATTGGAAAGAAAGAGGGAGAGAGAGAGAAAGGGAAAGAAGAGGGAGAAAAGGGAGAGAGGGAAGGAGAGAAAGAAAAAAAGAAAAGAAGAAAGAAAGAAAGAAAGAAAGAAAGAAAGAAAGAAAGAAAGAAAGGAAGGAAAGAGAAGTAGGGAGGAAGGAGAGGGAGGGAGGAAGGAAGGAAGGCAGTCAGGCAGAAAAAGAGAGTAAGAAAGAGAGAAGCTTGTCCCACAGAAACCATATAAGTAAAAACCAAGAATAATTGCCAAGAATTGCCAAATATTTGAAGAAAAGTTCTAATTTAAAAAAAAAAGGCAAACTCTGAAAAAAAAATAATTTTCAACATCAAACTACGTGAGGTTAAAATAAAACCAATTCCAGGCATAAAATTCCCAAGCAAACTCGTAGGCACCCTTTCTCTGGAAGCTCCTGAGAAATGTGCTCCTCTAAAACGCTGGAATAAGCTGAAAAAGATTCAACATAGTAGAGAAAGAATTTTTTGAGAAGGAATTCTCAAGATGATGTCAAAAACAAATCCTAGTAACCAGATGTATAACAGGTTTAAAAAGCAACCAGTCCTGATTGAAAAAGGAACATGAAAGGTGGATGGATGGATTTTTCTAGGAAACAAATAAAATGGAACTTGCAGATAATCTTACAGATTTTATCATCTGGAAAGCTGTATTGAGAGACCCTTCATAAGAAAAGAATCAACCATAGATTCAAAAAATATAAAAATTAAGTAAATGAAAATATAAAGCAAACATTAACTGCAAGAAAACTTAGAAGTTGTATAAGAAAAGCAATTATAGTATAAACTACATATATATACTATATTTTAGTATGTTTAAACTTATATAGCATATATACACTATATAGAGTGTACATAGTTTATAGTATAATCTACATATAGTATAAAATATAGATAGTATAAACTATACAGTATATATAGTGTGACTATATTATTACCTATACACAGTATAAACTATATATGATATATATACCAATTACATACATATATAACTACACAACAGTTATAAAAAAAATCACTAAATATTGATTCAACCAAAAACTGTGATTTTACTCTTTTGGAAGGAATAGAATGTAGATAGGAGCTGTAAGAAAGCCAAGGGGCACTTGGGTGGCTCAGTCACTTAAGCGTCCCACTCTGATTTCAACTCAGGTCATAATCTTAGGGTTGTGGGATCGAGCCTCATGTCAGGCTCCATGCTCAGTGGGAAGTCTGCTTGAGATTCTCTCTCCCTCTCCCTCTGTTCCTCCACCTCACACTGTCTTGCTCTCTCTCTTTCTCTCTAAAATAATAAATAAATCTTTAAAAAGGGGGGGGGGAGCTCCTGGGTGGCTCAGTCAGTTAAGCGCCCAACTCTTGATTTGGGTCATGAGATCAGGTCCCACACTGGGTTCCATGCTCAGCACAGAATCTGCTTGTCCCTCTCCCTCCGCTCCTCTTCCCACCCGCACTCTCTCTCTCTCAAATAAATAAATAAATAGAATCTTTTTTAAAAAAGTCAAAATAAGTTGGGGTGCCTGGGTGGCTCAGTCGTTAAGCGTCTGCCTTCAGCTCAGGGCGTGATCCCAGCGTTCTGGGATCGAGCCCTGCATCAGGCTCCTCTGCTGGGAGCCTGCTTCTTCCTCTCCCACTCCCCCTGCCTGTGTTCCCTCTCTCGCTGGCTGTCTCTCTCTCTGTCAAATAAATAAATAAAATCTTAAAAAATAAAAAATAAAAAGTCAAAATAAGTAATACCTAAAAATACTAAACAATAGCAGTATCTGCATAGTATTTCGATATTAGAAATATATACTGAATTAAAAAGCTAAACATTTTGAAAATAGTTACTGGAGGGAGGCAGGAGCAACCCAATGGACAAAAGGCAATGAAGACTGAAGGAATTAAGAAAATACTGAATTTTCTCTAAGGCTCTTAGTATTATTTGACTTTTCAAACGGTGTGGTCATATTATATTGATGAAAAACAGGGCACTATTAATTTATTTTTAATTATTTTTTCAAGATTTTATTATTTATTTGTCAGAGAGAGAGACAGAGAGCACAAGCAGGGGCAGCAGCAAGCAGAGGGAGAAGCAGGAGCCACCCAAGCATCTCGGGACACTATTAATTTTTTATTAAAGGAAATAAAGGAGAGAGAAAAGAATTAAATTATTCCTCTTAAACTAGATTTCTATACATGTTGTAGTATTAAAAAAATCATAAAAGTATTATAAAAATGCAACTAGTTTTGTAAAAACGCAACCATAGTTCGTGCATCTCAAGAAGAAAATAACTTTTCAGATTGTAAAAAACTCACTCTTAGAGTTGAAATATTCAATATTTACTGGGTATTGGCTAGTAGGAAGGAACCCTGCCTACGGGTTTTGGTTACAATTACTTCCTCACACCCCATCCCATGTGCTTCGTGAGGGTTTGGATCCCATCCTCCTAGGACCTAGGATACATCTCCTTACTGCTTGGCAATTCTCACATTCTCATAAACATAGTAAGTAGTCCAAAATTTTAATTACAGGTACAGAAGGGTTTGGACAAATCTATTTAATTGATGGAGATAAGAAGATGAAAATTAGTATCTTATTCATAGAGCCACAAGAAGAAAATCTACCACTCATAAAATAACATCACTGTAAGCATTCCCAAGGAAAAGTATGCACCCTCACTACCAAGTAATCCAGGAGGAAAACAAACTCTCTATTACATAACTCTTATTTTACCTTTCATAATCTTTGAGTAATTAACGTGGAAAAGATTTGTTTTCTGGGCCACTCCACAGACAAATAGTTTCCCAGCAGAAAGAGACAAGCAAATAGGCCTAAGCATGTGATGGACTTGGAAAGCAATGAATCTTAACAAATTTGCAGTTTAATTATTGAACTGTTAAGAATGCCGAGTTAAACAGAAAAGATTCTGGTAGATAAATGAGGTTTTGTTACCTTTGTTTCCTTGCTAATTTTGTTTGTTGCAGCTGCTTGTTGCCATGAGCACCAAAAGTTATGACACTGCAATTCACACTGAATATTTTTATTTGGAAAATAAGGCTTTACTTACATAGTTGAGGTTCATCAACCACATGAACTGAGAGTGGGAGGTTTGCACACACACCATAGATTTATTTGCTAAACTACTGATCTTGTTTATTTTTAGATGAAGTACAAAATGGTGCTTCTTCAGTTTAGAGGATCTTTTCACTGACTCATTTGACAAATATTTGTTGAGTATCTACTATGGGCTATGTGCTACTATATTCTATGCACTCCTCTCTGCTAGGTGCTAAAAATACAGCAGCAGAAAACAGAGCATTTACAATCTAGTAGGTTAGTTAAACAATTAAGCAATTAAATAAAAAATTATAATAGGATGATTTAAGTGCTTGGAACACATATAATAGATGCACTCAACATATCTTTTTTTTTTTTTAAGATTTTATTTATTTATTTGACAGAGACAGAGACAGCCAGCGAGAGAGGGAACACAGCAGGGGAAGTGGGAGAAGAAGAAGCAAGCTTCCCAGAGGAGGAGCCCGATGTGGGGCTTGATCCCAGGACTCCGGATCACACCCTGAGCCGAAGGCAGACGCTTAACGACTGAGCCACCCAGGCGCCCTCACTCAACCTATCTTAACACAAAGGGATAGGGAGGACTTAAGGAAGTTTCCTAAAGGAAGTGATGTTGAGGGATGACTGGAAGTTATCCATGCAGAATAGAGATGAGACAAAGAGTCTGAGAAGGCCAGAGGCTAAAAGGAACAATGAGGAGGCCACCACATTAATGGAGGGACAGATGACTGTGACCTGGACTTTGCCAGTGGCAGTGGTGTTGGAGAAAAAAAAAAGGTGGCTCTGAGAGCTATTAAGGAGTTGGAATTGGTAGGATTTCATGACTTACTAAGGGTGAGAGATGAGGAAGAACAAGGAATGAGCCCAGCTCCAGGTTTCTGGCTTGGACAATTGGGTGCATTGTGGGTGTCACTCACTGAGTTAAGGGATCACAGGAGAGGCAGGTTGAGGAGGGAGAGAATGAATTTAACTAATCTCAGAAAATGTTAACTTTGAGGTACATGTGGGAAGGAGAGCAAGAAAGAAGCCTGAAGAAGAACAGAAAGGAGAGAATGGCAAACTATAAGATGCCACAGAGAGGTCAATTCGATTTTACAAGTATTTATCAAGCACCTACTATGTGCCAAGTATGTGCTACTGGATAATGAGGATAGAGCAGTGAAAAACAAATGCAGACCCAATCATTATCATCAAAAGGAGAAAAAGTGGCCATGGAATTTGGGACTGCAGAGAACTGTGTGGCTTTTTGCAGCGGCAGTTTCGTGGAGAGGAGGGGTGAGAAGCGTATGTGACAATGAAGACAGTCAAGAATGAAGAGCAGCAACCAGAGGAAACAGGGAGCTGAGGATGAGAGGCTATTTTGTTGGTTTTGTTTCTTTGATTTTTAATTATATGAGAGACTTGAACATGCTTATACACAAAAACAATGTGCCATGGAGAAGAGGTTAGAAGTACTAGAAAAAAGGAGGGTGTGGTGGGGAGGAGATTGGTGTTGATGAAGATGGTCCCTGGGGGAAAAACAGGAAATAGGATAAGGAAGCATGTAGCTCGTCTTGCAAATCTTACCCATATTGACTTCTGTCCTGTCCTAGCCTCCTGCCAGCTCTGAAGGATGCATCCAGGTATACAAAGACTTCCTCACCTTGCCGATAGAAACACTATAACTAAGAGCCTTTAATTTCTGCACCAGTGGAATCTGGAAATAATTGGTAGGGATCTTATGCCTTAACGACAGACTTCAGGCACTTTCATGGTGTTAATCCCTAAACTATAAGATGACCAGATCACTTTTCCGTCCCTTTCTGCCTTAGCCTCTCTTGGGACAGGAAGGGTTCTGCTGTTTCCTCCACATTCCCAGGGCACTAGTACAGCGTGGGGCAGGAAGGTTAGGAGAGAATCCTGCCTTAAATCCCAGGTACACACACACACACACACACACACACACACACCTGTGCCTAGGTCTGGAATCTATCTTATTTCTCACCTTATTTTGAGAAAGGCTTCTTAACATAGCTTTGCTTGGTTTCTTCACCATTGCTATTCTGCAATTCAAAATCATTCCCTATGACAGTCCTCTCAAAAGAAGTTCCATTTGGGCCTCTAGTACCTAGCTTAGAACGGGACTAAATTTACCTCACTCCTATTTGATCTTCATCCATCTTTCCTCTAACTTCCCCATCCCCAGCTTTTGCTTTCCTGGATTCCCAACATGCCTGAATTTCACATGTAGTACCTCCAACGGGATTCCAAGGCTGATAAGGAAGTTTGCAAGGCCTTGACTCTAAAGTCAAAACATAAGGGTGCCTGGATTGATCAGTCAGTTAAGCATCTGACTCTTGATATCAGCTCAGATCTTGATCTCAGCATCCTGAGTTCAAGCCCTGCATTGGGCTCCATGCTGGGTTTGGAGTCTATGTTTTAAAAAAATCATAAAATAAGGCTCAAGTGAAATCATTTCCTTTTGCTAGCCTAAAGTCTGGACTATTGCATGCTGCCTGTGTTGGTTGTGAGCTAAGACTTGATTAATTCTTGACTGATAGAAAGGAAAGAACACTAAATCAATCACAGCTTAGGTTTCCACTTGCCATTTATTAATTTTGTGGGTTTAGGTAAATTTCTTGAGTTCTCTGGGTCTTACTTTTTTTTAAAGATTTTTTTATTCATTTATTTGAGAGAGAGAACGCAAGTGGGAGGGGCAGAGGGAAAGGGACAGAGAGAATCTTAAGCAGGTTCCATGCCCAGCACAGAGCCCATCATTGAGCTTGATCTCAGAACCCTGAGATCATGACCTGAGCCAAAACCAAAAGTCGGACACTCAACCGACGAAGCAACCCTGGCCCTCCCTAGTCTTACTTTTCTTATCTGCAAAATGTGGGCAATTATAGCCAGCATTTCTGTGTTTACAATGTTTTAAACATTTTATGAATAATATTGTGTAATTCTCACAACAACCTCATCACATAAGTTCTGTATTGTTAACAATTAATACTTAATGAGTAAAGTTTAAGCCAGATAGCCTTATGCTAGGGCCTTCCCCATTAACCACTGTGCTCTACAGAGCTAATATTACCTTCCCTCTCACTTTCACTGCTATAGAGAAGAGAATTAAATATGAAATAATACACAAGAAAAGAAAACACTTGGTAAATTGTGGTTTAATGGGTGTAGGGTTCCAGTGTTGCAAGATGAGAAACTCTGTAAAAATGGAGGGTGGTGATGGTTGCACAACAATTTGAGTATATTTGATATTACTGGACTATACACCTAAAACTGATTAGATGAAAAATTGTTTGTTATGTGTACTTACCACATTTAATTTTCTTTAATTTCTAAAAGGAAAACATTTGGTAGATTATAAAGTGCCAAACATATGCAAACTATTAAAAATGTTCTTAATTCTTTACAATTTATGAATCAGCAGTTTCCCCAGAAGGGGATTGTATGTGGCTTACTTTTACTACTTCTCTGAATATCTAGAATAAATTATGGAAAGAGGAGAAGCCTAGTGTAAACTGGCAATATCTGGACGTTAGCAGCCCCAGAACAGAAATGAGGAGAAGAAAGTGGGTCCAGGTTTGTTTTTACATGACAATCAGACAATTTCAAAGGCTGACTGCAAATGCATTCTCTGGCCACCCTCTACAATGTCCAACAGAGAATATAATAAGCTTTCAAGAGTTAGACTCATCTTCCAAAGGGAAGGATAAAAGCTGAGGCCAAAGCCAAAGGGGAAATGACCTGGTTTATGCTTCAGAAATATCACTTTGGCTGCTGGATGAAGGATAGATTTGCATTCAAGAATGGAAACCAGGAGTTCAAACAGTAGCTATTCACATCAGTGTAAACTCCAGTTTCAAATCTGCTCATCCACGTCCATTCCTCTTCAGGCTGAGACTGAGAGCTCTACTTAGGATTGCCAGCATCATGTGTGAGTGAGTCCCAGCAGTGTCATATTTCCTATCCTCACCTCCACTGTGATGGGTCCTTATGTCATTTATGATATTTATGCCATTGTATTACCTGTATGTCTTTGCTTTCTTCTAAAAATATTTTTTCTTAATAAAAAGGTCATATTCCTTATAGAAAATTCGAAAATAGAAAAATCAAGTGTTCTTGGCTAAGTAACTCCAAATTAGCTAAATTGGCACAGTAACTCCAAAAAAAATTGGTTTCAGATTCTCTCCAGAGAATAAAAAAAGTGAAGTTCATTCTTATTTTGTGGGTGAATTAAGTTCTAAATTTTTCCTTGAAGATTTATTATCTGGCACTCTGGTTGCATTCTTCCTTTAAAACAATGTCATGAAGGGCTATTATGTTTCCAGATCTGCCCACAAAATCCTACTTAATGTATAAGGGTACTGAACTACAGCATGGGTAAATCTATGACACCAAGCCACCAAACTCTAGTCTCCTTCTAGGAGGCAGAGACTGCTGGCCATTTCTCAGCCACCAGCCCTGGTGCGTATTGGACATGAAGCAATAGTGATTTCTTTTTTTTTTATAATAATATTTTTTATTATATTATGTTAGTCACCATACAGTACATCCCTGGTTTTTGATGTAAAGTTCGATGATTCATTAGTCGCGTATAACACCCAGTGCACCATTCAGTACGTGCCCTTCTTACTACCCATCACCAGCCTATCCCATTCCCCCACCCCCCTCCCCTCTGAAGCCCTCAGTTTGTTTCTCAGAGTCCATAGTCTCTCATGCTTCATTCCCCCTTCTGATTACCCCCCCTTTCTTTATCCCTTTCTTCTCCTACCGATCTTCCTAGTTCTTATGTTCCATAGATGAGAGAAACCATATGATAATTGTCTTTCTCTGCTTGACTTATTTCACTTATCATTATCTCCTCCAGTGCCGTCCATGTTGCAGCAAATGTTGAGAACTCGTTCTTTCTGATAGCTGAGTAATATTCCATTGTATATATGGACCACAACTTCTTAATCCAGTCATCTGTTGAAGGGCATCTCGGCTCCTTCCACAATTTAGCTATTGTGGACAATGCGGCAATGAACATTGGGGTGCATATGGCCCTTCTCTTCACTACATCTGTATCTTTGGGGGTAAATACCCAGTACTGCAATGGTTGGATCATAGGGTAGCTCAATTTTTTACTTTTTAAGGGACCTCCACACTGTTTTCCAGAGTGGTTGTATCAACTTGCATTCCCACCAACAATGTAGGAGGGATCCCCTTTCTCCACATCCTCTCCAACAATTGTTGTTTCTTGCCTTGTGAAGCAATTGTGATTTCTAACTTTGACTTTACAAAGAGAGAGAAATTGACTTTGTGGGCATCTCCTCCTTCAAGCAGCATTATGAGCACCTAAAGCTTCCATAGTGGGAAAGAAGATGAAACCATCTGGTTCAAAAAGGGGATAGTAATCTTTAGTGTGTAAAGGTCACTGGTAGATTGAATCTCACAAATTGGAGACGTGCTTACTAGAACGTGTTGAAGAACGATCTCATTTATTTCCTATTTTATTGGTGATACATACCATCAACAGCCAGTCGTATTTATTAGATGGCTGTCTTCTATTTGTTAACCAATATATTGTTGCTGGAAAGGAACATAAAAGTATGTCTGAAGCCAACAAATCACCTAACCCCAGTAAACTTTCTCCTTTCTGGACCTACAACCATAGGCACAAAAGGACTAGAGGATAACACATGTATAAAGCAATATAATTTAATATAAGAACAATTTAAGTAACTCTTTGCAATGGTTGATTTCTTAAAAGCTTAGAGCTTACTCACTACTGCATTTCCCATTTTTTGAAATTTTTCCAACAAATATTTGCCTATAGTTTCTATATGCCAAGTGCTTGGCTAAGTTCTACGTACACAACTGTAATCCCAGCCCCTCAGGGGGTTTCAAATGAGCAAAATCAGGGGAAGACTGGTAGGAAGAAAGTACAAAATAAAAATATATTTCCAGTCTGTAATAGATGCTATGATAAGAAATAACAGGAAGGACTTTTTGAAAGAGGAAGCAGTGAAAAGCATTGCCAATAGAGGAAGTTACCTGTGTGGGTACTCAAGGAAAGGAGAGAAAACAATGTGGCTAAACAAGTAAGCAGAGGGGTAAGTGGCATGAAACAAAGCTATAGGTTGGCAGGGCCAGATAATGCAAGATTTTGCAGGAGTCTGGATTCCTCTGTAAGTGCAAGAGAAGCCACTGAAGGGCAAAGCCAAGGGGGAAATGAATTGATTTGTGTTTTAGAAATACCATTTTGGCTGCTGGATGAAGGACAGATTTGCATTCAAGAGTGGAAACCAGGAGTTCAAATGGAAGTTGTTGCCTTTAGAGGAACCAAGGTTCCTTGGGGGGAAAAAGTTATAAATGATAGAAACATCCTGTCAAAATATATCCAGGAACCAGAGGACAAGGGGCTTCTTCATAAACTTACTATTGTCTGACATTACATTATATGTTTATTCATTTAGATAATTAGTTTATTTGCTCAGTGTCTGTGTCTCCCAATAGAAACAAGCTTGATGAGGGAAGTTTGCCTTGTTCACTCTTGCATTCCCCGTGCATTGAAAGGTGTCTGCCACAAGGGTTCTCAATGAATACTCGCTAAATGAATGAATGAACCATGTATTTAACTTTTTCATGTAGCAACAGATCCTTCTGTAAAATCATCATCCTCTTATCTATTTTGCAAGTCTGGAACTTTATACATCAACTGAGAGGAACTTGAAGGACAGTAAACTAAGTCAAATGAAGTTTACAGTACTAAATGGAAGGACCCCATGAAATGTGAATCCCAAGAAGACAGAGACCTTCAATGTGTTTATTATATACTTCAGTGAATAAATTAATGAAACCAGAGCTCAGAATACTTGTCTGTGGTTTCCAGAATTGTGCTCTTCTAACAGATGAAAAAAAAAAATTTGCATTTTAAGATGGTATTTTAGCTATTCATCAAAGTATTTAAACTCATCCAACTTGACATTTATCAAAGCAAGCTGGTAGGCATGAGTTGTGAAATAAAAGGCTTCCACCCATTTCAGAAAAAAAAATGGTCTGCAATAAAACCAGCAGAGTGATCCATCCATTCATCCGTATCAAACCTTTGACTACCAGAGTGAACCGTAGAGGCTTATTACTGGATACTAAGTTCAGCAAGTTAGCAAGTTTCTGAACTCCTTAACTCAAAATTGCTTCTTGAAGCAAGCTCTACAAGTCTGTTAGTTCTCTGTTGCTGCTGTAACAAATTACCACAGATTTGGTGGCTTAAAACTATAGAAATTTATTCTCTCAGTTCTGGAAACCGAAAGTCCAAAATCAAGGCATCAGCAAGGTTTGGTTCCTTCTGGTTGTTCTGAGAGAGAACACATTCATGACTCTTTCCTAGCTTCTGATGGCCTAATATTCTAGGCACCTCTTTGGGCCCTGCCAAGTGCATCAACTCTGTACTACATTACTTCGTCTTCCCTCCTCTGTTCAAAAGCCTTCTCCAAACTTTATCTTTTCTCTAGATTCTGAGTTCCCAAGTAGCAACTCAAATCTGACTCTGGATGTTGATCTCTGGTCTAACCACTTGATTTTCAACACTAAATGCTGACCTGTTCTCCTACTGGGATGAACCCACTATAACAGCTCAAAGTGAAAGACCTGATCTCTTTCCTGGACCATCAACCCCCAAACTCCATCTTTTTTCTTTGATGAGTAGTTGCAATAGATTGTCCCAAATTCAACAGATGCTTGTGCATTGTCCAGAACCCCTTCTTTTACACAGTCCCTGGCGATCTGGTGTGGAAGAAACAGCCAGCCTTGGCTGACAGCTTGGGCGACATTACAAGGCACATGAGGCAGGAAGAAGCCCTGCCAAAATTTCGTTTCTGTTTTTGCTGGTCTCTACTGTGGTTTCCAATGAAAAGAACAGTTTTAAGAAGGTAAAGTTGGCAGGGGCACACTGTGTCAATGGGCTACTTTCAGCTTCAAGGAGCATAGGTTTTTTGTTTTTTGGTTTTTTTTTTTTTTCTTTTTCTTGGGGTACAGTCCTCTGAAAGGTTGGAATTCATTTCTGGCATAGGATTTCACTAGAATCAATTGTGCATGTTTAAAATTGTGCTTTTAATGTTATTTTAAGTACCTATTTTATAATTTCAATAAACTACTCTCAAGCATGATGTAATGCTGATTAATGACACTTCTCTGGTAGACCAAGAGCTCTCAGGTCTGCCTTGTGCCTCATTGCTCACCTGAGGCATCCCATTAATCATTGTTATGCCACAGTCTGTCCTATCATATTGCTTAATTACCATTTCTGTTACTCATTCATCTGCTCTATTAATCCCCACAGGACATATTCATCAAATCCTGGGGCCTTGAATCTACGGTGTTCCTGGTCTTGCCAGAATCTACCTTTAGAAGTAGCTTATCCATAAAAGATGGAAGGATCCCAAGTCTTGGTATTCAAGAAAAACTAACCTTAACACATATTGTCTACACAAGGGAATTTTGTCTCTCTTTCTTCTTTGCAGACTTAACCCACCTTTCAAGGTTCAGCTAAATCCCCTGCTCATGAACTCCTTAGTTATAGTTCTTACTGCCAATTTCACAATCTACATCACTCAATTTTGTTACTTTATTAGTTCTTTGTGGTTTTATATATGAATATTAATTCAGCTAAAGTGTGTATTTCCTTGGGACAGTCTTCATGTTAAACACTCTTTAATAATAATGAAGAATAAGAATTGTAAGTAAAAATAATTACATCTATTGACTATTATGTACCAGGTACTGGGCTCAGTGATTTATATAGATTATTTCTTTCTTTTTTTTTTAAGATTTTATTTATTTATTTGACAGAGATAGAGACAGCCAGCGAGAGAGGGAACACAAGCAGGGGGAGTGGGAGAGGAAGAAGCAGGCTCATAGTGGAGGAGCCTGATGTGGGGCTTGATCCCGCAATGCCGGGATCACTCCCTGAGCCGAAGGCAGACGCTTAACTGCTGTGCCACCCAGGCGCCCCTATATAGATTATTTCTATTAATCATATAAATAATCATTGATGGAATTACTCTTATTGTCACCTTCACAGAAGAAAAAGTGCCCATGTTCACACAGCTAGTAAAACAGGTGTACAAACCCATGCAACCTTAGTTTAAATCCAAGTGCTAAACCAGTAAGCAATAGTGTCTTCTCTCATAGACTTTACGGTACCTGGAAATGTACCAGGCACACTACTAAAAAGCTTACCTGTTTAAGTAATTAATGGTTTATCTTGGATGAAAAATCCTGTTCTTCAGAATGTAAACAAGAAGAAAAAATACTGGTCCAGATTAGAATAAGGAAAAGAGAAAGGAAAAATCTAAACCTAAAAGATAAAAAAATAAAAAATAAAGATTGGCAGGTATTTGGAGTGGGAGAAAAGTATTGAAGAGATCAGGTATACAGAATTCTACTTACTACAGAAGATATTTCTATATAAAAACTTAAATAAAGTTTTGAAATTTAATAGGGGAATAATGAAGCCATAATGTAGTTTCAAGATATCAAACTTTGTTCTAGAAGACATAATAGTGACTAGACCAATGGACTAAAGTCAAAATGTTTCTAATCATTTTTTTCAGTGACTCATACCCCAAATTTTCTAACCCTTTACCCTCATGCAGTCAATAGGAACTATACTTGTGATTTTTTCTAATGGGGCACTAAAGGCCAAATGTAGGTGTCCATTCTCTCCTACCAAAAATTGTACAGTAAGATGTACCAAAATAGAAATAGATCGTCAGAAGTAACCTTTACATTTCAGAATATTTGAAAGATAGATATATCATCAACCCACAGAGGATAATTGGATACAGTGTATTTTAAGTTCCTGAGCCTGTTATGCAAGGTGTCTTACCTATAGGCAAAGCAAATTACATAGTTGTTGGAATAGGCTAACCTCTGGAGGACTTCAATTTCACCACAAAACCTCATATTCCATTTTTGTGCATATGTATGCATATATAAAGGTACAGGGAAGAATTTTCATGACAGAGCTTATAGTGGAAACTTTGAGAAATAGAAATTAGGATATGCTTATCTCTATCATTTGAATTTTTGTAATAACCATGTGTACATTTTTACAAAATAGTTGAGATGAGTTAAAATTTAAAACTTGGTGGATATCAGGAACAATTGAGGCTGGCATCAGTTACATACACCTTATTGTGAAGGTTGAGAGAGTGGATTTGGGGAGGAATAATGCGAAGACAACAAGAAGACTTTAGGTGCTGGGAATGAGCTGAGGGTAGGGATACCACCCAAAATGAGAAAGGATGCACAATGCTGAATCCAGGAACACCAACAGTTAGCTTTGCCTACTTCATATTATTAGATAAGCCTTGCAACTGACATTGTCAGGAGAAATGAAGTTAGCATATTCAAACTCCAATTCAGATTCCAATACTCTCTATAAAATCATAGAACTTGGAAAATTAGAGATGGTAAAGCCAAAGAGCATACTTTAGTTGAATAGAAGAGCAAAATTTTATCATCTCCTTTCTCAATTCAACACATTTTCACCTATGTGGTGTATGGTGGCTGTTTGCACATGCTCACACCAGAAAGACTAATTATTCATATGATCACTCAGTGTTTTGATCTGAAATTGCTTCTTCTGTGATTTTTTTTTTCTTAGCTAAATATTGTCTTCAGAACTGAATTAGATCTCAAGAAAGAGTAGATTTTCCTAGGATTCCTCACGCTGACTGTCGGAGTGCTGGTCAACATAGGAGGCACTGGGTAAATACCACTTCTCCTTGACACCTTGGGAAAGGAGTTTACAATTCCTCCAGGGATAAGAATGAGAAAAAGAAAAATCAAGTTGGAAAATTCAACTCCATAAGTCATTGCTATTGCCCTAACAAAGGCAAAGCATTGTGCTGCAGCACCATCCTACACTGGTACATAAAATACTTTCCAGACATCAATGTATAGGTCTTCAGAACATGAGACAAACAGCATTATCAAATACTATGTAGATCCATAATAAGTAGCACCAGCCAATCAATAGAAAACGTATCCTGAATATTTAGGAATTTGTGGAAACCTGAGGCCTCCTACCTCCCGTATTTATATTCTATCTACTTCACAAAGCCTTTATCCAATTCCTGTTCTTATCACAAAAATCTATCTCAAGAGTCATTTATTCCTAGTGACTCCTGACACTGGAGGAGTTAGAGAACTCCTGGAAAAACTTCCAAACATTTGCCTCTTGCACATTAAGACTCATTCAGAAGACTGATTCTAAATGCAAGGAGACGGGGCGCCTGGGTGGCTCAGTCCTTGAGCGTCTGCCTTTGGCTCAGGGCGTGATCCCAGAGTCCTGGGATTGAGCCCCACATCGGGCTCCTCTGCTGGGAGCCTGCTTCTCCCTCTTACACTCCCCCTGCTTGTGTTTCCTCTCTCGCTGGTTGTCTCTCTCTGTCAAATAAATAAATAAAATCTTAAAAAAAAATGCAAGGAGACTTTGCTGATAACATGTCTACTTTGTTTAAATTATTATTCAATGCTCCCGTTTTCTATAAACTTTACTTGAACCTTCTGTAATTATTGTAGCTACAATACAGCCTTGGATTAGCTAACTTGTGCCACCTAAAGGCTATAGTGAGAACCTCTTTGAACAAGAAAAACAAAATAAATTACAAAATAAGTGAAATAAATAAATAATATTCATATCGAGCTCTCCAGAAAATGAATTCAAACTGTTCTGTGAGAAGTGAAAAATAAAAAACAGATAATAAGAACATGGAAAGATATTGATGTTATTTCAAATTATACAGAAAAAGGGCACCTGGGTGGCTCAGTCAGCTAAGCATCTCCCTTTGGCTCTGGTCATAATCTTGGGGTCCTGGGATCGAGCCCCACATCTGGGCTCCCTGCTCAGTGGGGAGTCTGCTTCTGTGCCTCCCCCCTTGCTCATGCTCTCTCTCTCTCTCTCTCTCAAATAAATAAATAAAATCTTTTTAAAAAATACATTAGAAAATCAAGAAACTTTCAAGCTTTAATCTTAGCTCTGTTATCTACAAACTGTGGGACAGTAGGCAAGTTCTTTAACCTCTCTAGACCTTATATTTCTCATCTATAAAATAAAAGGATTGAACTTGATTTCAAAAGAAACTTGACAATAGAATTTTTTAATTTTATAAAATGAAAAACTTAAATTTATAAATATATGAAATTCAAGAAAATGGAATAAGTTTAAAGAAGGATTGATGAATTAAAAGAGAAGTGGAGTTCAGTCAGAGGATTTCACAGTCTTTTCCAATTTTCCACTATTCCCTCTGTTCTCTGTACATACAATGATGTACTTTTTCCAGGCTCCCTCACAGTTAGGTTTTGACCAGGTAACTGAGTTCTAGTCTAATCAATGTTAGTTGAAATATAGGTGCCGCTTACATGTCTAGCCCATAAAAGTCGCACATGTGTGACATCCTCCATACCCTTCCCCCTTCCGCTAACTTGATGTGGATGTGTGCAACACCCTTGAGAGGAACTAGATGTCTGAATTACTACTTGGAAAAGATCCACCTATTTACCAGAAATACCCATTTGGGATTTTACATGAGTAAAAACAAACTTATTTCATGTTTTAGCCATTATCTATCATTGGACTTGTTACATCAGTGAGCTATACTCCAAATAATACAAGACCTTTTCATTCAAATTGATCCTTTAAGGCAGACACGAGTTCCTTCTCTCTTGGATCCTTTAAAAAATAGCAAATCAAACCGGGGATGTACGGTATGGTGACTAACATAATATAATAAAAAATCATTAAATAAATAAATAAATAAATAAATAATAGCAAATCAAAAATCATTTGAGATATATGACTTTTTAATTTTGTTTGTGCCTTGAACTTAAAGAAAATGTCAAATTTTGGTTGTTACCTTAAGAAAAAAAAAGAAAGAAAAGAGAGTGCCATAAGCCATGAGCCATGACAAACAGGATGACATAATCAGAGCTAAAAGGAAGGTAGAGCCAGCTTCCAAAGGTAACCCTGAAGTGGCTCAGTGTCTAACATAATGTCTTACACAAAACTGATGCTCAATTTCTTGAATGAAACGAGTGAATAAATGAATGAATGGACCACAAATATAATCATTTATAAAGTGGAATATGAAAAAGAGGATTTATTACCCACCCCAAACAATAGTTAGATTTAATTAATTCATGAACAGACTATCACCAGCAATGTCTTTGGTGCAAGAGTAAAGTTCTAATCATAATGTGTAATCTACTGAATTGTCAGTTGACCAGGAAATGGGATATTTGGACATTCATTCAAACGCAGTCTAGACTTCTACCACGAGCCAGGCCCTCGTTTCTACACCCAAGATGCTCATGTCCTCTGTCTCCAGCCTAGTACCTTACTTGGGACCTGAAGATTTTCCATGTAACCTCAGCAGGCTCCCAGCCTCCTCTGGCTTTTTCATTATTGTCAGCCTCATTCATACAGTAGGACTAGCGCAACGATTACAAGCATGGTCTCCAGGGTAAGAATGCCTGAATAAGAACCTGCCTCCAAAATGTTTAGTCTTAGAATTTGGGAAAGTTACTTAAGCTCTCCTCCTTTATAAATGGGAATACTAACAATACCCACTCTTTCAGTTGTTGTGAGGATTCATTAAGAAACTCCAAGTTAAGCACCCTGCTTGACACACTAACTCAATTCTACATCAATTTTAGATTTTGTCACTAATCTTCCTTATGGATATAAGATCTTAAGATGGAAGGCACCAATAGGAAGAACATCAGACAGCAATTCAGAATTCCTAGATTGTACTTTCAGGTCTGTTGCTAAATAGATATTTTAGCATGAGTGTGTCATTTAATGTCTCTGAGTCTCAATTTTCTTATCTGTCAAATGAGAGGGATGGCTAGATGATTTGCATTTCTTTCTTCCTGCTTTATGATTCCATGTCATATCTTATTCAGGTCTCTGTAACATAATGCTCAATACTTTGTTCTACACATAAAATACAGACAGACAATTCCATAACCTTCTTCTGACACCTACTCCAACTATTTTAAGGCATGAGAGTTCACTTCTACCATCTTTGCCATATGGTAGAGTGTATAACAGAAAGGCAGGTGGAGCTAAATAGGACTCAGATGCCCTATCAAACACCCTGAGGGCAGATGTTATGGCCAAGAGTATGGGATCCATAGGCACATCTGCAGAGAGCCTCAATAACTCACAAAGGCTGCCATATTTATCTCCTAGCAAAGCACCTCAGGGATAAATAGCAGAATTCTAAGCACAGAAGGCACTTGAGAAATATCTGTTGCTGTGTTTTATCTATGTAGAATACTCATTTACTAATTCTAAAGGACTGAATTTGAAGAGACAAAAAAAAATCTGTTTTTTGCTTCAAGTAAGGGATTATATATTTTTATTCCCTAGGGTCAAAGCATAGTAGATTCTTAATTTATGTATGTTTGATGAATGGATCATCCTGGATCTTCTGGTTCTATATTCAGGAACCCAGGCTGTTGAAATCTTGTAAATTAATATTTATAATTCCTTCTAATGAAGCATGTGGTATATCATTATGAAAATGTCCCCCAAGGAATCACTTCTCCCTGAGCCTATGTTTCTTTTGTGGTGTGACATTGCTCCTTCTTCAGTAAAGACCTGGGTCTCTTTCTCCACTCCTTTGAATCTAAGCTGGCCTGGTGACTTGCTTTGACCTTTAGAATGTGACAGAAGTAATACTGTGAAGTTCCAAAGCTTAGATCTCAAGAATCCTTGTAGCTTCCACCTGTGTTCTCGTAGGGTTCAGCCACCATGGAAAAAAGCTTGGGTTCAAATACTGTTGAGAGATCATGTGAAGAAGGAGGTCTCAGTTTTCCAACTATCCCTGCTGAAGTCCCAAACATGTTGGTGAGATCATCTAGACTCTTCAGCTCCAGCAGACCCAGCAGATGAATGAAGCTCCATGAGGAAGTCTGGCCAAGAATAGCAGAGGAACTGCCCCGCCAACCCACAGAACCATGAGAAATAGTACATATCTTCTTCAACTTACAATAGAGTTACTCCCAATAAATCTATCGTAAGTTAAAAGTATTGTAAATCAAAAATGCATTTAACACGCCTAACCTACCAAACATCCTAGCTTAGCCTAACTTACCTAAAACACTCTCAGGACAATTACGTTAGCCTACAGTTGGACAAACTCATTTAACACGAAGCCTATTTTATAATAAAGTGTTGAATATCTCATGTAATTTATCTTATACTAGACTGAAAATGAAGAATGGAATAGTTGTATGGGTACAGAAAGGTTGTAAGTATTGGTCATTTACCCTCATGATCCTGTTTACTGATGGGGAGCATGGCTGGCTGCCACTGCCCAGCATCACAAGAATATCATACCACATATCACTAGCTCAGGAAAAAATCAAAGTTCAAAATTCAAAGCACGGTTTCTACCAAATGCATATTGCTATCATACCATCGTAATGAAGAAAAAAAAACCCTTAAGTCAAATCATTTATAAGGGGACCATCTGTAAATCGTCATTGTTTTAAAATACTGAGTTTTTGAGTGGTTTGTTACATAGCAATAGATCATTGATGCAAAACTATTTCTTGACCAGAATCAGAATAGTCGCACAATAAGGAGTTTCATGAAAATAAATTATATCAGCAGTTCTGTCAAAGGGGAAAAAAGAAAGAAGAGTGGGAAAAAATTTAAATACCATGTATGATAAACGATAAAATCCCAGATTTTGTCTATAAACGATCATGCAGGAAATGTAATCAGGGATCAAATACCACATTAAGTCTATTCTTTGGTTGGTGTGAGGCCCTGCAGAAAACAACTTCCAAACAGTAGATGTTTTAGAATTAATTAATTATTCATTAGTTGGCATTCATTGCATTAGTGATCTATTTCTGCATAACAAATCACTCAAAAACTTAGCAGTTAAAAAAAACAATTATTTATTATTCTCACAGTTTCTATGGGCTGTATATATGGGAGAAGCTTGGTTGGGCAGTTGTGACTCAGTGTCTCATGAGGTTCCAGTGGAGGTGTTGACCAAGGCTGTAGTCATCTACAGGCTTAACTGGGGCTGGAGAAGTCACTTCCAAGGTGTGTCACTCACATGGTTGGCAAGTTGGTTCCTTTCATTTGCGCCTCTTTTGTGGCTCCTTGTATGTCTTCATGCCATGGCAACTGGCTTCCTCTAGAACCGAGGATCCAAGAAACCAAGGCAGAAGCTGAAATGTCTTTTATGGCCTAGCCTCAGAAGTCACACGTCACCATATTAGCTATGCATACACAGAGCGGCTCTGAGTTAATATAGGGGAAAATCATACAAGGGCAAGGATTATTGTGGGTTCTTTTGGAGACTATCTTCCATATCCCTATCATGAAAAATAAATTGAGAGCATATAGTAAAAATACCTATGCAACAGGATTATTAAAAATAATGTTAGAAAGTGAAACCAAAGCCATAAAGAGGCAAGAAGAAAGCTGATTCCACCTGGGGCCTTCAGGTAATATGTTTATTACAAGTCCACGATCCCTTAATAGAAACCCTTGAGGCTGGATATGTTTCAGAATGCAGAATTTTTTGGATTTCAGAAAGGTAAGGAGATAAGGAGGCACACATACCAGATATTACACATTACCCTCCAGAATAACTTAAAATCAACTACATTGTTATTGATGCAGCAAAATGTATGCATTTTCAAACTAAGTGGGATAAAGACTTTCAATATAGACTCACATCAATTTAGGTCAGATTTCAAAAATAATTTTTTTTTTTAAGTCTAGGTCTTTAGAGGTTTCTGGATTTCAGAATTGCTAGTAAAGGAGCCTGCAGAAGTTGTAAGCTCACAGGATCAGAAACTGTGGCAATGGATTCCCCCAGATTCTGTGCATCTGTTCCCATTTCCAAGCTTTGTTTCCCGACCAACACCGCGATACAGCGGATCAAATTTGTCTCACAAATTCAGATTCTTAAAGATGTCCCACTCATATTTGAGGTCTCCTAATGACTTATTTTTCTGCCTTCGAATTCTATTCAGGCGCTAGTCTTTCAAACTTGCCCAGGTTATATCCAGCCTCAGTTTTCAGGTGTATAGCTACCATTTTAGCATTGACAGCTTGCAGTAAGTACTGCATAGCATAAGGAGTAGGATAGTTACCACACTTGAACCACAGATTTAGCTGTTGCCTGACAATTAAGACAAAAAATCATGTAACATGTTAGAGAGAAACCATTATTTTCCTTATAAACCTTATTTTCAAATTTGGATAGAAATTTAGTAAAGCACACTATTTAAAAGGACATACTTCTAACCTGAGAGTGAAAGCATCTAAAACAAGACATAACACCCCCAGAATTCACAAAGTAAAAGTTTTAGTTTGCCTAAAATACAAATATGAAACTTCTTTTTTTACGTTTACTAGTTTATTATAAAACGATATGATAAATGATATAGATGAATATCCAAATGGAAGAGATGCATAGGACAGGGTCTGGGAGGGTCCCAAGAGCAAGAGCTTCTGTTCCTGTGGAGTTGGGTGCATCACCCTCCCAGTGTGGATGTGGTCCCAACCTGGAAGCTCCCCAAACCCCATATTATTGGGATTTTATGAAGGCTTCCTCATGGAGGCATAATCAATTATTAGCTAATTTCTAGACTCTCTCTCCTCTCTGGAGGATGAGGGTTGGGGCTGAAAATTCCAAGCTTCTAATCATTGCTTGGTCTTTCTGGTGACCAGCATCATCCAAGGGCCATTCAGGAGCCCACCCAGAGTCACTTCATTAAAACAAAAGACATTCCTAGTGCTCTTATCACTTGGGAATTTATGAGGGTTTTAGGAGCCCTGTGCTAGGAACCAACTCAAAATAAATAATTTGCCAAAGTGGCACATTTTAGGATGTCCCTGCCCGTGGTTGCCATACCACTTTCCATTTCCACCACAGACCCCTGTGCCTGGCAATCACCACTCCGTTCTGTTTCTATGAATTTGGGTTTTTAGAATCCACATATAAGTGAGATCAAGCAGTTTTATCTTTCTTTGTTTGATTTGTTTCACTTAGCATAATGACTTGTCAAATATTACTTGACCACGTATATTCATGGGTTTCAAATATGAAACTTTTTAAACAGTGTTAAAAGACAAGTGACAAACTAGTTGGAAATTTTGCAACATATAAAGCTGAGGAAAGATTAATGAGAACTCCTACAAATTAATAACAAAAAAAACAAAAAGGCAAACTAATACGAAATTCACAGAAAATGTACCTAAATGTCTAATAAATATATGAAAACTAGGAATGAGGAAAATATTATTTTTGAAGGTGAGACACCATTTTTTACCCATCCAATGGGCAAAAATTTTAAAGTTTGATAATATCAAGTTTTTACAAAGGTATAGGGAGTAGCACTCTCATACACTATTACTGTAAGTGTAAATGATACATTTACAGAGGGTAATTTGGCAATATCTGTCTAAGAGCTAAACGCAAATACACTTTAGTGATTAATTCCACTTCTAGGATTCTGTTGTCACACATGAACAAAGAAACAAGCAGGATTTTTAACTATAGCATTGGTTGACCTAGTGAAAGTGCAAGCAACCTATCTGTTAAAAGGAGATGTTTAAAAACAAACAAATAAAAGCTAAGATATAGTCCAGGAGTTTGCAATCAATGGACCCTGAGCTGAATGCAGCCTCAGCCTGTTTTTGTACTGCCTGCAAGCCAAGAATGGTTTTCACAATTTTAGAGGATTGAAGAGGACAAAGAAGAAAAAGAGAAGTAAGAGAAGACAATGCAACTGAGACCTTATAAGATTCAGAAAGGCTTAATTTTTTTTATCTGGCCCTTTGCAGGAAAAGTTTATACAACCAAATTATAGAACACTTATCAAACCATGAAGTTAATGAGAAAATAAGGATGGAATGGTTGTAGTCAAGCAATGAAATTAATAAATTTTTCCTGTTCCTATCATCCCTCAGGCCTCTGTGCCAACAGACAATAGGACTTGAAGATACAAAGTTCCCAATGCCCCTTTGAAACTTCATGAGGCATTTAAAAATTGAGCACATTTAGGCTTAAATGCTCCAATCAGAAGACATAGGGTGATGGAGTGGATAAGAAAACATGGCCCATCTAAATGCTGCCTACAAGAGACACAATTCAGTCCTAAAGACATATACAGACTGAAAGTAAAGGGATGGAAAAACATTTACCTGCAAATGAAAGTGGAAAAAAGGCTGGAATAGCAATACTTTTATCAAATAAAATAGACTTTAAAACAAGGACTGTAACAAGAGACAAAGTAGGGCATTACATAATGATAAAGGGATCAATCCAACAAAAGGATATAACAATTGCAAATATCTATGCACACAACATTGGAGTACCTAAATACATAAAGCAAATATTAACATACATACAGATGGTAATACAATAATAGTAGGGGATTTTAATGACTCACTTACATCAATGGATAGATCATCCAGACAGAAAATCAATAAGGAAACAGTGTTTTTGAATTACACATGAGACCAGGTAAACATAAAAGATACATACAAAGCATTCCATTCAAAAACAACGGAATACACAGTCTTTTCAAGTGCACATGGAATATTCTCCAGAATAGATCACATGTTAGACCACAAAAGAAGTCTCAATAAATTAAAGAAGACAAATCATACTATGCATCTTTTCCAACCACAATGTGAAACTAAAAATCAATCATAAGAAGGGAACAAGCAAACAAAAAACACATGGAGGTTAAACAACACTATACTGAACAACCAATGAGTCAACAAAGAACTAAAAAAATAAATATATGGAGATAAATGAAAATGAAAACACAACAGTCCAAAATTTTTGGAATGTAGCAAAACCAGTTCTAAGAAGGATATATAGTGATACGGGCCCATGTCAAGAAAAAAGAAAAAGCTCAAATAATCTAAACTTACATTTAAGGAAACTAGAAAAAGAAAAACAAACAAAGCCCAAGGTGAGTAGAAGGAAGGAAATATCAGAGCAGAAATAAATGAGATAGAGACAAAAAACTCAATAAAACCAAGAGCTAGTTCTTCGAAAAAAATAAACAAAATTAATAAATCCTTAGCCAGACTCATCAAGAAAAAATAGAAAGGAGCCAAATAAATAAAATCAGAAACAAAAAATAAGTAACAACTGACACCACAGAAATACAAAGGATTATAAGAGAATATTATGAAAAATTATATGCAACAAATTAGACAACCTAGAAGAAATGGATAAATTCCTAGAAACATACAATCTTCCAAAACTGAATCAGGAAGAAATAGAAAATCTGAACAGACCAATTACTAGTACAAAATTGGCTTGGTAATCAAAAAACTACCAAAAAATCAAAGTGCAGGACCAGATGGCCTCACAGGCAAATTCTACCAAACATTTAAAGAAGAGTTAATACCTATTTTCCTCAAACTGTTTCAAAAAAAATAGAAGAGGAAGGAAAGCTTCCAAATACATTCTATGAGGCCAGAATTACCCTCATACCAAAATCAGACAAAGACACAATAAGAAAGAAGAAAGAAAGAAAGAAAGAAAGAAAGAAAGAAAGAAAGAAAGAAAGAGAAAGAAAGAAAAAAAGAAAGAAAGGAGAGAGGAAGAAAGGAAGGAAGGGAGGGAGGGAGGGAGGAAGGAAACTACAGGCCAATAACTCTGATGAACACATATGCAAAAATCCTCAACAAAATATTAGGAAACCACATTCAGCAATACATCAAAACAATCATTCACCCAAACAGATGGGATTTATTCTGGGGATACACAGATGTTTCAATATTTGCAAATCAATAAATGTGATATACTACATCAACAAAGCATAGAATAAAAAATATATGATCACCTCACCAGATGCAGAAAACCATTTGACAAAATTTAACATCCATTCATAAAAACTCTTAACAAATTTGGTTTAGAGGGAACATACTTCATATAATAAAGGCCATATATGAAAAACCCACAGCTAACATCATACTCAATGGTGAAAAACTAAGAGCTTTTCCTCTAAGATCAGAAACAAGACAGGAATGTCCACTCCCACCGCTTTTATTCAACATAGTATTGGCCACAGCAATCGAGAAGAAAAAGAATAAGAGGTATCCATATTGGTAAGGAAGAAGTTAAACCATCACTATTTGCAGATTACATAATAATTTATATAGAAAACTCAAAAGACTACACCTAAAAACTATTGGAAATAATAAATGAATTCGGTAAAGTTGCAGAATACAAATTGATACCCAGAAATCAGTAGTGTTTCTATACCTTATAATGAAGTAGCAGAAAGAGAAGTTAAGAAAATCGCATTTACAATAGTACACAAAAAAATAAGATACCTAGGAATAAGCTTATCCAAGTAGGTGAAAGACCTGTACTCTGAAAACTGTAACACTAATGAAAGAAATTGAAAGCTACAAAAACAAACAGAAAGATTCCATGCTCATGGGTTAGAAAAGAGAGTTTCTTCAACAAATGATGCTGGGAAAACCAGCTACATTGCCAAAGAATGAAACTGGACTACTCTCTCACGCCATACACAAAAATAATCTTAAAATAGATTAAAGACATAAATGTGAGGCCTGAAACCATAAGAATCCTAGAAGAGAGCACAAGGCGTAACTTCTCTGACATTGGCTGTAGCAACATTTTTCTAGATATGTCTTCTGAGGCAAGGGAAACAAAAGCAAAAATAAACTATTGGGACTACATCGAAATAGAAAGCTTTTACATCAACAAAACTAAAAGAGCAACCTACTGAATGGGAGAAGATATTTGCAAATGACATAACTGATAAAGGGTTAATATTCAAAATATTTAAAGAACTTATACAAATCAACACCAAATAATAATAATAATAATAATAATAATAATAATAATAATCCACATTTAAAAAATAGGCAGAGGACCTGAATAGATATTTTCCCAAAGAAGACATACAGATGGGCAATAGACATATGAAAAGATGTTCAACATCACTACTTACCAAGGAAATGCAAATCAAAAACACAATGAGATATCACCTTAAACCAGTCAGAATGGCTAGAGTAAAAAAGACAAGAAATACAAGTGTTGGCAAGAAATTGGAGAAAAAAGAACCCTTGTGCACTATTGGGGGGAAGGTAAACTGGTACAGCCACTATGGAAAACAGTATGGAGTTTCCTCAAAAAATTAAAAATAGAAACATCATATGATCCAATAATTCCACTACTGGGTATTTACCCAAAGAAAATTAAAAACACCAACTCAGAAAGATATATGCACCCCCATGTTCACTGCAGCATTATTTACAATAGCCAAGATATGGGAGCAACCGGGTGTCCATCCATAAATAAATGTATAAAGATATGGTACACACACACACACGCACACACACACACACACACACACACACAGAGGAATATTATACAGCCATAAAAAAAGGATGAAGTGGTTTTGGGTTTTTTTTTTGGTTTTGTTTTGTTTTGCCATTTGCAACAACATGGATGGAACTACAGAATATTACGCTAAGCAAAATTAGTCAGTCAGAGAAAGATAAATACAGTATGATTTCACTCATATGTGGAAGTTAAGAAACAAAACAAATGAACAAAGAAAAAACTGAGGCAAACCAAAAAACAGACTCTTAACTATAGAGGATAAACTAATAGTTACCAGAGAGGAGGTAGATGGGAGGATAGGTGAAATAGGTGAAAGGGATTAAGAGTATACTTACTTCGATGAGCACCGAGTAATATATAGAAATGTTGAATCACCATATTGTATACCTGAAACTAATCTAGCACTATATGTTAACTATAGTGGAATTAAAAGTTTTAAAATTTTTTAACAAAAAATAAATCAATAAAACAGCTAACTACATTGATCACTATTACCAGCAAGTGGTTATCTATTTCTCTCAACTACCCAATGTTGCTATTACAAAATCATAGCTTCACAGGATTGAGAGAGGCCAAAAACTCAACCAAGACTTCATCTGATGCATGGATCCTTTCCACAGCTTCCCTAACAAGTAGCTGTAGAGCACGTGCAGTAATGAGGACCGTTCCAGCAGAGAGCTACAGTAAGTGTTGGAGAGGTGCATAGAAATACATACACCAAGTATAATCAGAGACTGGTCATTTTTTTTCACATTTTAGTTTATTGAATGACAAATAAGATAGGAGGCTCTAAACACCTGAAGTGGAAAATAGAGGCTACTGAAGGAAGTTTTGTCAAAAGGTGCTGAACACCCTGGTTCTGAAACCAGAGGATTTATCCAGACGTTGGATGATCAAGATGTGGAGATCAGGAGCCAGCAGATGCAACGTGAATGTTTTAGCATCTGTTAGAGGGAACTATTACATAAGATCCTTTTACTTCAGAGAGTATTAGTTATCATTTTAGATCGAACTCAATGGTTGATTTAGAAAGTGAGGAGAGAGATCAATCCCTGGCTGTGGAATGAAAAACTAAGAGCTCCCATAGAAAAGAAGCATCTCCAAAACCAAGACTTGCTTTGGTGTTTTGCGGGAGGAAGATCATTGTACTCAGAGGTGGTTCTACTGTCTCTTTCCTCTCAGAAGGACGCCTCTGTGACTTAGGGCAACCTGCATAACCTCTCAGCCTCTGTTGCTTTACCCAGAAAGTAGGAAAGTAACCTTGCCTGGCCAAAAGTAGTCTGAGCCAGATCACTTCATTAGGATCTGACTAGCAAAGACCTGTGATCCTGGATCGAATCAAAAAATTATTAAGTTTTTTGCTTTTTTGCCACAAGACAGGATCCATTTATATTCTTTTTCTTGTTCTACTAGTTCTGTGACACTGTAAGCAAGGCAGCAGACATGAGTTAGCCTGACTATCCATGTCTTCTTCATTCAAGCAGTTGTATATCCTTTGTTGTTGTTGTTGTTGTTGTTGTTGTTGTTAAAGATTTTATTTACTTATTTGACGGAGAGAGACAGCCAGCAAGAGAGGGAACACAAGTAGGGGGAGTGGGAGAGGAAGAAGCAGGCTCCCAGCGGAGCAGGGAGCCCAGTGTGGGGCTCGATCCCAGGACCCTGGGATCACAGCCTGAGTCAAAGGCAGACACCTAACAACTGAGCCACCCAGGCGCCCTCAGCCGTTGTGTATTCTAATGGTAACCACTCTGACCAAGAGTAGAAGATTAAGTGAAGTGAGTGGTAGTGGGAAAACCCTAAGTTGTGTGCTTTCTATACCACAAGAAAACCAGGGATGACATTTTCTTATTCATGAATAGCACCTTGCCTGTGAACAGTGCTTTACAACTGACAAAGTCCAAGCAAAGCCAACAGTTCTATGTCTACTTTCAGATGTGGAAACCAGAGATAGCCCTAGAACCCAGATCTCCTGACACTGAGGAGAGTTCTCTGTCCATTATTTTCACCTTCAGATCTCAATTAGATGATCCTGGGAATAAGAATATGAAAACTTTCAGGGGGGAAAAAACTCAAAAACTGTCCTAGCTCTTTTTGTACTGAAAAGAACATGAACTTGGAGAAAGACAGACCTGGTATTGAATCCTGGCTTCCCGAATCTCAGTCACCTTAAATACTTTTAATTCTCTGAGTCTCCATTTTATCTGTAAAATGAGGAGTATAATACCTCCCTCATGTGGTAGTTAGGAGAATTAAATAAAAGGATATGTGTAAAGTGTAGATACATAGTAGACTCTCAGTCAATGCTAAATCCCTTAACAATTTCAGTATTTAAGAAATTATTTTGAGCTTAAATCCTTCCTACTACATTTTACATTCTATTTCTTTTGACACTGCGGGAAAAAATGTACAAATACTTATATATACATTGTGTGTGTGTGTGTGTGTGTGTGTGTGTGCGCACGCGCGCGTAGATATATAAAATTATCAGTGCCCCAGTGTACTATAAATTTCAGACTATGAAAGCAGGAAAATCTAGTATAAATCCTGCCTCAAGTTATTGATCTTGATCCTTAGCTTTCTGTAGACAGTATGGTATTCCATAATTCTCACAGAAAAGCATCTCTCAAGCACCACAATTATAGAAGCCTCATCGTATCGCAGCAAATGTCCCACCTGATTATCATTAAGTACACAATGAAAAAAATCCCATTTCTACAACTGAAAAAGAGATTACACTCTGAATAGCCAAGTTAAGTGGGAAACAATGTATTTTTTATTTGTTTTTATATTTGTAGCAGGATAAAATGGTAGAAAGATTCTAACACAGGCAAAATGCTACCATTTGCATTATGTATTGCATTGCTTTAACTCTGAAACAGAGGGAATTGATTCATCTGCCCAGATTTCCCATGATAGTGGCAGTTGTTAAAAAAAAGAAGGAAAAAACAACTGGACCTGACTCTCACAAAATATTTTTCTTAAAAGCCTCACGAAAGGTCCGAAGGATTTTCAAAGACCTGGTCTGACTTCTTAAAAGCAAAATGATTTTGCAAAGGCCAAATCTGATTTTGTTAAAATGACCACAACCAAACAAAAACTCCACCAATCTTTCAGGAGTTAAAACTGCAGCATAGCAACATACTAAGCAAATGGCAAAGCTATGGTAAATCTACTTACATTGGGAAAATAATGACAGTTCATATTTGAGGGAGTTCAGAGTCAAGCTTTATCCCCGGAGACTCATTAAGCACATAGTGTACTAACCACAGTGTACCCTACAGGGATAAATTCAGAACTCTTGGCATATGAGATGTTAGAGCTGGAGCAACTCTGAACTTCTTTTATAAAGGCATGAAAAACATGAGAAGCATGTCTCTGAACCTGAGCCAACTCATAAGACTGCCATGCCCTCCTGCTTTGGCAAGAAATTGAAAAACGCTTAACCTTCAAGTGGTTACCTGTCCTCATCATGTTATTCTTTTTTTTTTTTTTAAGATTTTATTTATTTATTTGACAGAGAGAGAGACAGCCAGTGAGAGAGGGAACACAAGCAGGGGGAGTGGGAGAGGAAGAAGCAGGCTCCCAGAGGAGCAGGGAGCCCGATGCAGGGTTCGATTCCAGGACCCTGGGAACAGGCCCTGAGCCAAAGGCAGACGCATAACGACTGAGCCACCCAGGCACCCCTGTCCTCATCATGTTATTCTAACCTGTAATATTCTCAAGTTAGAAAATTAAAGCTTAAACTTGAGAAAATGGGATTAATCACTATGGGTGAGGAAGACCCTATGTGTAAATCCAGGGTCACGTTGCTAATTATTTTTCATTAATTTTATTTCTCTTTCCTCACCCAGCAATAGACTTCAATGGGTACTATTTCCCAAACAATTGATTGCATTATTGTGTTTTGAAAGGAAATGCTGTGTTTAAGGAACGGAAGATGTAAGACAACAATGTTTGCTGGAAAAACACAATGAAAAGAAATAGGTAAGAGAGCAATGCAAAGAAAGTGGAAAACTAAGATAAAGTGAGTGATGAAATCATATAGGGATGAAATCCATAAAGCAGGATCAGAACATGCACCTTAGGAAAAAGTAGAAAATAGGAGAAGAAAGGGGAAAGCAAGAAGTAGACATAAGAAAAAAAATGAAGAGAAAAGGAAAAACAGAAGGCTTGTGTACAACAGGGTTAGAGAAAGTGAGGAGGAGCACTGACAAGGCTAGAGGAACATACGTCTGACTATCTCAAGGAGCCCGTGGATATTGGAGTAAAGTGATTTTGGAAAATATTTGCCTCTGAGATTTTTACATTTGTATTATTTGGTCCTGTATTAATTGCAGAGGATAAGGCATTGTTAACTGTTTGTATAGGCTGGTGATGGGTATTAAGAAGGGCACGTATTGCATGGTGCACTGGGTGTTATGTGCAAGTAATGAATCATGGAACTTTACATCAAAAACTGGGGATGTACTGTACGGTGACTAACATAATATAATAAAGAAAGAAAGAGTAAGTCAGATCTTTTAAACTTTCAACATGTCATTGTGCCTTAGAACTTTTTCCCCAATGAGTATATAAGAAAATAGACAAAACCTATATAAAGATCCTATGATGGAAAAATACAGTAAGTATTAAGGTGTCTTGTGAGAGCGAATGTGCATGAAGGGATACAGAAACATCTAAGATCTCCCTTACAGAAATATAAGGAATTTCAAATAGAGCACAGTCTGAATGTCATGGAATCTTGGCCTTATGCATGATAGGAGCAAAACGAGACTCATACCTGAGTAAGTCTTTACAGTGTAATTCTTTCAATCATACTATTATTTAAAGCTATTTCAGTCATAGAAATTTTAAACAAATAAACTCAGAGACTACAGTCTGCAATGTGAACAAGTAAGAACATATTACAAGTTCTGATGTCTTCCCAATGCAAATTTTGAAACCAGTATTTTTCTTATTTAACTTCTAAAACACTATGGTAGACAGAATTTTGGCCTCCATGATATTTGCCCCCTGGTATTGCTCCTGTGGTATTGATATGTTACACTGCATGATAAAAGGGTGTTGCAGATGTAATCAAGATCACTAATCACCTAACCTTAAAGTAAGGAAATCATTCTGGATTATTAATGTAGACCCAGTGTAATCACAGGAGCCCTTAACAGGATAAGAGGAAGTCAGAAAGATACAGTGGAAGAGGAAGTCAAAGCATGAGAAGGATTTGATGTGCTGGCTTGAAGGTGGAGGGGCCCTGTGGAAGGCATGAAAAAGAACTGGACACTGCCCACAACCTGAATAAGCTTGTGTTTTAAAACATAGGTTTTAGGGATGCCTATGTGGCTCAGTCGTTTAGGCATCTGCCTGCCTTCCGCTCAAGTCATAATCTCAGGGGTCCTGGGATTGAGTCCCACACAGGCTTCCTGCTCAGCTGGGAGCCTGCTTCTCCCTCTGCGTGCTGCTTCCCCTACTTGTGCTCTCTCTCTCTGACAAATAAATAAATAAAATCTTTAAAAATAAATAAAACAGATATGGTGAGGCCAAGCAATCAGGAGGCTACTGCCATTAAAAAGATAGTTTGTTATTCACAGTTCCAAAAGGAATAGGCAGGCATACCACCCAAGGCCACACAGGGAAGTGCTAGGGTCAGTCAAAAGCTGAGGGGGAGGGGAAAATGTGGGCAATTGTCTTTATTGTGGTTTCCATGGAAGGAATGAGCAAAGCAAGGTAGGCAAGTTTAGGATTGGCTAGTTTGAATAATTTCAACAGGTTCTGAGGCTCAGGGGCTGTCCCAGTTGCCTAGTACCTGGACCTGTGATTATTAGAGCAGGAAATACTGGCCCTGAGTGTGACAGCGCAATGGAGAAGGTGGTGGGGTAAGGGCTCTGGTCTGGTTAATTTGCTTATGAAAGGCACACTTCCAGGTAAGTCATTTACCATCTCTAGAAATTAGCTAGCCCAAGAGGGGCAGTCTCTCCAGGGTCAACAAGGTCTCAGATGTCAAAGCATCAGAAATACAGAAAATAAAAAGGCATAATTAATGCAGGTTAGATATGGAAGTCTTCCCACTAGCTTCCAGAATGGAACGCAGCCCTACAAACACCTCGATTTTGGCTTTTCAGGACCCTAAGTGGTGAATCCAGCCATGCCATTGCAGACTTCTGTTCTACAGACCTATGAGAGAACAAATGGATATTGTTTTAAGCTGCTACATTTGTGGCAATTTGTTACAGCAGCAAGAGAAAACTAATACATATGCCAAATCCTCCTTGGTGGCATGTTTCTAATTAATTCTTTGGGCATATCATATTCTGCAGAACTTTCCACCACTTTCACAATTACAATCATGTGGAAAAGGGCTAATTAGACAAGCTGTGTTCAATGACTATTTTTGGCAGGTTTCCATCAAACTAAATATAATGTGAAATTTTTAATGCTATCCACCATTAGAGCATGGAGGAAAATTAAATCAAGATGTGCTTAGGAAATTAGTTTGAGTTTGTGGAGCTCAAATTCTTAAAACTTTAAAGCATTTGGCTGTGTGAGATATAAGTACTAATAACTGTAGCACACACTATTCATCCCTAATAGGCAAAGGACTAACTGTATTAACATATATACTTGGCCACAACTTCAGATCAAGATGTTGAAAATTCATGCTTTGAGCCGCTCACGCTCCACCCCAAATAAGCATTGGAAGATTAAAATGTAAAAAGCAGAAATCTTAAAAAATGTAGCCAAGCTTAAAAAGAGACAAACATCTCTGTGGTTCAGTAACCAAACATTCATTTGTTCATTCATTCATTCATTCATTCATTCATTTAACAAGCTTTAATTCAGCACCTACTATATAATAGACATTCAATTTAAGTCACAGGACCCTATAGGGAACAAAACAAAGTCCCTGCTCTTATGGAACTTACATTCCAAAAGAAGAAACTCCTAACAGAATGCAATAAACCAGGTGCATGCAGCAGGCAAAGGCAGCCAGGAGCTTATATTTTTAATGACGATGGAGACTAAAAGTGCCCTATCTGAAGCAGAAGACCAGAGCCAGTCCCACTGCTTGAAATAACAGACTGGAATGGAAAGGAGGCTGGAAAGAGCTGTACCTGAGAGCTGCCTGGGGCTACAGCTTGTATAAAGCTCTGTGCCCATGTTCTTGAGACAAAGCAGATAGCTTCGCAGTTAGGACATGGGCTGAGCTGCCTCTGGCTAAGCAAGTGAATCTGTGCTATATTCCCAAACCACCAGTGAGTTGTCCCTACCACCTGATTCTGAACAGGGGACAACAGAGGCTATGTACAGACAACTGTGACAAAGTAGAGGAGTGAATAAAGAAAGACAAAGGGAAAAAATATTTGCCCTCAAGATGAATCTACAAATCAAAGTTTATAACACATGAGGAAAACTAAGAAGCAAAAAATGAAAATACAAAGGAATTTTAACATGACTTTAGGATACTCAAAGAGATAAAGTAGTAACACTTTTATGGAAAAAAAATCAATAAGTTGCGAAATGAAAGGAGAACAAGCATTTTTTAAAAACCAGTTAGAAGTCCTGGAAATAAAAATTAGAGTTTAACTTTTTAGCAAATTTAATAGGTGAGATAGATAGTGGTGAAAGAATTAATAAAATAGAAGTGTACTGGGAAATTAATGCAGAACCTACGAAAGTGAGATAAAGAAGTAAAACATAATTTTGAAAAAGCAGTTCAAAACTATAGAGATTCAGTTGGAAGTCTCCAACATATGTCTAATGGGAGAGTCACAAAAAGAGTGTTGAGGACATGGCATAAACTTTTCCAAAATAGAAGAAATACAGAGGTCTTCAGATCAAACATGCCCACCAAGTGCTATATGGGATAAAGTGGCTGTATTTGGCCTGGAACTGTTCCAATGCAATAAAAATGCTAAAGTAAAAAATCCACCTTTAGAATGCATGACTTATTTAAAATCTAGAAGTCTAAACCTAAGAATTTACATATGCTGACTGAAAAGTGTCCCTAGCAGTTCTGAAACTCAGAAGAAGACACACGTAAGTAAATTTAGAATTTCTAGTTAAAATTGTTGTAAGATTGTAGCAAACAATATTAAATTTATTATGTTTTCCTAAATTGCCTTCTCCATTTCTGTGGAGTAATAAAGTTGAAATAACTCAGAAAGTCAAAATGGAGGAAAAAATAAAGCTGGGGACAGGGGCAGTGTAATACTAAATTACTTGTACTACCTGAAAGAGGGGCAAAGTTGTATTAACTTTGGACTTTGGTAAGTAAATTATTGTAATGTTCAAGTCAGTGACTAAATGAATAAAACTGGAGTATATAACGACCAAGATAATAAACGGAAAAATGATTTTTAAAAATATACTCAGTCATTCGGAGAGAAACAAATAAGGAGATAGATGGGGTTTGTCAGATTTAAAAAATAAATAAATAAAATGATAGAATTAAATAAAATACATCAGTAGCTACATTTAATACAAACAGACTAAATGTTCCAGTTTAAGAAACAAAGATTTTCAATCTGGATTTTAAAGGGACACTGAAAACACAAAAGCTGTCTACTGCATAACATCATGTATGTGTATCCATTTATGTATATACATATATTATATGTGATGGCATACGTGTATGTAAATGAGGTAGATATATAAACATATATGCCAAAGATTATAATTTTCTGAAAATATTTTAAAAGTTGGAAAATAATACTTTAAGATGTGTTGAGATGATAATTACCGATCTTGGCTTCAGAATCCTTTCCAGTCAGCAAATACATAAAAACATATAAGGCGTCTTTATACACACCATCACACAGAGCTGTCACTTGTGTCTCAAGGTCTATACCAGGCATCCTGTTCAGTTCTATAGCATGCCATCTATTAAAATTTACCAACCATTACATAAACACTTAGAATTTGGGTAAGATTCAAAAGTAATAATTCATGTATTTTCATAGTGTGAAAACTATTTCTTAAACTTTTACTCCCTGTAGATTAACTTTGACCATTACAGTGCTGCTGAATTTTCATGTTACTAGTTTTCTAAAGTTTCTTTGTCAAGGAATTCCGATAATTGAATTAATACTTAATTAGGATTTATGTAACTTGTTATAAAAGTGAGTTTGTAGTGAACCCAAGGTAGTCACATAAGCTCCTAATCTCATTATGTTTTTCTTAGGTTTCTTACCAAGGGATTTCTTAATAAAGTGTTATTAAGTGTTCAAAAAAAAAAAAAAAAAAGAAAGAAAAAGGCATTGAAGGGGTGCCTGGGTGGCTCAGTCAGTTAGGTATCCAACTCTTGATTTGGCTCAGGTCATGATCTCAGGGTCATGAGATCAAGCTCCACATCAGGCTCCATGCTCAGCAGGGAATCTGCTGGAGATTCTCTCTCTCCCTCTCCCTCCACCCCTCCCCATTTCTTGCTCTCTCACTCACTCTCTCTCTAAAATAAATAAATAAAACTTCTTTAAAAATAATAAAAAATAAAAGGACATTAAAAAGTTGAAAATAAAAGGATAGAAATAATGCAAATAATAATCAAAGTAAAATTGGTGTGTATATATGTAAATATAACACAAAATCAACTTCAAGGGAAAAGGTACTAGAAATAAAGAGGTTTGGGGTGCCTGGATGGCTCAGTCCATTAAGTGTCTGCCTTTGGCTCAGGTCATGATCCCAGAGTCTCAGGATTGAGCCCCATGTCAGGCTTCCTACTCAGCAGGGAGTCTGCTTCTTCCTCTCCCTCGGCCCCTGCCCCTGCTTGTGCTCTCTCTCTCTCTCAAGTGAATAAATAAAACCTTTTAAAAAATTAGAAATAAAGAGATTTCATAATGATAAAAATTTCAATTTACCAGGAAGATATAATTTTAGAATTATATGCACCTGATAACGTGACTACAAAATAGGTAAACCAAAAGCTGAACTACAAGGACAAATAAATCCATAATTATGTCAAAAGATCTCAGTAAACAATAAAACAAGCAAAAAAATAGGGACAAAATACTTGAACAACACAATTAACAAACTGATCTAATAAACATACATAACACACTGACTCTAACAACTGTAGAACGCACATTCTTATCAAGTACACAGAAACATTTACAAAAAATCGACAATATGCTGAGTCAATTCAAAGGATTGAAATCATACAGATAATATTTTCTGACCCCTATACAATGTGGGAAGATAATTTCCAAAAATCTCCATTTGAGATTTATAAAATGGGTCAAATGGTCAAAAATAAATAATGAGAGAAATTAGAAAATAATTTGAACTGAGTTATAATTTAAAAACCTGAATATTAGAACTTTAAGATGCAGCTATGACAGCACTTAGAAGGAAATATATAAACTGAATATATTAGAAAATAGTGACTGAAAATTAATAAGCAAGGTATTTATCTCAAGAGATTAGACAAAAAGAAGCAAAATAAAATTAAAGAGAGTAGTAGGAAAGAAATAATAAAGATAGAAGACAACTAATGAAGAAGAACCAACAAAGCTAAAAGTTTCTCCTTTGAAAAGACTAACAAAATTGACAAAACTTTGATGATATTAATCAGGAAAAAAAAGAACAAATAACAAATATCTGAAGTAAAAAAGAGAACACCACTCCTGATTCTGCACACACAAACAAATAATAAGAGCATATTATTGACAACTTTTGCCAATAAATTTGAAAAATTTAAATGAAGCAGAAAAAAATCCTAGAAAAATACAATATATCAAACTGGCATCAAAAGCAATAAAAAGCAATAGAGGGGCACCTGAGTGGTTCAATCCATTAAGCATCTGACTCTTGGTTTCAACTCAAGTCATGATCTCTGGGTAGTGGGATCCAGCCCTGCACTGGGCTCCACACTCAGCAAAGAATCCGCTTGGTATTCTCTCTCTCTCTCTCTCTCTCTGCCCCTCCCCTTGCCCACCTGTGGACACGCACATACATGCGCAAGCTCTCTCTCTCTCTCTCTTTCTTTCATAAATACATACATACATACATACATACATACATAAATCTTTTTTTAAAAAAAATTTAAAAAGCAAAACTCTAAAGTCCTATGACCATTAAAGACATTAAATCAGTTAAAAAAAAAAAAAAGCCTGCCCAGGCCTAGATGACTCTACTCTTAAGTTCTCACAAACTTACAAAGAATAAACAATTTCCATTGTATATAAACTCTTCCAGATAATAGAAAAATAAGAAATATTGCTCAATTTCTTTAATGCATCTAGCATAATTTTGATACCAAAACTTGACAATGACAATAAAAGAAAAGATTATTACCAAAAAAATGCTGTGTCAATATTGGTTCAACAATTGTAATAAATGTGTATCACACTAATGTAAGATACTAATAATAGGGAAAGTTGTGGGTGGGTGGGGAGAGGTATGGTAACTCTACTTTCTGCTCAATTTCTCTAAAAACTGATGTATATTAATTTCAAAAATTTTAACTGAGAAAAAAAGAAAAGAAGAAAATATTACAGACCAAAGTCACTTATGAGCATAGAGATGCAAAAATTCTAATAGAATATTAGCAAACTAATCTAGCAACATATAAAAGTAATAATAGATCATGATTAATGTGTATTTATCCCAGAAATTCATGGTTGGTTTAATATTCAAAAATTAAGTAATGTAATTCACCATGTTAACAAATTAGAGAAAAATTACATGATCATCTCAATAGATGCAGATGAAAGCACTTAATAAGATTTAGCATCCATTTATGACTGAACCAAATAAAACTCTTAGCAAACAAGGAGCACGAGGAAATTTCTTTAATCTGATAAAGGATATTTGCAAAACATACAGCAAATATCATACTTAATTTAAATGCTGAAATTTTCCCATTGGAAATCAGGAACAGGACAAGGAAGCCTGGCTATCACTGTTTCTAATCAACATTGTAAGGGAGGGCTCATTCGTGAAGAAATTTTAAAAAATTAAAAATAAGAAACTAAAGTAGAGGGGGAAAAATACCTGTCATTATTTACAGATGATAATAATTTCTATATGAAATCCAAATAAACTTGGGACACCTGGGTGGCTCAGTTGGTTAAGTGACTGCCTTCAGCTCAGGTCATGATCCCAGGGTCCTGGGATCCAGTCTTGTGTTGGGCTCCTTGCTCAGCAGGGAACCTGTTTCTCCCTCTCCCTCTACACCTTCCCCTGCTCATGCTCTCTCTCTCTGACAAATAAATAAATAAAATATTTTTTTAAAATCCAAATTAACTTAAAATTTAGAACAAAAAGGTTTAGCAAAGTCACTGAATAATAATGTCCAAAACCTCTATTTCTTCTTTACACCAGCAACAAATAGTTAGAAAATTTAAGTTTACAAAAGATATCATTTACAATAGTATTAAACATTACCAATTACTTAAGAATAAATCCAATAAAATATTTCCAACACTTTTATAAAGAAAATCATAAAACTTTGTTCAGAGACATTGAAGGCAAACAAGGTAATGGAGAAGAATACCATATTCAAGGAACACTCAGTAGTAAAAATATGTAACTTCTCCCCAAATTTATTTATAGATTTATGCAATCTTATCAAAATCACAAGTTTTTATGGAACCTGACAAACTACTTCTAAAATTTATATTGACATGCAAAAGTCCAAAAGCAATCAAGGCACTGTATTAGTTTCCTAGGGATGCTATATATAACAAAGTACCACACACTGGATGGCTTAAAATAACAAATTTATTGTCTCATAGTTCAAGTGGCTAGAATTCCAAAATCAAGGTGTTACCAGGTTGATGTGTTCTTTGAAACCTCTACAGAGAATCCTTCCTTGCCTTTTCTGTCTTCCGGTGGTTTCCTGACAATCTTCGGCTTTCCTTGGTTTGCAGCTGCCTGACTCCAATCTCTGCCTTCACGGTCACATAGCATTCTCCCTGTGTCTGTCTTTATATGGCTATCATCTTATAAGAACACCAGTCATATTAGAATGAGGGCTCACCCTAGTCCAATATGACCTCATCTTAACTAATTACCACTACAATCACCCTATGTCCAAATAAAGTCACATTCTGAGGTTTTAGAGACATCAACATATCTTTTGTGGAGAGGACACAATTCAGCTCATAACAGCACTTTTTAAGAGAAAGAACCAAGAGGAAAATTCATTCTAGTAGACAACAAGACTTATTACAAACCTATAGTAATCAGGAAAGTATGGTGTTGCCGCAGGGACAGTAAAGTAGAAGAATAATAGAGCAAGAGAGCTGAGAAACATCACAGAAATAGGTTCGTGTGACATTTGACTTGTGACAGAGATGGCACTGAAGAGCAGTGAGGATGAAATTGACTTTCTGAAAGAAGATACTAGGATAATGAGAGAAATTTAATTGGACTCCTCTTTTATATCATACACAAAACTCAAATCCAGTGAATTTTAGAAAACATGGGATGATTCTTTTTTTATAATAATATTTTTTTTATTATATTATGTTAGTCACCATACAGTAGGGATGATTCTTCTTGACCTTGGACTAGAGAAGGATTTTTCTAAACAAGCACAAAAAGTACTCGTAATAGAAAAAATGAGTGATAAATTTAAATTAAGAATTACTTATAAACAACAGTATAGAAAGAATGGAAATTCATCGTAAATGTAGGAAAAGATATTTGCCATGCATATAACTAATACAGAACTAGTATCCAGAATATAAGAAACTGCTACAAATAACAAGGAAAAGGAAAAGTACACAGGAGTAAAAATGGTGAAAAGATTTGAGCCAGCACTTCACAAAAGAGGAAATTCCAATGACCAATATCATATTTTAAAAATATTCAGTGTCAATGAACAAACATTTCTTCAAAGAAGACATCCAAATGGTCAACAGACACATGAAAAGATGTTCAACATCACTCATCATCAGGGTTGTCCAAATCAAAACCACAATGAGATATCACCTCACCCCTGTCAGAATGCCTATAATCAAAAACACAAGAAACAACAAGTGTTGGCGAGGATGTAGAGAAAAGGGAACCTTTGTGCACTGTTGGTGGAAATGCAAACTGGTGCAGCTGCTGTGAAAGACAGTATGGACGTTCCTCAAAAAATTAAAAACAGAACTACCTTACAATTCAAGAATCGCACTGCTGGATGTTTACCCAAAGAATACTGTAACAACACTAATTCAAAAGGATATATGCACCCCTATGTATATTGCAGCATTATTTACAACAGCCAAATTATGGAAGCAGCCCAAGTGTCCATCAATAGATGAATGGGTAAAGATGTGGTATATGTATACATGGAATATTATTCAGCCATGAAAAAGGATGGAATCTTGCCATTTGCAATGAGAGGAATGGAGCTAGAGAGTATAATGCTAAGTGAAATAAGTCAGTCAGAGAAAGACAAATATCATATGACCCCACTTATATGTGGAATTTAAGAAACAAAACAAATAAGAAAGAATAAAATCTTGCCATTTGTGACAACAAGGATGGACCTTGAAGGCATTACTCTAAGTTAAATAAGTCACTTATTAAGTCATAGAAAGACAAATACAGCATGATCTCATTTAAAAACTTTTAAAAACAACAACAACAACAACCCAGCTCATAGATACAGAAAACAGATTGCTTGTTACCAGAGGCAAGGAAGAGGTGGGAAAGGGGGAACAGCAGTGGGGAGAAATGAGGGAAGGAAGTCAAAAGGAACAAACTTTCAGTTATAAAATAAATAAGTAATGAGAGATGTAATTTACAGCATGATGACTACCGTTAATAATACTATATTGCATAATTGAAAGTTGCTAAAAGAGTAGATCTTTTAAAAAAGAAAATATTTTTACTTTTAATGCCTTATAATGGAGTCCAGTCAGTAATAGAACTGATTCCCCAAATAAAGAATACAGCAGCTATTTAGGGGGGGGAAATGCGAGGTTACAAAGGTAACAATAAATCTGTTTATGGTGGGGAAAAGCAGACATTTCCTCACAAGTTTACCACATGGGCAAGGATCGCCACCTACCTGTAGATAGCAGAAGTCGGGAATGAATATTTTTTCATCAGGGACTTCTCAGTAAGGACTCAGGCTGAATTCATTACTCAGGGCCTCACGTTAGTCAGCCTGTTGTTGCTTTGGTTTGGTTTTTACTGTGGTCCATGAGGTGCTTTTCATGTTGCTCTCAGAATTACAGTCATCTGTAGTCAATGAATGTGTCTGTGATAAAGTGTAGACCTTGAGGAAAATGCAAAATGCTTGAGATGGACAGTGTAGGAAACATGAGAGGGAGTCAGTTGTAGATTGCATTCCAAATATCGCAAAATACCAAAAACGGGAAAGTTATCCAACCCACCCTCATCAGTATGTTTGGAGGGGAAATATGAGGCCTTAGAGAAATGGCTTAATGAAAAGTGAAGTTTGGAACATAGGACTGTCAACCCATAGTCCAGTGTTCTTTATGCCTTACCATATTGCCATGTAAAATCAAAGTTTTCTGGAGCCCAACTCCTTCTTTGTGAGTTTTGTAATGCGCGCATAGGAATGGAATCCTAGCATGAACAGTAAAATAAGCAGTTCCCATACTTTCAGATACATGGTAGGTGTCTTTGATTATCCTTATTCTGGTCTTTGCCAAACTCTCTGGTCTAGGAGAGAAAAAAGGCACACAATATTTCCTTTTTAAATTCCTAAAGTAAATTATAAGCACTACAGGAATAAATTTAGAATAAAAAGTTACCTAACAGTATAAGATTTTATAATAAGCTGGTATTTAAAAAATATTTCCAATAGCTTCCTAATTTCTAAATTTAATCAAGAGTTCATTTAGAGTGAGATAAATTAATCTGAGGAACTATTAAAATAAATGTATTTATTTAATCACAAAATTTATGAAAATATTGAAAATGTCTAAATCTCTTACTAATATTAAATCATATTAGTAAGCTGTTCTGGAAATAAAAAGAAGTTTAAGTACAGCTTGAAGACAGGAATAAAAGGGTAGATTAGAGAAACACTTCATTAATCTTTTACTACATTTTAATCATCCCAGAGAATAGTAAAACATTGATATGTATAAAATAGCCAAATGAAGCTAATCAATTTATACAAAAATGAGAAAGCCATGGAAAATGTCGTTCTATAAAACTGTGGTACTAGTTTTAAATGATCAGTTTCTGTTTTTAATTATCTTCTAATTTGCAGAACAGCAATCTGAATATATACTCTAGGAAAAATCATAATTAGATAAGCCTCATTTTCTTAAAGTTATCCATGTTAGATCTGAATGTGAAGAGTTGTCAAAAATAATCACAAGGCAGCTGTTTCCAATTATACTTATTTTGACAACTGAAAATGAGTAAACAAACCAAAAATAGTTTAATATTTTGCCCAATGTAGCACCTTAATACTAAACAAAATAATTATGCCTTGTATTGTTATAAAATTGAAGAAGCACATTTGAATGTTTAAACAGGAAGGAATTATTTTCTTGAATTCTGCAAAAGTTAAGTATTATACAAATTCAGATAAATGATGTACAAAGTATATCTTCATAAACAAAAATTCCGAATCCTTATCAGTAAATGAGATATCCAAATTCACTCAACACAAGCATTCATAAAAGGTTTCCACCACATTTGATATTTGAGGGAAGAGTCAAATATAATGTCAATACCAATAATAATATGACTTGGATTTCCTAAATATTCTCCTTTCTGCTAAAAGTAGATTCCTACTTTTCTTTAAAACAACATTCATTCAGCAGCCATGTTCATTCTTTAAAACAACAACAACAAACTTTTATAGGAATGTCAACTGTTTGAAAGGAATATTTTTTCATATATGGAAACAAAGTGTAAGTAATACAGATGAGGCAGAAAGAGGAAAAAGAGAAGAAATGTGAACAAGAGTTGTCAAGCGTACAAAAGTCCAAGAATAATACAGTGAAAATGGCACAGGAATCTGGGTTTTCCTCATCCAGCCTGCTAGGAAATATTGGGGACAGCATTTTCTTTGTATTTTTTGGTATGCAACTAATGGACTGTTGAACACTACATCAGAAACTAGTGATATTCTAGAGGCTGGCTAATTGAATTTCGATTTAAAAATTTTTTAAAAAGCAAACAAACAATAAACAATGGTCAAAACGTCTTTAAAATAAGGACCCACTCTTCCTTCATTACAAATTTGGATTTTTTTTTTAAGCTTGCATTAAGACCTTTTTATGGAAGTAAGAGGGACTTTTCTCCATAGAAAACAAGTAAGGATTCCAAGGCAGCTTTGACCATATGCATTAGGGCCTATAAAACCCTAGAAGGCCTGCCTGCTCCCAGACACCTGTCCAATTATCCTGACATCATCTGAAATTTCCACTAATTTGTTATATTAGCAGAGTTTCTTTGGGGATAAGATATTAATTCTAAAAGATTCCTATTGTAAAAGTGTAAAATGTTATATTGATGCTAAAATTTTTCAACCAGCTATCTAGCTGTACATGGCTGGGAACAGGTGTGCATAAGGGAAGCAGACCCAATTATTTCAGGTCAATGGATATCCCATCCTTCCTGTGGTTGGTAACGATGAGGAAAGGATCCAGAGCATGGGATACTGCTTAATGGCAAATTTGTGAGGGCTCTGAGGGTGGGGTCCCTAAACAAAGCCATGTGGGAAAAGCCGTGTTGTACCAGACACTTGGGGATAGTAGGAGAACCAAAGAACCATATTTTCCTACTTCACCATTTGATCTCCCAAATACTTTCCATTGCCAGAAGTATTCACAGTATAATAACATGTTGAACGTGCCAGAAGAAAGCAACAGGTTACAGTACTATAAGATTTATGCCTTTCCACACTTGGTACAATGGGCTGTTTTCTTCGTATTTCTGTGCCTTTCTTTCTGCATTTCTGCCTTTTCCTGCTTACTCCAAATTCCTTATCTGCCTAATCCTGCAGCAGGCCAGGCATAAAACACAGAACCAGTCAGGACCATTCTACCTGAACATTAAATAATTCAGGCTAAAGGGCAGGAGGAAGCAGAGAGTAGCCATCCTTGTATATTTCTAAAACGAAATGCCATGACTTCTTTTATTGGAAATGTCAAGCCATCCCATGGACTAACATTAGGATCAAAACCAGATGATTACCCTGTTTTTCCCAAGAAAAAATTACACTCTACTTCATTTAAAAACCAGAATCTAATTTTTATCTTGAAAAAAAAAACAGCTCTTTAAAGTAAATATTTCCCCCAAAAGAAAACCACCTAATTTACTTGGGTGGAGGGAAGGAAAGGAATAAAAAAGGAAAAGAGAAATAAATTGAGGTTTGTGTGAGGCATAAGTAATTTGAACTCTGGACATGGACATGGATCTTTACCATTAGTAATTGTTCTGCTATTCCGGGGGAGAACAGAGATGAAGCTAGGGTTGAAAACAATTCAGGATTGACCAGAGATGAAAGCACTAATTCCAGTGCGGGTGGGGGATAGGATTCAAAATACTGGAAAGCTTTGTTTTCCTCACCCTGTGTCTTGGAACCGCCAGATCAGAAGTTGGCAACTCTATATTAAACATCATAACAGCTGGGATGAGGAAACTCTTCACAGAAGGGCCACCCCAAAAGTCAGGAATGAAAAAATGCTAGAGGAATAAACACAACAAAATCCCTCAGGAAAATATATCTGGCCATTGGGTGGGTATCAGCCTTGTGTCATACTTGGTGTGCACTGGAATTTTCTTCCTTTAAAATAAAAACTACTTTTCCTTCAAGAAAGATGTCAGTTTTTTAGGTATTCACCCATCTTTCACAGAGAACTTCAATTCTGAGTACATATTGCTTATAAGCCCAATCCCTTAATCTAGAGTTTAAAAACATTAACTTTTAAGAGTCACTGGACAAGAAAAAAGAGGAAATGCTGAACAATTTCTCCTCTTGGGAGAAACAGGTTGGTTTTCTACAATGTCATTGACCCTGAAGGGCATATAAGACTATAGTAGAAGCACAACACAACAGTTACCCTACCTTCATTCTGCATTGTTTTCTACCTCTCAGGCTTCTTAAACTCCTTTGCGTGGTGCCTTGGCATCTAAAATTCTGTCATGGTTCCCCAAAAATAATAGTCTTTTTTTTTTTAAGATTTTATTTATTTATTTAACAGAGAGAGAGAGACAGCCAGCAAGCGAGGGAACACAAGCAGGGGGAGTGGGAGAGGAAGAAGCAGGCTCCCAGCGTAGGAGCCCGATGTGGGGCTCGATCCCATAACGTCAGGATCACGCCCTGAGCTGAAGGCAGACGCCCAACCGACTGAGCCACCCAGGCGCCCCAATAGTCTTTTTTTTTTAACCACAGAAAAGCTATTTCTACACAAGATAAGTTTTGCACTAAACTTGGCCCTAAATGTTCATAGCTTTGCCTTCACGTTATTTATTGACCCTCTTCCCACCCTCTCATGACCTCTTATGCCCATCATGTGGTGTGAATACTGAGAACATTTAAAAACTACAAGGTGAGAACCTAACCCATGAGAAGGCAGTCAGAAGACCCTGGAAAATAATGTTGAAACACGATCAAAATCAAGGGCAGAAAGAGTATCCAAATAGGCAACAAAAGATTCAGTTCCTTAACTGAGCTTTTTAACATTAAAGAGAAATCCAGAAAAACAAAGATTTCATAATATAATTTGTGCTTCTCCCCCATTGAACAATGAAGTCTCTAAGTACATGCAATAAAACACTAGAATGTATAGACTTCAGGTTGCAACATGAGTAGATACATTTTCTTCTTTATACTAAGGAAGAAACAAATTTCAAGTGCAATACATGACACTTGTGTTAGACTTTTTTTTCTAACTGACTTTAGGGGAATAAGTTACTGGAATATAGCCCCAGAAGACCTCCTCTGGAAACTTTGAAGAATCTAAGCTAGTTATTGGACAGGGCTTCCTGGAAAAACTAGGTGAGAGCTTCTTTAAGCCAGGGACAGGCTACGTAGAGTAATATATTTGAACACTGGCTTGGCAGTCAAGCATACTCTGGGTGTGAATTCTGATTCTACCAGTCACCATATTGGTGATCTCAGGCAAGTTACTTAGTTCCCAGATGCCCATGTTTCGGGGCTATAAAAATGAAGGTAATGCCAACTTCTTCAACAGGGTTGTTGTAAGAATTAAATGAAGTAATGTAAGCACTGCACATGAAATGCAAATAATGATAATAATAGTAATAATAGCTGAAGTGTATCTAGTGATTATCAAATGCCAGGCACTGTTACCCACTGTGAAACTTATTACTACCATACTACTGCTATTACTGCTACTACCATACATTATTTATCAATATATCCCCAGTACCTAACACAATGCCAGCATAATTGGCATTCAGTAAATACTTCTTGAATTGAATTAAATTTCTCAGCACTGCTTAGACTCAGGCAAGAAGTGAACAATCCAGTCAACCAAGTGAATTGTATCCATATTCACAATTTCTACCAAAAAGCATGACTGTCACTTTTCATTGAATTTACTTGTTTTTTTTTTTAATTTAAGTAAACTGTATGGAAATTTGGGTAGCATAAACACTAGTATTCATGAATATCTGCAGAAGATAAAACTACAGACCAATTCTTTTTTTGTAAATACCCTCAATCATGAGTGACCTTAAAGATATGACACATAGCATTTTGTCATTTATTGAGAAACAAATCTGAACCACACACAGTAGGAGACCAATATATGAGGGCCAGTCCTAAAGATGAGCTTGGTGTGTGCCCGAGAAGAGGGCCCACTGAGAAGGAAGCTCTGACCTTCACTAGATCATTATCATTGTAGTAACTCTCATAAAGCTGTGGAGGAAAAGACTTCTTTGTGGAATAATAGGCCCACAAAATCAGCCAACGCACAGAGCTATAGCAGTATTCATGGATTTGGGAATTCTAAAAGGACTTGGGACAAATTCCTAGTAGATGTCAAGGATATACCATAGAGAATGTGATAACTGTGAGAATTAAAATCAGATCACGTAAAAGCTGTTCAATTGGAAGACCAAACAAATTCTCAGGAATTCAGCAAAAAATACTGGTGCAAACTTTCAAAATCCAGTTCATCTTTGTCTTACCATTTTTCTAAGTGGGATATGTTCATGATATCCTGTTTTATTATCTTCAGAAACTTTTTAAAAAACCTTTAGAATATTTTCACGTTTTCTAAAATAGTACAAGCAATCAAATGCCAAGCCTACCATAATAAAATGTACATAGAGAAAATATGAAATTGCTTTGCATTGTAACATTAACTTAACCATATTACAGAGTAAATATTATGTTCTTTTAACATCATAAGAGTAAACTAATGGCTCAGAAACAACATGTGTGATCTGACTAAATTAGTGTTACTATGGAAACTTGATATTTTCAGTTTCCCAACCCTTAAGGTCAATTTCAACACTGCAATATGCTGTTTTCCATTTTGCTGCTATAGTTCAGTACAATAGAAAAGCCTGCTGCAAATCAAAGTCATTAAAGACACTAAACTAAAACTGGGAAATAAAAGTAGGAAAAACTATATTCTTCTCTTAAAAAGTTCAGTCATATGTCATCTATGGTTCATTCCATAACCCAAGTCCTCATCTGGCTTGTCTTTATTTTTCCCAACAGTTTGCTGGCAGATTCACAAACTCAAAATAAATAGAATTTTTCCACTATCTAATTCTGAATTTGGCAGGGAAACTCAATGATGAATCTATTCCTACCTCAAAAAATGTTTTCTTTTATACATTTCACTCACTCATACTCACTCAAGTCTGTAGACTAGAGAAATAACAACTTGTGTGTGTGTGTGTGTGTGTGTGTGTCTGTGTCTGTGTCTGTGTGTCTGTGTGTCTGTGTGTCTGTGTGTTGGGATTGGGAAAGGGGTTCTATCATACGTGTCTCAGGAATAAGTCAAAATACAATTCCAATCCTAATATCTGAAATTTCAAATAGGAATAATCAATTTTTTCACCACTTCCCCTCTTGGATTCCCTCCAGGACATCTGAGGAGAAATCTCATAAGCTTTCTCACTATGAAGAGGATATTTCTGCATACCCTGAACAAGTAAAGACCCCTCGCAATGGTGGGTGGTGCTGCAGGCTCCTGGCTTCTCTTACCCCCAGCTTGGTTCTTTAAAACACAAGTGCTTCACAACCTACACAGACTTCTAACCAGCCAACTTGCATAGAACTTACAGTAGTAAAATAATTTAAACAATGATTTTTATTATTTCCTCTACCATGCATAGGTAAGTGAAGGGTTATTGCTATCTAAAAAGCCTCCCCTACTCATTTTTTTCTTACATTTTCAAGTTAAACTTAGTTCCAGTGACTCTCTACCTACCAAGTCTACCTTCTATTACAAACCTTTTCAGAAGAGCCTTAAAAGCTCATTCACTTTAATTTGGAATTAATGCCAGGGAAGTGACACAATGTGAGCCACCCTGTTTGTTTCACATAGGTGCCTAGAAACAACTTATAATTTCTATTTGGAAAAAGACGAACCTGGGTTATACATGGACTTTTACTGTGGAATCTGTTAGCATTTCTTTTTCAAGCATCACCTTCAGTTTATGTGAGGAAACTTGTCCCCAGGGCATTAGTTTAAGGAGATTTGTGAATTTATACTGCCTAATGCCTCCAAATTAATTTTACGAAAGCAATTTTGATCATTTCAGTACCTTACTCAAAAGTCCTCAATGATTCTCTTTCTTTCTCCATTGCCTACAGGCTAAAGTTCTAAAAGGCCCTCAACAATCTGGCAGCAATTAGTGCCTGGGACCTCAATTCCTGCCCTCCCTACACAGACTCTCTCTTCCAACCAGGGCAAGGAGCTTACTCTTCCTGTCCAGTGGGTTATGATGTGTGCTGTGGACCAGGGAAAGCTATGTATTGTATTCTAGCCTCTCTTTTTCCAGGGGGAGTTTTACTGAAATTATTCTGCTCTTCCTCCACAATTCCATATTGGCTGTTATAAGTGGACCCCTTAGATCATGACTGTGAAGAATGGTATCCACACCCGATAGAGAGGAAAGGACAACCCCCAGAGATACTGGACTTGGAACTTGATTTGGACTTTGGATTGTTTCTCTTTAGACAGAGGTTGTAAATGCATGTAACAGCGTATGAGTAGGGGGGAAGATATGTATGGCGGCTGAGTAGCCAGAGAAAGACTGTAGCAGACTCTGTGGATGACTCCCAAACATCACCCACTCCTTTCTGTAGAGCAACCAGGCTGTTTGAGTGGCAGCAAACCACAACTCCTGCTACAGGTAGACTCTAATTTGTCTAAGCCAGTCATTGTTATTCTGTCCCCCTTGAAACAAACATTGGCATAACCCAAACCTAAGCCATTCAGTTGCTGTTATTCTCCTGGCCACTGTCATTGACTTAAGGATGGTGCAATCCGAGTAAGTCTGAGAACTTTTTTCATTAACTAAAAGAGGCAATTCTCTTCTCCTGGATATGAACAAGGAGTCATATAGGCTACATGTGGTAATCAGACTTGAAGATGGCCCCCAATGATTCCAGCCTCCTGATATTCACATTTTTGTATAATACCCCTCTCGCAGTGTCCCCAAGTTGGTCTGTATGACGAAGAGAATAGGGAAGAAGTGATGGTATGTCACTTCTGAGATTATGTTACAACATACTGGGTTCTCTCTCCCCCTTTTCCCTCTCTTTATCCCTTTCCCTCTCTCTCTCTCATCACTTGCTCTCGGGGAAGCCAATTGCTATTTCATAAGAAACCCATACATAGCCCCATACGATAAGGAATTGAAGCCTCTACCTAACAGCATATGAGTGAACTTGGCAGTAGATTTTCCAGCCCCAGTGAAGCCTCAGACGACCACAGCCTGGCTGACACCTTGATTGCTACCCTGTGAGAGACTCTGAGAGAGAGCCCCTCTGCTAAGCCATGCCCAGATTCCTGTCACACAGAAACTATGAGAGAATAAACATTTATGGCTTAATCCATAAGTTTTGAGGTAATTTGTTTTGCAGCAATAGATAACTCATACACTTGAGGAATCATCTTGCAACTAGCAAGAACGCCAAGGTGAAGATAAAGAGAGGCCTATGAAGGTCACAGAAAAATGTAGCTACAGCCCTAATTAATGCACCCCTGCAGCCCATTTTACCTCTAGTTCTCTTTAGTTACATAAGCCAATAAATAAATGTCCCTTATTTTTAAGTCCGTTTGAGTGAGGTTTCCAATACTTGCAAAGAAAAGTTGGCTAACGCAGAATTTGTTTGGGGGGGACTCAGTACCATCGAACGTGACTTCCAAATCACCCTGATCTCTGCCCATTTGCTCATATAGAAGCCTCTGTCTCTGTACACTTTATTCTTACCCATTCTTCACCACACTATTCAAGCCTCACTTTTTCTGATCTGATTACCACTTTAAGAAGGTTTCTGGGCAATCTCAATTCCAACAGTACTTCTGCTGTCACTTCCGTTCCCTTGGCACTTGTCATACACTCACCCATCTTTGATGAGTATATGTTTATCCAGATTGTAACCTCCTTGAAAGTAAGAACCATTTTTATATACTCTTAATTTCTACGGCATTTACCACAGAAGGCATTTGTTAAATACTGACTGTTTGATTGACCCCATCAGTCAGAATTTCTCACACAAAAGTGAAGTACTTGGCTTGGAATCAGAGATCTTCATGCTAGCAGGTCAGATGCCAAGATACCTACTGTAGCAAAAGGAATAATCAGAAGAAATGAGGAGGTTAACATTTTGCTAGCCCATATTTTCTCAATTTCATCCCATGCACACAATATAATGAAGGATTTTAAAGATGCTACTTAGTTCCTGACAACATCATCTCATAAACCTTTCTGTGTATTTGAAGAGGATGCCAAGCTATCCAGGTAAGCCATGGTTATTACGTATATTTTTGAAGTATATGTAATATCATCCATTCTAAACAGCCTTAATTCAGAGTACAACTCCAACACTTAACAACATTCTGGAGGCTCCCACAGTTTTAAAATGACTATGTTAAAGAAATCCAGTCCAATTTAAAACTTCACTTGCAGCTCCTCCCTTTCTGTAAGTCAGGCATTTGTGACTAGGGCCTGATATGGGGAAGGGGACTGGTCTTTCCCTTCACTTCTCTGCCCTTCCCTCTAGAGTGGTGGGCTTGAAGGTTGGAACTTGTAGTAGAAGCAGAGGTAGAAAGGGACAAGTGTTTGTCTCAGAGCTGCATTGTGGCCTTCTCTTGGCTGATGCTGCTTATTGGCCTCTGGGTGACAGACATCCCAACACTGGCTCTTCCATTGTGTATGTGTGTGAGGGTGTTTTAGACTCTAGTGAGGGACCTTCCCAGGACAAGGTCCCCATCTTGCTCTTTTAATACTTCCTCAGTTGCTACCCCTGGCATTACCCCCACAGCCTCTGGTGTAGGGCACTTGCAAGTCAGCTCAAGTCCAGCTACTTTCCACGGAGGCTTCTTGACTCCTGGGAGACCCACACACCACTGCCATGCCACCAGGTAGGTACAGGCTGCTCTGCTGGCTCACTTCTCTCTGCTCCATTATCTCACTTCAATTCTCTGTTCCGTTACTCATACAGCCACTGAGGTCTGATCGTCTGACTTGATGACTAAGAAATAATATACCATTATCTTCTTTTCATCCCAATCTCTGCAAATGGTCCTCAGCACCATCAAAGGGGAGCCATTGTACTTTCTACTAGGACAAAGACTCACAACTCTAACAACATGTCCATCTCCCCTTATCTAGTCAAAAAGTGGATAGGACATGAGGACTGGTTCAGTCTCGGATGACAATGGGCAGGGCTCAGGAAGGAGGTTTCGAGGGACAGCAGGGAAATGAACATTCGATCAGTAGTTTGTCTGAGTCATCAAATCCTGCAGGTGATATCTGGTCTCCAGTATTCAGAATATGATGTATTTTATCCTTAGCTTTGCTCCCAGTTGCCAATTGTCCACTCAATGCTCTGAAACCCATGGCAAATAAAGGGAACTTAGTCTGTTGGGGAAAACTAGATTCTTGCCTCTGCTTGTCAGTATGAGCTCGCACAATACTATTATGGTAGTCTCAACTCTCCATTTTTTTACCTGCAATATGAGAATACTATTTACCTGATTGATCAGCTTCGTACACAACACAAGCTAAAAACACAGAATCATGTTAATTTTATTCAATATTTGTCTTGTGTTCTGGAAGAGCATTCAGTGAAAAAAATATGCCAGTTTCTTAGCACTGACTTACAATCCCAGCTTGTCATGTATTACGTATAATGTATTAGGACTCTTATGAGAATTCAATGTGATCGTGCATGAGGAGGGCTTGGCATAGATCAAGTACTCAATTAATATTATCCATCATTATTATTATCATCTCTGTGACCTTATACAAGTCATTTAAGTTCTCTGAGTTTTCATGTCCTCATTTTTAATTGAGGATAATAATAGAATTCTGAAGATTCTGTGAAATCATGTAATTTGGAAGCAATTGTAAATTTCTCTGTAAATGATAGATATTGTCTCTGAAACAAGGACATTGGACCTTTAAAGTATTTTCCTCTTCTAAAATGCTATGCATTTATTATTTGGTATTATGAAGAAGGAAAAGAAAAATGTTCACTTTTCAATAGGGTGTGTTGCAGCAAAAACTGCTTCATTCTACCCATGAACTCACAATTTCCACAGAGTGTAAGAGACTGCTCTCTCCTTCTATCATACTGTCAATTTTTATCTGTTCCCCAAAATATTTTACCTCCTCAATGTGTACCTTTTAAGCACCTTCACATAACTTAAAATGGAAAGGAAATTACTTAAGAGGCAGTGGAAAACTACCAAAGAATCAGCCAATAAAATTTAGTCATAGGGGTGACTTATTCCAAATCCTAACATCTAAGACACTGGTGGGAAATTTTCTTTCTTCCATCCTGCTTTCAAATATGAACACTAATCCCATCACAGAGGTATTAACTCCACTTCGGAAATTCCAAATCTTACATATTCCATGACTGTTGAATAAGGTATAAAGTATATTCAAAAACTAAAGCTTCTTTTTAATCTATTTAATTTACATTCTTTGGCCAATCTGTCAAAAATATCTTGACTTCATCAGCCAACTGAAATTTGAAAGAAATGTAAATCTAAGTGCAATCTTTAAGTACAAAATTGAAACAAACTCTGCTGTGTCTGCTTTTAAGGAATAAAATAGTAGTTAATGTATTTTAGCTACTTAAGACATTCAGACTCACAATTATTTCTAATCATTAAGCTTTTAAATAGAAGATTTTCTTGGCAACAGAATCAATTTCAAGTTTGAAAGTTGGAGCCTCTTTGCAAATTTGCAACTGGCTCTATCTATCAGTCAAGTAAAATATCTTTTGAATGGTCTGGATATATTTATATGGCTCTTTATAATTTGAGAAGTGTCTTTACACACACTTTTTATTTAATGTATGAGATTCCTTGGGAGAGAAGCAGAGCAGATAAAGAAAATGTGGTTCAGTGAAGGTCAATGGCTTACTCAAGATCACAGGAACTGGTAAAGCAGAAAGGAAAACATGGGTCCTCCTGATTCCCAGCCCAGGGATCCTCCCACCATAACAGGCTGCTTTGGAAACCCATGGAGTTCTCTGAAATCCTGAGAGAACCTCTTGCCTATCACCCTGCCATTTATAAGTTAAAATCATGTCAGTTAAAATCAGACACTCAAGATCATGTCCAGCATGGAAAAATGCTTACAACACTTTTCATTTGCTCATTCAGTCATTTGAAAACTATTTGTTGAGGACACACGATGTGTCCAGCATTGTGCTGGCACTTGGAACGCAGTTGTGAATAAACCAGACATGGTTCCTACAGTTTAATCCTGGAGATAGATACTACTCACATACCCACACAAGAAATTTATCACTAAGAACCAGAAGTAAGTCCAGAATGAGGACAACATGCTTTGAGAGTGTCTAACAGAGAGACCTAGCCTCATCTGAAACATCAGAGGTGGCTGGGATAGGAGCAAGGGGTGGGGAAGTAAGGAGCATCCTAGGCCATGGAAGGACACACCAGGCCAAGAGGTTCATACCCATAGAAGCCCTGAGGCAAGAAGAAAAATCAAACACACTTTATGATAGCAATTTTATTTAAGCAAAGGGAGGAAAGTCTAGCAAGAAATACACCAAATCATTTGTGATGTTTTCTTTTGGAGAGGAATTGGCAATGTTCATTTTCTTATTTGTGCTTTATTGAAATGTTCCAAATTTTCTACAATAAAAAATATGAGCTTTGTGATCTTAGGGGAAAGTCAGCCTAAAGAAGTGGGAAAGAACTGACTAGAAAATCTAGCCCCAACGGTCCCTGTGTGAGAAGGGAAAACAGAGCTCTCCCAGTCACTCCAGGCCAGAAATCCAGGAGCTGAAGTGTGAAGCGGAAAGTAAACAGTACAAGAACATAATTAGCACTTTGGTGATTTAAAAGGTCCCCTAATATTCAAAATGTATAAAGCTGTGAATGAAAAGGAACAAATGTGTATTGAGCCCTCTTATGGGCCAAGCCCTATCCTACACTCTTTATGGCATTTCCTGGGAACAGTAGTGTACAGATAACAGTGCTTCGTTTCTACAATTTACTCACTGATTGTGTTCCTTTCTCTCACACTAAACCCTACAAGATGTGTATTATAATCCCATTTTACAAATAAAAGTGGAAGTGAGTTTTGAAGAGAGGTTAAGTAATTTGCTCAAAGCCAGACATCTATTAGGTCGGAGAGCTGGAATCAAAAGAAAAGTTCTGTTTACTCCAAAGAAGTTCCTAGGACTCCTGTCACCTTCGTAAATGTGATGGAGATTGGTTACATTAAGATTTTCCCATAAGAATGTGGGGGGGGGGGCACCTGTGTGTCTCAGTCAGTTGGGCATTTGCCTTTGGCTCAGGTCATGATCCCAGGGTCCTGGAGTGGAGTCCCACATTGGGCTCCTCGCTCAGGAGAGGCCTGCTGCTCCCCTGCTTGTGCTTTCTCTCTCTCTCTCTTTCTCTCTCTCTGACAAATAAATAAATAAAATCTTTAAAAAAAGAGAGAATTAGGAAATGTATGATTATGGTTGTTTTGTTGCTGGCCAAAGAGGACAGTATTGTGCTGGCAGGATGGTAAAGCAGAATAGATCTAAATACTTACATAGTGCCAGGGTCTGCTCTAAGCACATTAGAAATCTTGTCTAATTTAATTCTCATAACAAGCATATGAGATAGGTGCTATTTTTATCCCCAATTTGCAGATCAGGAAACTGAGTCCCAGAGAGGATAAAACAAACAAACAAATGAAAGTTTGCCCAATATCACACGGAGCTGTCACTTGAAGCAGGCAAGGTGGATCCAGAATCTATAGGCCTAACCAAGTTATACTTCCTTCCTAAATTTCTTTTTCTTTTTTTTAAGATTTTATTTATTTGAGAGAGAGAGAGAGAGAATGTGTATAAGCAGGGGGAGAAGCCAAAGAAGAGAGAGAGAGAGAACCTCGGGCAGACTCGGCGCTGAGCATGGTGCCTAAGAGAGGCTGATGGAGGACCGATCTCACCATCCTGAGATCATGACCTCAGCGAAACCAAGAGTCGGGCGCCCAGGTGACCCACCTTGCTAAATTCTTAACTGAGTCTCTTGGTTCCCTCTACATGTAAGGGATCTATTTCCAAAACTTCCTTCCATGGGCTAGTGAAAGGCAAGTTCCTTTAAAGGCTTAAAGCAGGTAGAAAACTACTTTGATGCTGACCGTCTTTTGCCTAAAAGTCTGAGACCTAGCCTGGAGGAAAGTACTCCTAATTCTCAGAATGAAAACTGAACAATAATGTTGAGGCTCTCATTGCCCAAAAGCACCTTGCTTTGTAAAAACAAAGTGTCCAGCTTTGTGGTTCTCAAACTGCAGCATACATCAGAATCACTCACAGAACTTGTTAAAATGCAGATTGCCGGGCCACATCCCCAGAGGTTCTGACATAGGAGGTTTGGAGCGGGGCCCAAGAATTTGCATTCTAACAAGTTCCAGGTCATGCTGATGTTGCTGGTGGGAAGACTTTGAGAACCCTTGGGACAGCCTAGTGGAAGGTAAAACCAATCTGGGAAGCAAGACTCATAGGACTGTTAGCACCTTGCACCTAAGCGCTGAAACAGAGTTCCTTCCATCCTGGCCCCACTGCACCTTCAATAACCTGATTCCAGAGTAAGTGAATGAGATGAAGAAGGAATCGTGCCTCTCAAAACTGCAATGAACCAGGACTGGAAGTGTTTACTGAAAAACAAAAAACTGATTTTTAGGTGGTGGAAGTTTCCTTTTTGGTTTTTTTGGGGGTTTTTTTGTTTGTTTGTTTTGTTTTATTTTGTTTTATGGTTTTGTTTTGTTTTGTTTGTAAGGGAGTCTGATTGCTATGCATTCAGGTAATTATCTTTAATCTGAAAGTAAAAATAAGGCATACTCAAGGTTTTAAATGTTAGAATTATATTAATCCTCAAACCTGTAGGTTCACCTACAAATGTACAAGATAAAAATTCCATTTTACTTTTTGAGTTACAAAGGAAGTCCACAAACCCAAAATGGTGACTTAAGTAACAACCGAGCGCCCTCTGCTGGGAACGAAATCCTCTGTTGTCCAAAGGCTGCAGGAGTGTTTCCCATGCTAAACAATAACTGAGATTTCCATTGCTATTTGAATCCTTTGAAATTGGTGAACGCGTTGTGTATTGAGGACAAATATAAAGAAAAAGACTGACTGGAGGAGAGAGATTTTGGAGAGAACCATTGTGAAAACAGAAGGAAACTAAATTTTAGATGACATTGATCTAAATCAAATCTTTACTCCTCAAATTTTTACCCACTAGTTTTAGCTCCATTGATGATTCTTGCATGAATCAATTACTATGATGAAGACAGAAGATATTTTTATTTACATTATAGATTCCAAAGCACCTGAATAATATGTTAATATACATAACTGGGAAACTAGCAAACTCTTGAAATTATCTCAAATTATAATCTGCTGGTGTCACTTGAAAATGCCTACAACTTTTGTTGAATTCATCAGGCTTGTTTCCATTTATTTGACATTTTGTAAAGCTATCTTCTGTATTTTGCAAAGTGTCCTGACCCACTGCATGGATCTCTCTGAATTCATAGCAAAAACGTATAGGTTCAGAGCCAGGTGTAAGGGATTCAGCTCAGGACATCTTTAAAATATTAATTGAGTCCAAGAGGTAATCTCTAAACTGTGCACAGTTGGTAGTAACCACCAACTGGATTATTACAACATGACATCAATGTTTTCTTACCAACCCTTCAGTCCATCAGAAGAGCCGATGAAAATTTTGAATGAATTGTATTTAAGGGTTTTTTTTAAGATTTTTTAAAAGATTTTTTAAAGATTTTATTTATTTATTTGTCAGATAGAGTGCAGGGGGAGCAGCAGACGGAAGGAGAAGCAGGTTCCCCACTGAGAAAGGAGGCTTTTTAAAAATCTCTTTGCCTGTAACAAAGAAAAAGACTAGTAGGGACACAAGTGTCTTCTCTTTGAAGGTGCCTCTAGTACTTAAATTACACATTATCTTTATAAACCTGTTTCTCTAATAGACTCCTTTATTTCTATGAGTCAGCACCATCTTCTCAATCCCTTATAATCCAAGCATTTATAACCTTTGACCTGAGCCACATTCTCAAATGCAATGAATTACCCAATCTTTTTCACTGTGAGTCCCCTCCTCTCCATTCCTGTTTCTAGCATGGTGCAGCATCCGGACTCTTCTATCTGGCTTCAATCTCTCTGCCTCTATTTTTTTTTTTTTTAAGATTTTATTTATTTATTTGACAGAGGGAAAGACAGCCAGTGAGAGAGGGAATGCAAGCAGGGGGAGTGGGAGAGGAAGAAGCAGGCTCCCAGCAGAGGAGTCCAAGGCGGGGCTAGATCCCAGGACTCGAGGAATCATGCCCTGAGCCAAAGGCAGACGCTTAACAACTGCGCCACCCAGGCGCCCTTCTCTGCCTCTATTTTGTCTCATGCAGCACCTGAGATCATACTTCCCAAACCATGGCTCTACTAGCATCTTTGCCCAATGCAAACGCAATGCCCATTATGCACAGAACCTGAAGGCTGTTCATGACCTGGTTCCAAACCACCACTTCAGCCACATCCCCCTCGTTAGGGTTTAGCAAACTCTTTACTCTCGTTACAAACAGGAAGTCTCAGTTGTTCTCAAGCAATATCCTGAAAGTGTCCATGCCTTCACTTGGACATTTCCCTCCCATCATATTCCCAAATGGGAATCTTACCATTCCTAAAGGCCTAGATCAGATACCACCTTCTTTATGATTCCATCTTTCCTGATTCTGCAAACTAAAAATTATTTCTGCTCCTCTGAGTTTTATTTCTACTTCCTCTGTGCCATTTATTATTTCTGGCCTTGTGTTACAGGACAAATCCATGTGGGTAGTTGACAGGTAACTCAAACTTTGCATGACCAAAATTGACATCCTCATTTCTCCCATTCTAAACCTTTCAGAAACTCGGGAGTCATCCTGAATCCTCCTTTCTCATTCTCACCCCTTACAGTAAATCAGGGGCCAGATTTTGTACTCCCTGAACATCTCTCGCATTTGCTCCCGCTTAGAGTCTTATAATGTCCTGGTTTATACCCAACCTCATCGATCATAGAATTACAGCAATTAGTGTCAACTCTGTTCTTGTATCTGACCTTACTTCCTTCTTCACATTCATCCTCCACATCACCACACAAGACATCTCTTGGCAATTCAGAACGCCACACCACTCCCCTGCTTAACTCCACTGCCAGCAGAGCACAGTCTAAGATCCATAGCAGAGAAGCTTCCATCCTCAGCTCTGCATCCTACTACTTTCCACCTTCACTTTACAGTAGAGTAACAGCAAACCGATGCCAGTTCCCTGAACACACTGCTATTTTACACTTCTCTTCTCTTGTTCTGCCTGGACTGACCTTCCCTTCAGCACTCCTTTTGCAGGGCTTCTGTGTTTTATTACTCTTGGGGGTACCATTCACACAGGATACAATATATTGTACCAACAATAGGCCCTGCCACCCTCAGTCCCTCTTCTGTACCTAATGAAGTCACACCTGTTGTTTTGGTTCAGTTCAAAATTCATCTCTCCCATAAGCTTCCCTGGACTTCTTCAGCAGTGTACATGGCTTCAATTATCGCATCTTGCCATATTTTTAAAAAATCATCTGGTTATGTGTTTGCCTCTCCTATTACCAGGCTTGAGGGCAAAGAATTATTTACCTTTGTAACTCTGACTCCAAGCCAGTGCCTCACACATTCAATAAATTTTGGTTAAACTGAAATGTTATGTTCATGCCATTTCACTTGCAGGACTGTGACTTGCTAGAGATGAGGAATCCTGGCTTATAGTATATATCTTTACATTCTCATAGTCATTGTACACAAAGCTGAATGAGTATCAAAATATCTTGGAGAGCTTTTTTTAAATCCAAGTTACTTGGAATTGAGCCTATTACAAAGGTGGTATATCACATCATTGGCACGGGGGAGGGGGTGACAATAGCAACCATTTCTCCAAAAGTGTTAATTTTCACAACATATATATGATATAATGTGATTAATAGTTTGATAATTTGATTGTGATTGGGAGCTAATGCTGAGTGAGTAGAGAAAATGTGTATGTGACACAGCCACTTCACTTGAATGGCTGGCTACTCTGTTGCCATGTCCGATACATTTGTTCTTATGTTAACTTTGGTATTCCTGAGGTGTGCTGTAAGCAACAAAATTGCCAGGTCAAGGCCAAAGATTAAAGAGGAAAATGAGGCTCTGGAGTGAGTGGAATGTAAAGAAAATAAAGTTTGTTTTGTCAGTTTTAATATAATTTATTATTTTTAGCATCTAATAACTAAATACACTTATATTCAAAATTCCTTTATTATTGACATCCCTGAAGCAAGAATAACTTGGTTATTACCAATCTAAAACTCTCTAACCCCTAATTTCCTTTTTCTACTGAAACAACTGTTTTGATAACATACTTTACAGAGTGAGAAGTATCTTAGGAATGATGCTATTGAGTTATAGCAGACTAGATTATATTTCTAAAAATGGCATTGGGACAACTAGCTGACCAAATGGGGCTTAGACCAGAAGGGAAGAAAATCATTAAAAAACATGAACATGACCAAACCTGAATTCATCTTTTCTTCCCAAATCTGACTTTCTTCACACCTCCCTAAGAGAGGTGCGGTTGCTCACACCTCTTGAAAACAGGCATACTATGTCACATGTAACTCTTTTCATGCCTTCTCCACAATATCCAATGTATCACCTAGTCTTATGGATTCTACCTCCTAAGCGTCTTGTGAATCTTTCCACTCTTCTCCAATGAATGCCCAACACCCCAGTTTAGACCTCCATCATCTCCTAACTGGATTTCTCGGTAGCCTCCTAAGGAGTCCACCTCCCTATATTCTCGTGCTTTCCCAATGCATTCTTACAAACCACATATCAGCCAGAAGAAATATAGGTGGAAAAAACACATCAAATAAATGTAGAAGCATGAACAAAATCATCAAGGCAGAAGCCAGCATGGCTCTTTAGGGGACTGAAAAGAGCTCATATGACTGAAGTCCCCTCTTCTCACAGATACTCAAACTTCCATGAAGTTCCTATTGCCAGGCCTTCCTGTTTTTCCTCTCTCTACGTCATCTTTTCAAAAACTGGAAAAATGAATTTACATCATCCTGCATTCTTCCTAATCTGTTTTTTATAATACACAGAACTCTCTGCCCTAAGTCTCACAAATAATTTCTTTCAAAGTATTGTCTGCATCTATTTTGAAACTCACAACGAAAGTATTTATTATTTTCTTTCTTGTAGCAACCTTTTCTAGGGGCAGTGAGAATCCGACACTCAGGTTACTTCCTGAGTATGTGAGAATAGTAGGATAGGAGAAAATATTGGAAAAGAAGAATAAATTAGTACCTCAAAATGTAATCTCACTGTATTTGCATGCCTCCTGGCAAATTTCTCAAGAGAGGACAGACTTTCTTATTATCTGAATTCCCCTATAATGTATTGCTCATGAGTTTATATTAAGCCAAGTCTTCAGGGCCATGATCCCCTATTCTTTATAGGTAAGTAAAATAACAAATGTGAAAACAGCATAGTACCTATACGCAACAGATTCAATAAAAATTATTGTTGAAAATGAACCCTGGGGTGTCTGGGTGGCTCAGTTATTTAAGCATCTGCCTTCAGGTCATGATCCCGGGGTCCTGGGATGGAGTACTGCATCAGCTCCCTACTCAGCAGGGAATCTGCTTCTCCCTCTGCCCCTCCTCCTGCTCATGCTCTCTCCCTCTCTCTCTCAAATAAATAAAATACATCTTAAAGAAAAAAAAAAAACAAAAGAAAAGAAAATGAACCCTAATACTCTAAGTACCATTTCTGAATTTACTTCTTCATTAAAAGGGGTAACAATTTGAATCTGCATATGATGTGGAGAACAAAGGCAAAAGGAAATGTAGATAAAATTAAATGTTCTTATAACCTGCAGCCCATAGACAAATACTTGAGACAGTCAGAATGTGACATTCCTCCAGGAACTCCAAATCTTAATGTTAATGCTTTGCTAGAGGGAAAAACAACCTTAGCTTGACAATAGCTAGGCTTCCAGGATCCTGTGAGAGGCCTCCAGGATCCTGTGAGTTTTCTCAGGCATATGAAAGTCCTTTTAGAAACTTGCTTTGTCTTCATCTCCCCCAATTCCAAAATATATAATCAGTTCCTCCTTACAATACCAGGGCAGCTCTTTCTGCCCACTGGTTCTGTCCCTGTGCTATAATAAAACCACATTTTTGCACCAAAAACGTCTCAAGAATGCTTTTTTGGACGTTGGCTCCAAACCCCAACATTTCCACATTATATAGAATTCAAGGTTTGAATGAAATGTAACTTCCTAACAATTAAAGTAACCAAACTTTATGAGAGATAAAAACTCAAACTAAAATTTTCTGTAAGAAAATATTGGAGGGATGAGAAGAGTTAAGTTTTGATGGAGAAAGTGAAGCAAACCAAGCTATGAGCAATTAAACTAAGCTATGTTTCTAAGGCCAAAACCAAATTAAAAGAGGCCTAATGAGAACTAGGTTGCAGCCTAAAAGAAATCTCAAATGCCCTCTTCACCCTGGTATTGATGTAGGAAATTGTTGGGGTTCGGAGCCAATGCCCAAGAAAGCATTCTTGAGACATCTTTGGTGCAAAATGGTGGTTTTATTAAAGCACAGGGACAGGACCTGTGGGCATAAAGAGATGTAATGGAGTCCTGAGCACTGGCTGATTATTTACTTTCAAGTTGGGAGGGGGGTAGGGAGAACCTAAATCTCTAAGAAATTTTGGAAGTAAGGTTTCCTAGACCTTGAGGGGGCTAGCTATTGTTAGGTTATTACTGTCTGGTAAAACCTTAGTCATGAGACCCTTCAGATGTATATTGGTGGGTCACTTGCTTGGGGGATGACTGCCAACATGTATCTTGGGGGGTAGAGATAAAAGAAGTTAGAAGAAGATAGAAGAAGAAGAAGAGAAAATGCAAAGGCAGATACCCAAATGGACTTTTTACGAATTTATTAATTTTTGAATGTTTTATGAAAGACCAAAAAAGACAACAAAATATTAAAGCTAATATTACTGCTCAGCCTCAAAGCCTCCTCCTCTCTCAGAAGATTGATCCAATGAAGATATTTCAGGAAAATATAAACATTTTGAAAACCTTGAACATCATCTCTTTAAAAGAGGATAAAGCTGTGAGAAGCTAAAGGCTTGTAATTTTTTTTTTTTAAGATTTTACTTATTTATTTGACAGAGAGAGAGACAGCCAGCGAGAGAGGGAACACAAGCAGGGGGAGTGGGAGAGGAAGAAGCAGGCTCATAGCGGAGGAGCCTGATGTGGGACTCGATCCCAGAACGCCGGGATCACGCCCTGAGCCGAAGGAAGCGCTGTGCCACCCAGGCGCCCCTAAAGGCTTGTAATTTTAAAGAAGGTTAACAATGATAATGGAAAGCTACTTTGCACACAATAGTCTGTTCATTGGCAACAGCTCAGGCCTGTCTGCAGAGCCACCTGTTTCGTATCCAATGCAGAGTGAGTGGATTTTAATACAAAACCTTAAGTGATTCCATGACATTCTAAATTTGGATTGATACCATCATCTTATACAATGAGCCAAAACTCAAATATATGGATTGCTTCTCTCCTGATCAAACTTTTGTGTTAGTTGTCAAAGTGAGAAGGAGAAAAAGGGGTAAGGGATGGTTTTATGTTCTTTCTGAGCAAACATTAGTCAGCCAATTCCAAAATCAGATCAAAGACATAATTATTCTGTTAAGAAAACACAGAACAAATTTAAGAAGCAAGAGAAAATGTTAATATGGTCTGAAATTCCCACCAGCATAATCAACCAAAAACAAGTCCAAAAATCTCCTCCAAATTTTAATCCATGTTAATTACAAATGACAAATATAGTTAATATAAACCATAATAGTCTGAACTAATTTGACTGAGCATGCAAAGCAGCATTGGCAAGGTCAGGCTTTTGTGCTCAATTAACTGTTCATTCAAGCTGACTTTAAAGAAACTGTTTTGTGAGAAGGAACAATGATCCCACTATACTAAGAACAACTAACCGACATGAAAATTTAAATAATCTAATGCAGGTTGCATTTAATTAAAAGCCTAAGGACACACGACCCATGCAAAGTCTACTTGTAAATTGATTCTATTCATCACAATTCTGTTTAACACTTTCTCTGAGCCAATTTGGGACAATGAATTGAAGGCACCAGGAGTGTAGTCAGTACAGGAAAATCCATGTACTAGGGAAAATGACAATGACTGGTGGTGGTAGAAGAAACAAATAACCATAATGGTGATTGGAGGTATCTTGACACATAGGGGGACACCCACAGACTGAGGATCTGGAAACTGAGCTCTAGCTGTTATAAGGTATGAAAAAATTAAGGGTGATCTCCTCATTGGGGCAGGTCTCTTTCTGATTCTCTTTTATTGGGATGGAGGAAAATTTCAGTATACCAAGAAACAAAGATAGGCTGAAGGGGTTTTCACTATTTCTAATTCTTGTCCAAACATAGCAGCAAGTATTCTCCATACATTACCTAATCCACTCCTACCCTCTTCCTGCAGGTAGGAGTTTTCAGTTATCCAAATGACCCAGAACCTCAAAACAGCTCAGGTCACTTGGTTCCTGGAGAAGATACAGAAGAGATGCCTGCTATCTATACCAGCAAGCCTGGGTGCCCATTCCAAAGGAGAGAACTGTTCTTTTTTTTTTTTTTTAAGATTTTTTTATTTATTTATTTGACAGAGACAGAGACAGACAGCGAGAGAGGGAACACAAGCAGGGGGAGTGGGAGAGGAAGAGGCAGGCTCACAGCAGAGGAGCCTGACGTGGGGTTCGATCCCACAATGCCGGGATCACGCCCTGAGCCGAAGGCAGACGCTCAACCGCTGTGCCACCCAAGCGCCCCGAGAGAACTGTTCTAACCCCTGTTACTGCTTTCCTCAGAGCAGAAAATAATGAGCCAGTGGTTGAAACCAGTCACAGCTTGTTTGCTTACTTGTTTTCCTGCTTGCTTGCTTGCTTGCTTTTTAAAATATTTCATTTATTTATTTGACAGAGAGAGAGAGAGAGAGAGAGCACAAGCAGGGAGAGCATCAGGCAGAGGTAGAGGGAGAAACAGGTCCCCCGCAGAGCAGGGAGCCTGACATGGAGCTTGATCCCAGCACCCTGGGATCATGATCTGAGCCGAAGGCAGACGCTTAACCGACTGAGGCACCCAGACACCCCGGGAGTCACAGCTTTCTTAATGAATATAGGACAGTGAGGAAAAGGTGTTTTCTTAAGCTTTTCCTCTACTCACTTATTTCAGTCCTGAGGCCTGCAAATTAAACTGACGAAAGACAGATCAACAGGAGAAAAGTCATACAAATGTTGTTGATGTTAATATTTTTACATGGCACAGAGGCTTCACAGAAAAGAAGTGAAAGCCTAAGGAAGTAGTTAGATTCAGGGGCTGTACATTTTAATGTTTTATATTTAATAAAATATAAAAAAGCCACTAGACAAAGTAAAGGGAGGTTTGGGCTTCTAGAGGTGATAAATTGTGGGGAAATGAGAAGAAAATACACAAGGGAAACTAATGGAAGAGTTATCTTAGTAAGGTATGTATATGCAGATTCATCTTGATGCCAGCCCTCCATCTCAGGGTTATGGTTACTCTGCTCATCCTGGCATAGGAGATGGGGTGAATCTATGCCACCCTCACAAAGGGAAATTTACACTCTGCTTTAAGGCAGATAAGAAGAGGGCCGAGAACTTTTCCTGTATTTATTGTTTCTCAATTTCCTTCAGCTCAAAATAATCCAAAACCAAAGCGGCAAATTTCAGGGTGGCATAGTCTAGATTGTTTCATTACATACATCCACAGCCACCATGTATTTATTATTTCGAACTCTTTTTTTTTTTTTTTAAGATTTTTATTTATTCATTTGACACGGAGAGAGACAGCCAGCAAGAGAGGGAACACAAGCAGGGGGAGTGGGAGAGGAAGAAGCAGGCTCCCAGCGGAGGAGCCCGATGCAGGGCTTGAGGAGCCCGAAGCAGGGCTCGATCCCAGAACGCCAGGATCACGCCCTGAGCTGAAGGCAGACACTTAACGACTGAGCCACCCAGGCACCCCTATTTGGAACTCTTTTAAATGCAAATGTCAGAAGCCCAAAACAGATTCACTCAAAACAAAAACAAAAACAAAAACAAAACAAAACAAAAAACAAAAAAAACTATTGACTCACTTGAAAATGACTCAAATATCCATTAACTGATAATTGGACAAATAAAATATGGTATATCCATATAATAAAATAATCTTCAGCCATAAAAAGGAATGAGATACTGACATATATTATAACATGAGTGAACCTTGAAAACATCCACCATTTTTTGTTCCCACAGCTATAATCCAACCTTCAATCCACTGACCCCACCATTTCTCAGTATTCATCAGCCTCCTCTTGGCTTCATATCGGGAGCTACTTGTCCAGCCTAGATTTCATAGACTCATGCTTAGAATCATTTCTCTGTGAATCGCCACAGTTATTTTGCCCCCTCTCTGTCATCCATGCCTAGTGTCTTAGTCAGTCAGCTTAGGCTGCCATAACAAAATACCATAGACTGAATTGCTTAAACAACAGATAGGTGTTTTCTTGCAGTTCTGGAGTCTGGAAGTCCCAGATCAAGGTCCAAGGTCTTTTTTGTTTTTGTTTTTGCTTTCACTTGAGACACTGATTGTGTTTGTAGGGGTTAGGGAAACAGTAGAATGAGAAATACGAAACTAGGAAAAGAGACCGGGTGTTGCAGGTGCCAGTGAGAACTTCTCACTCTCATCCTCGCCATCCATAGAGTCTGTTCCACTCCTTCATAATCCTTCTCCAGGGCAGCTAGGTCCTCTCAGGCCTCTAAGAACCCCCTTCTCCATGCCCTTGTCCACGTACCAGTGCATAAAGGCCCATTTGGCATACATCAGGTCAAACCTGTGGTCGAAGCAGGCCCAGTCCTCGGCGATGGCTGTGGTATTGCTTAGCATGCAGACTGCCTGCTGCACCTTGGCCAGGTCTCCCACAGGCATCACTGCAGGGTGTTGGTAGTTAATGCCAACCTTGAAACCTATGGGACACCAGTCCACAAACTGGATGGTGCCCTTGGTCTTGAGAGTGGCAATGGCGGCATTCACATCCTTGGGCACCACTTCTCCACGGTAGAGCATGTAGCAGGCCATGTATTTGCCATGGCGAGGGTCACGGTTGACCATCTGGTTGAAGGGTTCAAAGCTAGTGATCTCTGCCATCTGGTTGGAGGGTTCAAAGTTAGTGATCTCTGCCATCTGGTTGGAGGGTTTAAAGTTAGTGATCTCTGCCACCAACAGCTGCTCATGGTAGACCTTCTTGGCTGAGATGATGGGGGAGTAGGTCACCAGGGGAAAGTGGATGCAAGGGTAGGGCACCAGGCTGGTCTGGAACTCTGTGAGGTCCATGTCGAGGGTCCCATCAAAACGCAGAGAGCCAGTGATGGAGGACAATATCTGGCGATGAGAGGGTTGAGTTTGGTGTTGCTTCCTGGCAAGAGCACTCTTCCTGTCTTGCAGATTACCACCTTCTTACTCTGTCCTCACATATTAGGGTGTGGGGAACACTCTGATATTTCTTCTTACAAGGACACTAATCCTATCAGGGCCCCACCCTCAGGACCTGATTTACCTTAGTTACTTCCTTACTCCAAACATAGTCACACTGGGGGTTAGGGCTTCAATATTAGAATTTTGGGGACACAATTAAGTCTATAGCACCTAGAAAATCCCAAGCCTAAGTGAATCCTACCCCTCTCTTTCTCCATTCCTGCACCAAACAGGTAAAATTTGCTACCCAACTGAATGGACTAGTTTCCCCTGAAATTCATGATCACAAGTCTCAAAGAGCACACAGCAATTCATCAATGTCAGGCAATACCATTAGGCTTCTTGAGTAGATTCACTTTTATAATCTTCAAAATAAGTTCCTTCCTAACCCTCACATACCTTCTCTTCCCATTCTGCCCTGACTCTCAGCTGCTGGCCTTACCTCAGACTTCATTACAGATTGAAGTCAAACAAATCTAATTCTCCCTGAGACAAACTTTAAAACTCGCCTGCATCTGCTCCTACCCTTACCTTCTCTCCTGTTACAGTCAAGAGAAGTTTCCTTGATGTTGAATGGGGACTTTTCCTACAGCATCAGAATTTGGGTTAAGACTCCAAAACTGAAAAATTATGAGTGATAATTATGCCAACATTGAAGAAGATATATCACTTAAATAGAATGAGTCCATAATTATCAGCTCCCATCTTCCATTCCAGTCAAAAGAGAGAATACTAGAAACTTGGAAATGAAATTGAAAAGTCACTGAGACAGAGAATTCCAGTTTAGTTAGGAATGATGTGATATCTTTCCTCCCTGCTCCGTGGAGGGAGACTTAGGGAGGGAGACCTTCCTTGTCTGTCCCACCCTCAATCAAGCCAAGCAACTGGAGCCCAAGAGAACCACTGATAGAGAATGAGGAAAACATTGGCATTTATTAAGCTATAGAATAGCCCTGTACTATTACCATGAAATAGGAGCAAACACAGTAAGAGAGTTTTCAGGAAGGTTTGACTTATGTTCCCTAGAGCTGGAGGACTATAAATAAAGAATCTGAATCAATTTTTTGATGTTTAATTGCTGATAACTTCTGACCCTCATCACTCTCTCTTCCCCTTATGCCCTATAGCTGGGCAAGCTGATAAAGTTTGAGTGCTCTCTCCTCTGGCACCAGTGTAAGTAATTATTTAAACAAACAAAAATACCTATTTGGGATGCGTGTGTGAGAGAGAGAGAGAGAGACAGAGACAGAGAGAGAGAGAGAAAGAAACATCAGTCTTGACATCCAAACCAAATTTTGGATGAGGGTCTATTCTGCTACTACAAAGTGGCCATAAAGGGACATTTAACAATATAGACACCAGCGCCTGCTTCCCAGTAAGAGAATTTGGAAGGTAGAGGCTTACTGAATCCACCTGCAATGACAGGGCAAGAAAGGAAATCAGTGTTTAAGATAGGCTTCAATTCTACTTGTTTGTGGATGTGTGTGGGCAAAAAGAAGTCAAGAAAGCCATTTTGATGGTATTTCACCCTAGAAGGCTAAGAGCCAAGACAAGGGGATCTCAGCAGTAAGAAGCTATGCAAGAGACCACCGGGAGTAGAAGCTGGAAAGGTCACAAAAGGTCACCCAGACAGTACCTACATCAGGGAACTGTGTGGTTTTGGTGGTCCCAGCAGAGATCACCAGACAATCTCCACATCCACCCCATAGCATCACCAGCTTTTGGATGTCTGCAGTAATGGTAGATATGGAAACCAACTAGTGTCAGTGAAATAAAAACTCCACTGGCTCCAGAATTTGAATTCTTCCATCCCTCTTCTATTCCCTGTTCTTGTGTTCCAATCCTGGAAGAACCATAAAAATTATGGAGGCAGGATCAAGCTAAAAAAAAAAAATAGTGACAAAACAGTTTATATCCTTTTTTTCACTTCTCTAGTCTAAGTAAGAGAGAGGAGGGGTCTTCAAAAGCATGTGAGACCGGCTTTTGCTTAGGATGCAGAAATCTGGAAAGAGCACCCCACCCTCATAACAGTAACAATAACAACAAAGCCAGACAGTCTGAAAATTCACAACTTTTCTGGAACCCATCAGAGAGCTAAAAGTGACAGGAAAACCAGTGAATCTGAAATCTAAGGAAAGATAAGAGCCTTCAAAGAGAAATGGACATGAGCTCTTGCTCATCCAGTATAGTCACCAACAGACAAGGGTAAGAAGAGTTCAACTAGGGTTGCCTGGGTGGCTCAGACAGTTAAGCATCTGATTCTTGATTTCAGATCAGGTCTTGATCTCGGGGTCGTGAGTTCAAGCCCCACACTGGGCTCCATACTGGGTGTGGAGTCTGTAGGAGAAGAAGAAGGAGGAGGAGGAGAAGGAGGAGGGAAGGAGGGGGGAGGGGGAAGGGGAGGGGGAGGGGGAGGGGGAAGAAGAATTCACCTAGATGTTTTAACCAATCACTAAGGGCTGAGTGTGGACTTACGAGAGTAAACAGAACCCCTGGAAGCTGCAGACACAGGAATTTGCAACACCTCACAGGCTCTTCTCCTTGGACTTCACTGAGTGCTCACAAAAAAGACTAGGGTAAAAGGAAGACTCCTGAGAAAGGTGCAGGCCTGGGGAAGGCACACAGCAGCCACTGTGGGGAAGGCAAAAGCCCTAAGGGATTCCTGTGTCTCCACAGGAATCAAAGCTTTATGTGCTGTGAGAATGTGACAAATACCCTTACTCCTAAGGCACTGTGAAAACCCACTGCAGGTAGAAGAAGGAGCAGAACATAACCCTTTACTCCTGGCCCAGAATTACAGCTAAGAGAGGGGCAGGAGCACTGAGAATCCAGGGACACAGTACCTTCCTAAGACTGAGAGTTAGTCAGAACAGCAGAGAACAGGGGCGCCTGGGTGGCTCAGTCGTTAAGCGTCTGCCTTCGGCTCAGGGCGTGATCCCGGTGTTCCGGGATCGAGTCCCACATCGGGCTCCTCCGCTGGGAGCCTGCTTCTTCCTCTCCCATTCCCCTGCTGTGTTCCCTCTCTCGCTGTCTCTCTGTCACATAAATAAATAAAATCTTTAAAAAAAAAAAAAAGAAGAAGAACAGCAGAGAACAGCATGCACCTCACTTCCCACCTCTAGGGTAACAAGCTTCACCTAACAAGTTACAGTGGTCTACTGCTGGAAGAGAGATCAGAGCAGTGCAAAGGGAAGCAAGGAACAGAGGGCACACTCTGTGTGACCCATCTAAGCCTGTTAATAGTCTTAATTCACACCTCCCAGTATCCAATTCATCGACAAGTCCTATTAATTCCAACACTAAAATATATTCCAAATCTCTCCTTCCTTTCTCCTTGTCACCCTTGCCACCACATTATTCCTGATTTCAACACCTCTCTCTTATCATCCTCTAATCCATCCAAGACTCAACAGCCAGAGGGACCATCTTAAAAGATAGACTAGGTCATGGCACTTCCTACCTCATCTTTGCCACATTCCTACTTACTACTCTCTAGCCATACTGGCTTTACCAAGTCCTCACAGAAGCCAAACTCTCTCCTAACTCAGGGGCAACCCTCCGCCCACAAGGCACTGCTCCCACCTGGCCCCCATGTTTCAGAACCTGTCTCTTTTTCATCCTTCAGGGCACCTTAAACGTTTCCACAGAAAGGTTTTTCCTGGCCACCGTATTTTCTTCCATCCCATTATTCCCTATCTTCTCACCTAGTTTATTTCCTTCTTACTATTAATCACACTCTAATTTTTCCTTTTATTTGTTTGGTTGTGTTTCTATCCATCTCTCATACTAAACTTCAAGCTCCATAAAGCAGGAATTATTATGCCCTATGACTGTCTTGACACCCCTAAGTCCCCTCACCCTAGCATAGTGCCTGTCATAAAGCAGGTATTCCATGGGCCAGGAACTATGCTAAGTTCCATAAAAATAAGATTGCACTTAAATCTGCCTAACAACTCTAAGAGGTAGGTATTTTTATCATTTCCACTTTGCAAGTAAGGAAACTGAGACATAGAAAGGGTAAGCAATTTATCAAGAGTCACATATTTAGGAGGTGACAAGTGAGATTTGAACCTAGACAATCTGGTGCCAGACCCGGCACTTTTAGCCACTACACAGTACCTACTCCCACATTCATTTCCATGGATGAAATAACCGTATGAATTAGTTAATAAAGTGGAAGATGGACATAGATTGTACCCACAGTTCAGCATGGGGAAGTCAGAGAGGCTAATACCGAAGGCTTCCAGTATTAAGATCTGAAGGCTGTTTGTGCCAGACTGACATATTGGAGAGAATATATATCAGGCACACAGAATCATACATACAAAGACACAGAGGCAGGAGAGAGGGTTGTATATTAGAGAGGAATGAGTAGCTTAGTTTCCTTGGATTATAAAATGAGAGGAAGGGAAGAAAATAGGTAATACAAATTGATGAGGCTAAATAGGGACTGTTTGTAGTCAATGCAAAGCAAAGATTAGGAAGTGACTGAAGAAAATTAATCAGAATGGAGACACAATTAGGTTTGCAACTTAGAAAGTTCCCTCCAGCTACATTCCGTCAAGAGAAAAAGTTTTCGTAGACACCCTTGGTGGCCACTGAAAATTTTTGTACAAATATATAACAAGACACAAACTCTTTAATCTTGTACCTCTTACACAGTCATAATACTAAAATAATTGTATATACTTTATAAGCCAAATTAAATTTTAATTAACAGTAATTTAATGCTATGATGTTTTACTTAAATGAAATTGCTACTCAGAGCTGGCAGTGGTATTAACTACTTTGATGCACATTCATTGGAGTTTGAAGAAAAAAGGAGATCTGAGAAATATTGCTGGTGGATTTAAATTAGATCATCTTTAATGTCCTTCAGAAGTTATAGGTAAAGAATTTCCTTTTAAATTATATTTTGACTGTCAAACTATAACTGGCAGAACTATATTTCTAGAATGTGACATCTCAGATTGCACCTCAATGGATCACAGCTTCTGTGAATACAATTGATGCTGGCAGGCTGGGTCCAGGGACCCAGAGAGGGTCTCCAGGACCAGCTTGGCTTCAAGCAGGATGAAAATCAAATGCAAGCCAGCAGGCTTCCTTGGAGTCAGGGGGTCTTGGCCTCAAAAAGTCTAGTGCTGGTGGTCTGGAATATGCATATGATAGCTTTGTCCACTCATTCTCATCTGGTCTTTCCTTAGCTGTTATCTATTCTAAAAAAAAATCATTAACTCTTTGCTCCTTACAAGGGGGACATACACTGTTCGCATTCTGAGGCATGTGTAAAGTGGAGGTGCAGGTCCTAGCAAGAATAGAAGCAGGGAAAAAAGCAAAAACCATGTTTTTATGGAGTCCTTCAGTTTCCCTATCTCACAACCACAAGAGTTTTAACTCTTTATACTTCTGTTTCTGTGTTAATCTTAAAATGCTTAACTCCTGCTTTTTGCCTGCTTTTAGGCAAACGGGGTGAGCAATGGAATGAATGTAGAAAGGGCCTGGAGCAATCCCCTGGCTGAATACAGACAGGCTGATCAGGCAACCCACCCAAAATAGCCATAGACCCTAACTAACCAATGGGCTACTTACAACCAGGCACATTTACCAAAAAAGGGAAAATTCCATAAGTTGCACACCTCACCTCCCCCCTTTAAAAACAGCCCGCACCCACTGCTTCCTTGCAGACAGTCTCTTTGCTGTCCTACTGTCTCCTCTGTTGCAGTGTATTCAGTAAACTTTTACCTCCTATGTTTTGCCTTGGGTGAATCCTTTTATCACCCCCCCCCCATCTCTGGCTTCCACCAGCGATCATTGCCCCACATCTGGGGGCCCCCATCCAATCAAGAGGGACACCACACATAATATAAACACAGTCTGGATCACCTTTATGACTACTTAATAACAAATTTCAATACCCACATTGCCTTTAAATTTATGAAATAATTACTACCATATTAATTATTTGGGGTTGGTGTGAGGAAACAGGTGGGCTTAATGTGTAAACACTGCTTTCCAGTATTTCCAGATGGATGAAACCTTAACAGATTCATGGGGCTCTACAGCAAAGAGGGTTGTTCAGTATTTCAAAGAGGAAACTAGAGGGAAAATTAAGAAAAGGCTAGTCAAAGCTGAATCTGCCATTTATCGAGTGCTGACAATGTTGGCAGGGACTGTGATAAACATCTTACATCCTCTGTCGCATTTAATCTTTACAAAAACCCTATGAGATTCATATTAGTATCCATTTCTATAAATGAGGAAACTGAGCCTTAGAGAGATAGGGTCAGACAACTAGTAAACAGCAGAGCTAAGACTGGGACCACTCAAGACTAATTTCAAGTTCATACTCCAAACTATTCGGCGACACCACCTGAATGAAATGATTAAGTAGTTCTTAAGTGCTTTAGCAAAAGGTGATTTACTATTCTTATTTTATAAATCCAAAATCATGTTGTATTATGGCAAGTAGATTATAGATTTGTCATTAGGGCAGGTTTCACTAGATTGGTCTAGAAAACACTGTAGCAACAGGAGGTAAAGTCAAATGTAAAGGAAGAGGCAAAAACTTCTTTAACACTAAATATCCCTAGAAGTGTTAGTAGTAATTCCTTCTATTGACATGGAAATTCCAAATCAGTATTAATATCTCATGGAAACCAAGGTGTCAGGGAGCTGCTTTGCCACTAAATCATTTGCCTGTTTGAAGCTCAACATTTTTAGTTCTTAAAACCATGTTTGAGTGTATGTTGGATTTTGTTGTTTGGATTTCTCCGGAAGAAGGAGGTTATGACTTCAGAGGAGAAATATGACCCTCATAACAAAAAAAAAAATTATCATTGATTCATTTAAGGAACCATATGAAGATGTTCTAACAGGATTAAGAGGGGTGGGAGAGATTTATTTACTCCCTGAAAATTTATCAAATTCAAATTCCAAAAACTATTTTTCTTCATTTTCCAAAACATTTATTTTAAATAGTAGCTGGCATTTTGCCTTTGATAAGAGTTGGTTTAAAAAATAACAACACTTGATCAAAAGGGGCAGAGAAATGAATTGCTAAATATTAACAATGGAAATGAAGATGAATAACAAATGATGTCAAAGATCTAAAACGATGATATAGGTCAATAAAAAGTTAAATTTACTTACTAGAAATAAATTAACATAAACCTTTGCAGTAATATTTGTGTGAAATTTATAAAATAAAAACCAAGGCACAAAAGGGGAGAGAGAGAGATCTCTTTCCATGGTCCACTACACAAAATCTTCTCTAATTCTCAGTTCACAGAAGCCAAATGTTAATGTGTTGTCTGGTGACTTTCATCATTACTATATTTACCCTACTTTTTCAACATTTGCATTATTCTAGGATTTTCTTTTAAATTACGATAGCACACACATACACAAAAGGCATTAACTTTCCGATTGACTTTCACTGGCACAGACTTAAATAGAAAAGCTAGGTTGTCACAATTGCGTTCAGATAGGTTTGACCCTCTCTTGTCTTCGTAGAAAGCGACCAAGGTATCCGCTTCCCCGGCGTTCCCCCGCCCCCCGGCACCACGGAAACGAAACTGCATCAGGCTCCGCCCTACAGGGAGCCAATCAGGGTGCAGCCTGGGGTGATCGCGTGCCGGGTGTCATGGCGGCCTGCAGGCGTTGCTGCTCATGCCTGCGGCTTCGGCCGCTTTGCGATGGTCCCCTTCGTCTGCCAGGGCGGGATCGGGCCCTCACCCAGTTGCAGGTGCGAGCACTATGGGGTGGCGCGAGGTTCCGAGCCGTGGCCGTGGACTTAGGCAGCAGGTAAGGAATAGCGTGCGTTCTATGTCCTTTCACAAGTCGTCCTGTCCAGGCTGCCCTAAGTACATTCGTCTCTCAGGCTAGGAATCCGGCAACGCAGGTCTCGTTTACCCCTCTTTACCCCAAACCTACATGTCAGATTTCTCTTTCCGGGTTTGGAGTCTGTCTTCTGGCACCCTTCCCCTTCCCACACTGTCTCAGCCTCGTGTCCTCTGCTTCTCTGTCCTCCCTTTTACCCTGTTCCGGCTCCTTTCTCCAGATGAGTCAGTCCACCTGACTTTCAACCCCTTTATTTGCGGGGACTCCTGGACTCTGAAGTGGGAAACATTTCACTTCAGGTATGAGTTGACAGTGGATGCGTACGTTTTCCAATCCAATTTATTGCCTAAATACATGGCCAATGTGACTCTGGGTAGGAAGGGAAGGGAAACGGTTTACTGAACGCTGGTTACGTGATAAACGCTTTTTAAACCTGCAGTAAAGGTGCTATTATCTCATTTCATAGTTAAAACAGAAGCTCAAAAAAGGTAACTTTCTCAGAGTCACCTAATTCGAGACTAGGTGGATTTTGTATTTCTCTCCAAGCCCATACTTTTCCATGGGTCCGTTGGCCATAATTCAAGTCTAAAATAACTTTTTAGGGACCCCTGGGTGGCTCAGTCGGTTAAGTGCCCGCCTTCGGCTCAGGTCATGATCCCAGGATCCTGGGATCAAGTCCCACATTGGGGTCCTTGCTCAGCTGGGGGCCTGCCGCTCCGCTGCTTGTGCTAGCTGGCTGTCTCTTTCTCTCTGACGAATAAATCTTAAAAAGATAAAATCACTTTTTAAAAACGGATTTTTAGAGTAAATGAAATTGCTAATGCTTACTTTATATATCTACATTTTTTACGTGTACTTTAAAATTTTTTGACCCTAGTTTGTACAAAAAGCCGAAAAATCTGCCATTGATTACAGGTCTTCTTCCTGACCTTACTGAATGACTGATCCTGAACAAGTTACTTAATATTTTTGCCACAAAATGAGAAGACTGGCCTAGGTCAAGGATCAAATTTTTCTGTAAGGGACCAGACAGTAAATATTTTAGGCTTTGTGTGCTGCATACTATCTGTCACATATTGGTGTGTGTTTACAAACCCTTTAAAAATGTAAAAAAAAAAAAAAAAAAAAAAAAAAAAAATAGCCGAAAGACTGTACAGAAACAGGCTAAATAGTTTGTTGATCCCTAGACTAGATGATCTCTAAGGCTCTTTCCACCTCTGGCATTCTCTCTCTCTCTCTCTTTTTTTTTCAATGTATGTATGTATGTATGTATGTATTTAACAGAGAGAGACACAGCCAGCGAGAGAGGGAACACAAGCAGGGGGAGTGGGAGAGAAAGAAGCAGGCTCCCAGCGGAGCAGGGAGCCCGATGTGGGGCTCGATCCCAGGAACCTGGGATCAGGCCCTGAGTTGAAGGCAGACACTTAACGACTGAGCCACCCAGGCACCCCTGATTCTGATTTTTTAAAGGAGAGAATCTCTCTTCCATTTTTCAATGACTTAACATTCTTTGAATAAATACCTCAGAACAGACACCTGCTATGCACTAAACGGACTTTCTTAAAGAATTCAAAGCAACAATATTAGCCCCTGCCTTCCAAATTTTCCATAATCTATTTTAAATATTTCATTATCAGTCACCCTGGATCTCTTGTAGTTAGTTCTTCTTGAACCTGTGTCGTGTGTTGTAACAACTAGATTCCTAAATATCATACCTTCTGGGTAAATCAATTCTTAAATCTTTGTATTAAGGTTTTTGGGGGGCCACATTTATTGAATTTGACTACTATGTACCATTCACTTTATACTTGTTACCATGTGTATTATATACAATGCTTTAGGAGACTATATACTATTGTGTTTTTCAAATGCTGTACTTAATACTCAGAGTAACCTCTGAGACTACTGTTGACTTTTCAGTTTAACAAGCTTTTATTGAGCACCTACTCTGTACAGGGCACAGTAGAAACAAATTCTGATAGGGAGTAAGATAAACACAGATGCGGTGCTGGGAAAATCACTGTAGGAGAAATGTGAATGGGGTGCCAAAGGAGCACAAAAGGCATATTTATCGCACCCTACAGCTTGTAATTGAAGGTGAATCTTGAAGGGGGAGGAGGAAGAATTAGCAAGGAGAAAGTGAAAGTGCAGTTACAGGGAGGTGACAGAGTACATTTGAGTAGCTAAAATAACTCACTGTGTATGAAGCAAAGAGTGAAATGTGAGTTTAGCATCAAAGGTAAGGCCAAGTGACAGGCAGAGGCTGAATCATAAAGATGTTTGGTTTTTTGTTGTTTTTTTTTGTATTAATGAATTTTTCTGGGTGGAAGTTGGAGGAAGGTGGTTACGTTACACGTCATTCTGCAGATGCTTCTAAAAATGTGTTTTTTTTTTTTTCCCCAAACACCTCTCTGCCTGGAGTTGTACTCTCTGTGGCAGCTAGCTCTGCTCTTCCCCTTTCTCTTCCTCAGCCACCTTGTCCACCCTTCTCCCCTCCAGTAGAATCACTGCTCCTCCTAATCCTTTTTATTTATTGTTTTCAAGTGTTTTTAATCAGTTATTCATTCATATTAGGTAAACATTCACATGGCTTAACATTTTAAAACTCAAAAATCTCTTTCCACAGCCAGCCAGTTCCAATCCCCAAACGCCATATGTGTTATCAATCTTGTATGTATCTGGAGAAATTTTACACGTAAAATACTGAAGAGTAAATTAGTAAGAGGTAAAATCAATCATGATTTATAAAAGTAATAAGCTTGCACCAAAAACAGTACTCAAAGTGCATGAACAGGAAAAAATTACATAGGTCAGTTAACCCCAGCTGAGATCATGAGATATAATGAAAAGTAACCACCTGGTTCTTTGTGTAATGTAAATTGCACACACCTGGAAGAAAGTTCAAATCAGGGCAGTCACCAAGGCAGGACTTGGGACGATGTGGTGGGTGGCCTAGGACCCCTGCTGGAGACACTGAGTAGAATCAACAGAGGGAACAAAGAAGGCAGGAGGATGTGGTGTTTGAATAAACACATAAATCCAAGTTGTTTGAATAAGCATATAAATGGAAGTGTGCATGTATGAGACTATCTGGAGGTACTGCACACCTGTTTGTTTTTCTCACTGATTCAATCAGCTTCCATTGTAAATAGGTTAGCTGTAGAACCTTAGCAGTGTTTCCTTGGCTTCACTTCTCTGCCTGCTGATACAATTGGGGGGCCGGTTAGCAGAGTGGGCCATCTACTCCTTGCCTTAAGCTTTGTGAGTATGTGTGCTCTCTTTGGTACACTGCTAGTCCCTACATAGGTGGGGCCATGTGACCGGTGTTCACCAGTGGAACCTAATTAAAAGTGATATATGTCATCTGCAGACTCAAGTATTTTATTCCATTGATGCTTACCATTATTCATAGAGAACCCATGTTTTTAACCTCTGTTCTCTACTGCCTTCTCTTGGTCCCCTGTAAAAATTATATCCCCATTAAAGAATAAAGACTTACTATCATTGAGATAGATATGCAAAAGAATATGCCACTGTGGGCAATCTCAAAAATTCTGGTCCCCATTAATGGACTAGATCCCCATTAATGGACTAGAACTAGAGCTTTCACAGCTCCTCTTGTCTGTCTTGGGCCCACTTCAGTTTATTTAGAGAACACTCCCCTTCCTTTCACAGGGATCACTCAGAACTTACATTATTAGGTGGAATGCCAATTCCTGTTAGGTCTTGAGAAGTACTGGTAGCATATTCTTAACTCCAGATTAAACAAAATTTCAAGACCCCAAACTTACACTTTACACATAAAATCTTAATACTGATTTCAGATAGATTGGTGGGACTTTGCTTGAGTCTACACAGTGTGACTGGCTCTGAGCATCTCATTCCCTCTGCCTACTATGCCAGCTCCAGCCTTATCTCTGCACCTCATCATTCCATCTGTCAGGGTAAACCCATTTTATTGTAGGCCGTCATCACAACATCTGTGTTGAATAGTAATAGAAACCCATCCAGAATTTCTCAAGTATTTCTTGTGGTTAAAAAAAAAAACAAACCTCATAATTTTTCAAAGTTAGGACTGATAGTACAAATATACATGCTTTTTTTTTTTGGTTTTCAAATTTAACAAAATGAGTCTATCTGAATAGATAAATATGCTATTCATGAACTCAGACTTCTGACAAAAGTGTTTAATGGGTAGAAATATTGAGTTACCTCTTTATCCCTTTTGCATATGAAGGACAGGGCAGGCAGGGCATTAGTGTGCGTGTATATGTGTATATTCAGCACTGGACCATGATAGTGTTTCTGAAGCAGCCTTTGTGGGACAGAATATCTTCCTCAGTATCTTCAGGAGTCACTGAGTTGGTTTGGCTTCACAGTACTCTTTTATGAATTTTGGTTTCTTTGACAAGTTTTGCTGATCTGTTTCAAGCCTTCAATAACCTCTTTTTGTACTCTGCGGAAGCTGGGGAATAAGACTGATAATACCACCTATGTAATATCTATAAAGACAGCTTTATTAATACATAATTTACATACTATACAATTTACCCATTTAGAATGTACAATTCACAGTTTTGCAGCCATCACCACAATCAATTTTAGGACATTTTCATCACCCCCAAAAGAAACCTGAGGCCCATTAGCAGTAACTTCCCATTTCTCCCCAACCTTCATAGCCCCAGGCAACCACTAACCTAGAGGCTTTCTGTCTCTATGGATTTGCCTATTGTGAGCATTTCATAAAATAGAATCAGTGACATGGTCTTTTGTGACTGCCTTCTTTCACTTATTATGTTTCTTTTTTTTTTAAAGGTATGGAAATTTTTTTTTTAAGATTTTGTTTATTTATTTGCCAGAGAGAGAGAGAGCACAAGCAGGGGTAAGGAGTAGAGGGAGAAGCAGGCTGCCTACCGAGCAAGGAACCCAATGCAGGACTCCATCCCAGGACCCTGGGGTCATGACCTGAGCCAAAGGCAGACACTTAACTGGCTGAGCCACCTAGGCATCCCCACTTACTATGTTTCTAAGTTACATCCATGTTGTAACACATAACAGTACTTCAGTTTTTTAAAAAGATTTTGTTTATTTATTTGACAGAGAGAGTATGAGCAGTGGGAGCAGCAGGCAGAGGGAGAAGCAGACTCCCCACTGCGCAGGGAGCCTGATGCGGGAGCTATCCTGCGAATCCAGGATCAAGACCTGAGCCAAAGGCAGTCGCTTAACCAACTGAGCCACCCAGGCACCCTATACTTCACTTTGTTTTAAAGATTTATTTATTCTTAGATGGAGAGAGAGTGCCTGAGAGTGGGTGGAGGGGCAGAGCGAGAGAATCTTTCAAGCACACTCTCTGCTGAGTGAGGAGCCTGATTTTTGGGGGGGAAGGGGAGGTTCGATCCTATGACCCATGAGATGACAACCCAAGCAGAAACCAAGAGTCAGACACCCAACCAACTGAGCCATCCAGGTGCCCCAATACTTCATTTTTTAAATGGCTGAATAATATTCCACTGTATGCAGTGAAACCACATTTTGTTTATTCATTCATCAGTGGCCATACATTTTGATTATTTCCATTTTGGGGCCATTATGAATAATGCTGCGGCTATGAATGTTCCTATGAAATTTTTGCATGGACATAAGAAGGTTTCATTTCTCTCTGCTATTTACCTTGGAGTAGAATTGCTGGATCGTTTGGCACTTACGTATTTAACCTCTTGAGGAATTGCCAGATTATTTCCCAAGGGAGATGTACCATTTTACATTTCCATAAATACTATATGAGGGTTCTCCATATCCTCACCAACACTTGTTACCAATCTGTTTGACTATACCCATCCTAGTAGATGCGAATAATATCTCATTGTGGTTTTGATTTGCATTTCCCTAGTGGCTGGCTAATGATGCTGACCATATTTTCATGTACTTACTGGCTACTTAGATTTTCTTTGTATAGACTTCTATTCAAATCCTTCACCAATTTTAAAATTAGGTGGTCTTTTTATTGAGTTATAAGTATTCTTTACATATTCTAGATACAAGTCCCTTATCAGATCTATGATTTGCATATATTTTCTTTTGTGGGTTTTCTTTCACTTTCTTGATCCCTTTGAAACATGAAAATTTTTAATTTTGATAAAGTACAATTTATTTTTTCTTTTATCACTTGTGCTTTTGATGTCATATGTAAGACTTGTCTAACCCAAAGTTTATGAAGATTTATTCCTATGAGTTTTCCTAAGAATTTTATAGTTTTAGCTCTTACATTTAGGTCTATACTACATTTTGAGTTAATTTTTATTTACAAGGAGGAAGGAGATCCAGCTTTATCAACTTGCCTGCATATGGGTATCTAGTTGTCTCAGCACCACTGGTTGAAAAGGCTCCCCCCCCATTGACTTGTCTTGGCACCACTGTTGAACATGAATGTCTTTGTAGGCAATATTTAGGAATTTATATTTTGTCCTGAAAGCACTGGGGGTTACTTTAAAGGATTTTAAATAGAGAACTGATCCTGTTTGTCTGTTAAAAGGCTACTTTTATCAATAAGGCAAGGGATGACAGACTAAACAAAGATTGTAAATGGGAATTAACGTTTAGGAACACAGCTTCTGCACCCCCAAAGTACTTTATCTCTCATTCAGATTTTTCCTGTGCTTTGGTTTCTGTATTTTTCCTTAAGCAGCTCTTAAATTCCCCTGATACTTTTAATAACGATTGTGAATTCTATCCCTTTTTTGTTTGTATTTTTGCTGGGTGGTTGCTTATGTGGCTTGGTTCTTCTATTAGAATCTTAGATTATTTTATACTGAGCTGGGATTTGAATTGATGACCTAAGTCCTTTTGTACTGAATTTTTATTTTTAAACAGAAAACTAGAAATATCCTCTGGAAAACTGGCCAGATTTGCAGATGGCTCTGCTGTAGTACAGGTAAAAAGTCCCAATTTTTAAATTTTCATCTTAAAAATGGTTATGGAGACTGCTACTGACTAACTTTACAACATCATGTCACTTCTTAGAACTGTGGTATTGTAAGTTAATACAGAACATTTCTAGTTTAAGAACTATCCCAGAGAACCAGGGAGTCAGAGGGCTGGATATATTAAATGACCTTTAAGATCTGTTTGAAACTTGGGGTTCTGTTTTATTTTGCTAATAAATTCTGTAATGCTTCTCTAGTGAAAGTGATTTTACTATTTTCTTTAATTGTGCTAAGTGAGAAATTTTTCTTTGTATATAGCCTAAATTTCTTCTTAAGAAGTAGAAAATACTATTGCATGTGACTAAGCTATCAGTAAGCCTTTTCCTGATCTCGTAGAAGGGATCAAGATTGGACTAGTTGTGATTATTTTTATTATCATTTTGTCATGGAGTAATATTTAACTGGAGCAAGGATTCACTCACTTACTATTTAGATTTTAATGTCTGGTTTTTAAGGAATTTGCCTGTGTTGTTTATGTTTAAGTCAGGTGACACTGCAGTGATGGTCACAGCGGTCAGTAAAACAAAACCTTCACCTTCCCAGTTCATGCCATTGGTGGTAAGTATTTGCTGATTTATCTGAACAGTAATATGAAATAAATGTAGAATTTGTAATATTTTTGTCTAATGTCTAACGAGTACATAATGTCTAAACTTCACACAACGAAGGATTTTCTTTTGTAGTTTGATACTGAGTCATTAAAAGATTTAGACTGATTGCTTCATAACCAATTCTCATATGAGTAGTAAGCATGCTTTAGAATGTCCAGGTTGATAAGAACAGTGAAGTGCATGAAGGTTTTGATGTTTAATAGCAGTGAATTCATTGCTTTCACAGGTTTCCCTTCACTATGAGTTTGCAAGTATATGTTTCGTGAAGAGTAAGGAGTACTTTAGGAGTTTATGGCTTCTTTCTGTTATGAAAACGGGAATGCAGTTTTATGTAACAGAGTTGATACTAAAAAGGAAATGTTTGATTTGACCAGAATAAGCCACTATGGGAAATAATGAGGCTGTGTAGTCCACTAAGTGGAAGACTTTTTAAAAATCAGTTTACTGAAATATTTTTATCAGTTTTCCCTTCCCAATGGGAGACAAAATCCTAAAAGTAAATAAAATATCCTCCATTCTTAATCTGGACCATGTTGTTAGCAACCTCAGGAGAATTAGTATCTGTGTAGTGGTTCTTGGGGAATCGTTTGTTGCCATAAAAAGAAGTCAAATGAACTTCATTTTTTTTCATTCCTCCTTCAGGTAGACTATAGACAGAAGGCTGCTGCAGCAGGTAGAATTCCCACAAACTATCTCAGAAGAGAGATTGGATCTTCTGATAAAGAAATTCTTACAAGTCGAGTAATAGGTAAGATAGTAAGATAGAGGCATTAACTCTCTTTGTTATGCCTGTGTTAGCATTTCTTCTATCTATATTCTATAGTTCTCTTAAAGTTTCTTACATTAATATTGCCTGAGATTATTTACTTTCTGTATCCCCTCACTCAGATGTGGGCTCCAGGAAAGAAAAAACTATTTATTCACTACTGAATCCTGGGTACTTGTTATACTACCTGGCACAAAATCAGCATTCAATAAATATGTCGATGAAATGAATGAATCTCTATTGAGCATATAAATTCTGTGGCTCGTGCCTCTACTACTCTGTTCAATCTATCCCTAGTATTTTTCATTTTCATATTCAGCATAGTAATTCTTGAAAGCATTATATTCATCAAGTACTGAAATAGGACTATAATCTTTCAAATCTTAAATATTCTGGGATCATTTGAGTTTATAGCCCTTCTATACAGAAGAGCTCTTCTATACAGTTCCTCTATACAGAAATTGTTAGTGTATATTTATATGCATTTTTCAGACACAGAATACCAAGGAAGGATTTTCTCTTGGTCTGCTGCTGGCCTTAAGTCTCTTTCCTCTGCTTATATATGTAACTGATGCCTATGGAACCAGAATAAAAAGTTGCTCCCCAAGTTTAGACTTGTGTGTTCATGCCCTGCTAGCTTTTTGTTATTAGGGCATGGTATATATTAATTAAAGCACTGACATTTATCTATGATCCTTTCAGTAAATCAGTCCAAGGGGATTTTTTTTTAACATATTGAACAGCTAGCTATATTATTTTTCAGCCTGATGTTTAATAGGAGAAAAGGGTAAACTGTAAAGCGACTTTTGTCAGTACTATTTAGTGTCTTTTCTTTCTTTTCTTTTGGCAGATCGTTCAATTAGACCTCTCTTTCCAGCTGGATACTTTTATGATACACAGGTAGATTCTGCTTTAGGTTTATTTGTTTCCAGATCAATAAAAAATTACTTAATGAATTTCTATACTACTTAGGCTAAACTTTAGAAAACAAAATAAGAATTTTTGGTAATGCTACTATTTTACATTAAGCTTTTTAAAAAATATTAATAATTTTAAAAATTAATGTTTATTCAATGTCAATTTAAGTTGATACCCGAATTATGAGTAGGAGTTAGCCAACCTAGGAGTGTGGGGGAAGCATTCTGAGCAGATGGAATGGGAAGCACAAAAGTCCAGAGGCAGGAAACAAACTGGTGAGTTTTAAAGTTTATAGAGTGATAGAGGAAGGTGGGGACAGACCCTGCTGGGGCTTGTTAAGTCATATTAGTGTCAGAGGCTAGGACAATCAATACAACTAGTCTTTATTACCTATTTTATTGGGTCCTCTAAACTTCTATTTTATTATATTTTAATATTTTTTAATAATATTCTCTTTCAGAATAATGACCCATATGCTTTAATGAACTTTTATTTATTTCATAAAAATAAATGTGCCTTGCAAATATACCTTTGCAAGGATGTCACTACCTCAAGTAGTTGTTTTTTCTTTTCTTTTCTTTTCTTTTTTAAGATTTTATTTATTTATTTGACAGAGAGAGAGACAGCCAGCGAGAGAGGGAATACAAGCAGGGGGAGTGGGAGAGGAAGAAGCAGGCTCCCAGCGGAGCAGGGAGCCTGATGCGGGCCTTGATCCCAAGACCCTGGGATCACGCCCTGAGCCGAAGACAGACGCTTAGGGACTGAGCCACCCAGGCGCCCGTTTTTTCTTTTTTAATAAGTCGTTTTCTTAAGTACGTGACATAGGCATATTATTGCAGTATAAAGGAATTCATCAGTTTGTTTTGTATATGCTTATAAACAGAAAACAGTATTTTTATGTTATAGAAATAGCTAACATTTACTAAATATTTTCAACATGCCCAGTATTGTAAATGCTTTACAAATAGTATTTCCTATAATTTTCAGAAAACCTTTTAAGAAAATGCTATTATTTTTCCCTTTTAAAGATGAGAAACTTTTGAGGCCTAAGTGATTTGCCATAGTCAAGCATGTAGTTATAAGATAGCCAGAAATCAGGGGTTTGACTACAAACCTCATGCTTTTAACCACAGAGTGCTCCTTTATTTTAGCCCAAGATGTTAACCAAAATGATAATCCTCCTAAATCAAGTAGATTATTTTTTAAGTGCTCTGAATTTTTTCCCTTGTACCAGGTACTTTGTAATCTGTTAGCAGTAGATGGTGTTAATGAACCTGATGTTTTAGCAATTAATGGTGGTAAGTATAAAAATCAAGATTAAAATTATGACTGTCTTTTTAAAGGAATGAAATCTTTTTACTTCAGTTCTCTTTTTTTCTTTTTTTTTTTTAAGCTTCTGTAGCTCTTTCATTATCAGATATTCCTTGGAATGGACCTATTGGTAAGTTAGGATTTGAAAATAAGAAGCATGTCTTTTCTTGAAATACTAGTGAGCACATTATAGCAAGAGCAGATTTATTAGCTCTGATTTATTATCTCGTAGGGAGTTTAATTAGATGACATTCTAAGACTCCTTTTAGCTCCTTGAGATAGTTTCATCTCTGCCGTAGGTTTTGTTTTTGATAGCAACATGTTATGGTGTTAGAGATTTTATGTTCTTAGATACTTTGACTTCTTAGTTGTCTCTCTGTTTAAGGACTTTTGGTGTGTGTGGGGGGGGATAGGAAATTGTTAGAGTACATAGTCTTTCAGGATAAAACAAGTATGTTTATAACTTACAACTCTTACAAGTTGTAATCATGCAATATAAAAATGATTCATCGAATAAATAATTTTTGAATATCCTAAATGTCAGATACTAAGCTAAGAACTGAAGGAAGAAAGGCAGTCTAGGAATAGTTCTTGCTTTCAACATAAATAGGGGAAACAAACAAATAATTATTTACAGACTATTATAAAGGTATAGTAAAAATGCAAAAAAAAAATGATAGAGAAGGGCGGGTTTAGTCTTTTGAAGTCAGGTTGTCAAGGAGGGCTTCTCAGAGTACTCAACATAAAAGCTGAACCTTAGTAGACTCAAATGGTAAGCATTTGCCTTGGAGAAAGTATAGCCTAACCCAGGAAAAAAGCATGAGCATAATCACAGAGGTATGGAAAAAATAATGTATTTGAGCAATGCAGAGTGTTCCAGTGAGGCTATTAGGTAGGGTGTAGGATGTTCTGTGGGCCTTAAATACCATAGAAATATGGATTTTATTGTAGTCACAATTGAAGATAGGGATTGAAGCTATCACTGGAATAGTGTCTTGAAAACTGAGACTTTTTATTACACAACTGCCGGTATTTTGATATATTTTAGGGGCAGTGCGAATAGGAATGATTGATGGAGAGTGTGTTGTTAACCCAACACGGAAAGAAATGTCTTCTAGTACTTTAAATTTAGTGGTTGCTGGAGCACCTAAAAGTCAAATTGGTAAGTAGTTTAAGTAGTACATTTGTTCTCGATTTTACTTGTAAGTTCTGGCTTCTTAAAAATGCATCTATATTCTTCTGTGTATGTGTGTCTTGTCACTTAGCCATAAAGATTTTTGTTCTGTTTTACTGCTGCCCTATTTTGGTGGTGCTCTTAGCTCATATCAAACGATACCTAAAATTACAGAATGTGATACAACTTTGAGACGTTTGCGTGGCTCAGTTGGTTAAGCGTCTGCCTTCGGCTCAGGTCATGATCCCAGAGTCCTGGGATCGAGTCCCGCATTGGGCTCCTTGCTTAGTGGGGAACCTGCTTCTCCGTCTGCCTGCTGTCCCCCTGCTTGTGCACTCTCTCTGATAAATAAATAAAAATTTTTTAAAAAGACTGATATAACTTTAATTGAAATATACAAAAATCTTTATTTACCAAGACAGTCCTGGTAATTATTTTTAGACCAATAAGCTAGTTTCAAAATTGAATTTCTAAATCTGGTAATAAATTGCTTTATTAGTTTAAATATGTTAATTTAGCTAATTCATCATTCAGAGGCTGTTTAATGTCCTTTGAGGAAAAGGTGACCTATTTCTGGTAGGTAGAAAACTAATAAAGAAGAAATGAACTAACCATAGGTCACCCTCACTCCTTCTAACAAAAATGTCATAATTGCATGAATGGAAATTGGCCTAGTTCTCTTGAAGGAGAATTGGCTTTGATAGACTGACCTGTGTTTGAAACCGAGCAGCTGTCACACAGTTAACTGTGTAACCTTGGACAAATTAATTAAGGTTTCATCAGTTAATTCTGTGTGATATTTGATGTCTGGGACTTTTTGACATGGAATCTTCTGATGTGGGAATAAACTATTAAGCTTTTAGTACTTTTGTGTACAATTAATGTGTGAAACACCTCATTTCCAGCTTCTTTTGGAATATTGGTCTGTAATGGAGATAGAATAAGGTACTATATAGTAGATAAAACACATATGAGTTGTACGTTATCTACATATTAGTTAGGAATTGTGTTGCTAAAGTAAATAAGAAGGGAGTCCAGGACAGTTATAGTGGCTCCATGATATCTTTTTTCTTTTTTTGGGTAAACATTTTATTTATTAGAGAGTACATGCGAGCATTAGCCAGTCAGGGGAGGGGCAGAGGGAATCTCAAGCAGAATCTCAAGCAGACTCCATGATGAGTGTAGAGCCCGTCCTGGGGCTCAATCTCATGACCCTGAGAACATGACCTGAGCTAAAATCATGAGTTGGATGCCTAACCGACTGAGCCATGTAGGCACCCCTGGCTCCATGATACCTTAAAAAATCTAGATTCCTTCCAGTTTTCTGCTCTGCTGTCCTCAAGGTGTGGCCTTCATCTTCATGCTTATGAAATTGCTTTTGGAGCTCTGGCCAACTTACTTGATTTATAGGCAAGAGGAAGAAAAAGGAGGGGAATAACAAAAAGGTGTATGGCAGCTGAGTATGCCACCTTCCCTTTCAAGGAGCTTTTCTAGAGCCCTCAGCTAGCAATTTTCACTTTCACTTACTTCACACCAGGCAGAACTATAACACGTGATTGCATTCTTGACTACAGGGGAAGCAAGGAAATGATTGTTGGATTCTAGCTCCAGAAGGTGAGATTCTTACTGTGGGAAACTATTACAATGTATAGAGAACATCCCAAACATTTGGGGAAGCCATGAAACAGATGACCCCTACATATTTGAGCATCCCAGAAAGGGCCTTGAGTAGTTTACTGTCTCAAGTTTACCTGGTCTGCATCTGAAATTTTTTTTGCTTAAAGTTACAGTGCTCATTACTTTCACTTAGTAAACTGATTTGGCTACTTCATAGGGTCATTGTGAAGATTTGAGTCAGGGTTTGTAAAGTGCCTAGCATTAATACCTAGTACCTAATGGGCGTACTGTTAATACCTGCTGTTATCATTAAGACACAGAAATAAACTTGCTTCTGAATGGTCATAAATACATAGCCTCTACCTGCCTTAGACTTTGAACCCCTCTAATTTTATGGAGATGTTATAGCAATGAATTGAGGATCTTTGCTGCATCTGTGGCATGCTGTAAAAACCCCACAGGCAACTTCTAGCTTTCTCTTCTTACCTCTTGCTCTCTAGATGGATGAATTAGACTCTAGAGACTGCATAAAGCATTAGAAGTTTGTTTTGAGTAACTAGAAGGAGGCTGAGAGTGATTCAGAAGCAGCCTGTAAGACTGGTTTCAGAAATTACCAGCCTCCATTTTATGTCTTTTGCATCACTGTCTCCATGAAGATATTCATATTCATCAACTTCTCTGCTTTCATAACAGTGCACCAAATATACATCTGACTTCATGTCCATGTGTCAAAGTTAATATTGGGCCCAAGTCCAATACCATCATCATGGAACTTCTGGGATACAAAAATACAAAAAAGTAATTGCTGGGGCACCTGGGTGGCACAGCGGTTAAGCGTCTGCCTTTGGCTCAGGGCGTGATCCCGGCGTTCTGGGATCGAGCCCCACATCAGGCTCCTCCACTGTGAGCCTGCTTCTTCCTCTCCCACTCCCCCTGCTTGTGTTCCCTCTCTCGCTGGCTGTCTCTCTGTCAAATAAATAAATAAAATCTTTAAAAAAAAAAAAAAGTAATTGCTGCCATTCCATTATTAAAATATTGAGTAATCCAAATCTTTAAAGTATGACCTTAAAGGACAAGAATAATTTCTTTGTGCTGTTGGCTGCTAGATGACTTCAGCAGCCATCATGCTGCACATTCTGCTTGCTTTCAACTGGTAAACTTAATACCACTCATCTTTCTATGTATGCTAGGATATACTTTAGGAAAAAGTAACCAGTAAAACTTTTTAAGAAGAAATTTGTATCTAGAATTCACAGTTTTCAACTAATCTCAAAAATCTTTAATCTTCAACTACTGAAAATGGTTAACAGAGCAATCACTTAAGACAGCCTTTTTTTGTGTAAATTTTTAGTTTACGTGGCAGTGCTGTCCAGTAGAACTCTGCAATGAAGTAAATGTTTTATATCTGAATATGTGGCTGCTGTGTACTTGAAATGTGGCTAGAGTAGTTAAGGAACTGAATTTTTAATTTTACACAATTTTAATTTATTTAAATGCAAATAACCATATGAAGCTAGTAATTGCCCAATTGGACAGCACTGGTCTATAAACACAAAACTGTAAGGAATTTTCTTATAAAGTATTTTTAAAAATGAATAGTCTCTTTTAAATCAACTTATTGAGGTATAATTTACATATGTCAAATACATTTTTAAAAATCTCTAGTTCAGTTTAATTTGGCGAAAAGTGAGAGAGGATGTCATGGGAATATGATGAGAAGAATAATATAAGTATAATCTCAGTATCATGTCAGAAAAGCTGCTTTACGCCTCAAGTGAAGTACTGAAACCTTACCTTGCCTTACCCTCCCCCATTTGTAATATAATCATTTTAACATTCCTCTGCATTTAGAACCACAACAGGCCATGTTAAAATTTTTGCTTTTGCTTCAGCCATCAAACATAATTTAGAAAACTCAAGAGGAAAAGGAAAGCATATTGTATTTACCCACATTTTTGCTTAACAGGTACTTTTCCTTCCTGATATTCGATGGTTTCTTTTTTTATTGTTTCTGTTTAGAGAACTTCCTTTAGCCATTTTTTTAGGGTAGGTCTGCCAGTGACAAATATTCTTAATCTCCATCTAAGAGTCTCAATTCATTCCTAATTATGCCTTCCTTCATTCCTTTATTCCCTAAATATTTTCAGTGGGTATAGGATTTTGGGTTGACAGTTCTTTTCTTTCAGCACCTAACAAATAAAATGCCACTCGCTTCTGGCCTCCATGGTTTCTAATGATATATCTGTTATTTTACTTTTCCCATATGGGTGAGGTGGTGTTTTTCTCTGGCTGGTTTTAAGATTTTTGTCTTTGGTTTTCAGAAGTTTAATTAGGATATGTATTTCTTTGGGTTACCCTGTATAGGGTTTGGTCAACTTCTTGAATCTGTACCTTTATGTCTGCCAAATTTGGGTAGTTTTCTAGCTATTATTTTTCCAGTACTTTCAGCCTGCCATATTTATCTTCTCTTTCTGGAAATCAGATGACACAGATGTTAGATCTTTTTTTTAGTTTCAGAGGTTGGCTTCGATTGACTGTTGGAATTCCAACATACAATACAAAGCACATAAGGAGATGTTTTTTCATTCTAGATTACACATAGAAGCTTTACAAGTGATGATTTAGATAATAAAAATCTTAATGACAACATGATGTGGTTAAACATATTAAATATGATAGTTACTACCATATCTGTGCATTACATGATTTTTGACTGTACAAATTGAGACGGGCCAGATATGACACATGAGTAGGCAGGAGTCTAGCGGCCTGACAGATACCAAAGCCAAACCTGAATAGCAGATTTTACTGGATACCGTGTCAGAAGTGCTACTTAGTGCTTCCCTGCTTTACATAGGAGTTTTACTATCACAAAACCATAAAAGCAGCCTTTTTATGGTAGTATCTATGGTCCTCTAGTTGGCTTACTTGAAACAGTATCACTGCAAAAGATTTCCCCCCACCTGTGCAAGCATTAGACATTGTGACAGTGACAGAATTAAATAGGTCACATCCAATAATTGTTAAACAGAAAACATTTATTGGATTCCTACTATGCTGATATTTTAAATTTCATTTTAAATTCATATTAAAAATAAATACAGCTGTATATTTTTAAAGGTGGAATTTTATGGTATTTGGATTATATATCAAAACTGTTATTTAATAATTAAGCATAGTTTATTTTGTTTCACTTTATTATGAGAAATCCCTTATTAAATTCAAGAAAATTATAAACCTAATTTCAAATATTAAGGTTTCTTTATTCATTTACTGCTGTTTACATTTTGGAAGTATGCTGATGCTAAGGAAAGAAATTAAAAAGGTAGATATACCATTAATAAGCAAAACTGATCTGTAGTATTTATGTCATGTCAAGGTGCTTAAAAATGCTATACTGGTAAAAGATTCAATGGCAATCTTTTTTTTTCCCCCTTTTAAATAGTGATGATGGAAGCCTCTGCGGAGAACATTTTACAACAGGACTTTTGCCATGCTATTAAAGTGGGGGTAAAATATACCCAACAGATAATTCAGGGCATCCAGCAGTTGGTAAAAGAAATTGGTGTTACCAAGAGGACACCTCAGAAGTTATTTACCCCTTCACCAGAGATTGTGGAACACACTCATAAGTAAGAATATCTGTACAAAAGAAAATTTGAAGTTGTTACCAGATTTAATTTCCTCTCAGAAAAAAACTTCCCATGGAAGCATAATCCTTGCATTACTTCTTAGATGGCACCATTCTACTTTAAAAGTGAGCGCCATAAATACCAATCTAATGCTTTAAAAAGGATAAACCCAGTTCCCACTTCAAGGGCCTAAGTTTGAATCTCAAATGAAAGGGGGAGGGAGTTTATTGGTTAAGATTCAGATAAGGAAACAGAACAAGGAAAAAGAACAAATCATAAGATATTTGAATATCTAAGGAAACTTGAGGTTCTTGAAAAGAACAAATCATAAGGAAACAAGGAAAAAGGACAAATCATAAGATATTTGAATATCTAAGGAAACTTGAGGTTCTTGAAAAGAAATCAAGTATAACCACCTCTGTATGCCCAGTGCTTAAAACAGTGCCAGCATATAGGCAGGTACTCAGTAAGAATGAATGAAATTACCAGAAAAGCATTTCATTTTATTTCAAATAAATTGAAAAAGTTAATATTTCCCTTAGTATCGGTCTTATAGCCATCAGTCAGAGACTAAAGAGATGTAAACTGTCCCAACAAAACAGTTGCCTGCAGTAACAGCCCAAGTGGATAGAATAGAAAAAAGCAAGAAGTTAAAAAAGAGTGGGGAGAGAAAGTTTATGTGTAAGAAAAATCTAAGGTGAAATAAATTGACAAGAAGAAGGGAGGGCATAGTACCATGTGTGAGTGATTTCCCTGACAGATGGGGAGAAAGAAATTTGGTATATTGTATTAAAAATAGTAAACAGATTAGCTGGGTTAAAGAACAACAAATACATTTTTTAATTCTTTATACAATGCTTATTAAATATTTTAGCTTACTATTTAATATTGCAATTTTGTTTATAATAGTATCATTATACTATTAATAAGAATTATTATGCTGACATTTATTTTGTGCTTAAAATAGACTCACCATGGAAAGACTCTATGCAGTTTTTACTGATTATGAACATGATAAAGTAGGTATACCTGAATTTTGTCTTAAATAATTGTTCTGAGAATTCTTTTTTGTCATAATTCACATAATCTTATTTATGAATTTTTATTAAAAATCTCTAAACAGAAAGCTAAATAGAAACCTAGTTATTTGCATCTCCATTCTCGTTTTGTTGATTAATTCAAGTTTTAGGGAAGTGTGTAAATATATTTGAATGAATTAAACAGGTAATATTTCTTATAAATCAATAACTAGCTCTAATCTCTTAAAAAATACTACCAGTAGAGAAATCTGAGTACTATTACAATGTGTTAATTGTATAATAATGTAAAAATAGAAATGTTAAATATTGCCATGTATACTGAACCTCAGCTATCTTTTAGATTTCCAGAGACGAAGCTGTTAACAAGATAAGATTAGATACAGAGGAGCAACTAAGAGGTAAACTTTGCTTTATTAATTAAAAAATATTTAAAAGGGAAAAATAGGTTTTTTAAATTTCAGTTGTAAGACCTCGGAGAATCAGTTATTTTCCTTGTTGCTTAGTTTTATCTTTGGTAAATTTGCAATAATGATGCATCCCAAGGTTACTGTTAAATTAACTTCTGTGAGGGATGCCTGGGTGGCTCAGTCGGTTAAGCATCTGCCTTCGGCTCAGGTCATGATCCCAGGGTCCTGGGATCGAGTCCCGCATCAGGCTTTCTGCTCAGTGGGAAGTCTGCTTCTCCCTCTGCCTTCTGTTCCCTCTGCTTGTGCTCTCTCTCTGACAAATAAATAAATAAAATCTTAAAAAAAAAAAATTAACTTCTGTGAGGGGCACCTGTGTGGCTCAGTTGTTTAAGTATCTGACTTGATTTCAGCTCAAGTCATGATCTCTGAATCATGAGGTCAAGCCTCACGTGGGGCTCAGTGCCAAGTCCGCTTGAGATTCGCTCTCTCCCTCTGCCCCCCACCCCCTGCTCACACGCATGCATATTTGCTCGCTCTCCCTCTCTCTCTCATTAATAAAATCTTGCACTTTATGAATGTGGTCAGCACTGCACCTGATAGAGTGGGTACCAGTAAATGTTGAATGTTAATATTCCCAATCTTTTCTGGATCAGGTTCTTATATTCTATGATGGGAAACTTTGTATCATGTCATTTGAAAATCTGAAAAATACTCTTTAAAATTCTTAAGTTCTTAATCTGTGAAATTGTAATACTGATAATATCTGGTTTATGGTTATTAAATAGGTAAGTCATCTGCATTTGTGCCTGCCACATACCAAGTATTCAAAAAATGTTAACTGATGCTGTTAATAATATGTGGAATTGTAAAATTTAGATTTTAGAAAATTTAGCTCTCTAGAAATTAAATATAATAAAGGATTTTATTATGTGAATATCAATCACAAACAATGTGTACCAACCATGACATTTAAAGTGTAATTTTTAGGGGCACCTGGGTGGCACAGCGGTTAAGCGTCTGCCTTCGGCTCAGGGCGTGATCCCGGCGTTATGGGATCGAGCCCCACGTCAGGCTCCTCGCTGGGAGCCTGCTTCTTCCTCTCCCACTCCCCCCGCTTGTGTTCCCTCTCTCGCTGGCTGTCTCTATCTCTGTCAAATAAATGAATAAAAATCTTTAAAAAAATAAATAAATAAATAAATAAAATAAAGTGTAATTTTTAAAACTATTCCTGCCTGACGAAGATACAGTTCTTAATATATCTCTCGCTCTGTTGTCCATTTCTTATGTTCTGGTTAAAGTTATATGTAATAAACCAAATGCTTGAGAGAACAGTACTTAAGACTCGGCATGAATCAGTTGATAAAGTAGCTTAACATTTAAAAACATAAGCCTAGGTAGGCAGACAGACCTGTATTGAGGTCACAGCTGTATCTGTCACTGCCTGTGTAATCTCAGGCAATTTACTTTGTTAAGCCTGTTTTTTCTTCTTTAGAATGGTGATAATAATAGAATATACCTCCTAAGTTGTTACAAAGATTAAAGGCATTTAAAAAAACATGTATAGTACATGGGTCCTGAAAGAATTGGATAAATGTTAACTAAAAAGGCAACCAGTAGGGATTTGTAACATATAAAGCAAATTCTTTCTCTATTTGCAGACTAAGGAAAGTTCCTAAGGTAAAACATTGAAGGTGATTACTGTTAATCTTAAAAGCGTTACTCAGACCTTTTCATAATATGGCTGGATTTGTGAGTAACATAATACAATAGAGAGCTAATCACAAAGCACTATTGCTGTGATAGAAAGCAAATTAAGGGGCGCCTGGGTGGCACAGCGGTTCAGCGTCTGCCTTCGGCTCAGGGCGTGATCCCGGCGTTATGGGATCGAGCCCCACATCAGGCTCTTCCGCTATGAGCCTGCTTCTTTCTCTCCCACTCCCCCTGCTTGTGTTCCCTCTCTCGCTGACTGTCTGTATCTCTGTCGAATAAATAAATAAAATCTTTAAAATAAAATAAAATACCCCTAAAAAAAAAAAAGAAAGCAAATTAAGTTCTCAATAACAGTATGTTTGAGATATAATACTTGTGTCTCTCCTACTTGAGAATATTTATCTACTTTCCTTGCTTGAGGACTAAATAGTTCAGCATCAACTCCCTTGGTTTACTCCCATAGTTAACTGATTTGATACTATGAATTGAAGAGAAATCTTATCTTCCAAAAAGAGAAAACCTTTGTTTTGGTTTGTCTTTATAGAAAAATTTCCAGAGGCTGATACATATGAAATAATAGAATCCTTCAATGTTGTTGCAAAGGAGGTTTTTAGAAGTATTATTTTGAATGAATACAAAAGGTAAATAATATCCTTTTTTGATGGAATTGAAGTATGTGCTTCTGTAAGTTGCCTTGAAAGTGGCAACTTGATCAAAGCAAGGAACTGGTTTTTTTCAAGTAAACATTAAAAAATTATGATCTTTCATATACAGATGTTGAAAAGTGTGTGGATGTGTCTGACTGTTTCTCTGTGGGACTTGTGTGTAGAGCAGTGCTTCCCAACTCTGAATGAACATCAGAATTGCCTGCAGAACTTCTTTAACAGTACAAGTGTATGGGTCACAACCGGAGATTCTGATTCAGTGGGATTTAGTGTAGGGATCGGGTACCTGTATTATTTTTTAAAGTTCTTAAAGTTCCGCAGGTGATACGACACACAACTGGGGTTGAGAACTTCCTGGTAGGAATAAGAGATAATAGGTGATATTTCTGATTTTGATCACTGCTTTACATACTTCTTTCCTTTATGACTATAGGTGCGATGGTCGGGATTTGACTTCACTTAGGAATATAAATTGTGAGGTAGATATGTTTAAAACTCTTCATGGATCAGCATTATTTCAGAGGGGACAAACACAGGTAATATATGTAAAAAGCTATAATTATTTGCTGATTCCGGGTTGCTTAATCAGATCTAATAGAAGCACATTATGTAGACACTATAGATTTTTATCCTATGGAATTTATTAATACCTGATTTTTAAAAAAATATTTTTAACAGCTTTTTTGAGGTATAATCGCCATCCAAGAAACTCCACCTACTTAAAGTGTATGTTTAATAGGTTTTTATGTGTGCACAACTGGGAAACTGTCACCAAAGTCAAGATAATGAACATATCGATCACCCCCAAAAGTTTCCTCCTGCTTCTCTATAATTATACCCTTCTTCCTGGTCCCCTCCTCTTCCCTAGGCAACTGCTTTTGTCACTATAAATCGGTTTGCATTTTTTAGAATTACCTGGTATCTTTATCGTATTTTTCTTTTAATCTTGATGCACAAAATTGAGTCACTCGTACTCTTTAGTTTATGGCATATTGTCATTTTTGGTCTGTTCAGGGCCCTCGTTTGTTTTCTGTATTTAGTCCTATTCTTTTCCCTTACTTTAGCACCTATTCTCTTGTATTTAACATATGTGTATCCAATTGTTTTGTGTATGGTATTTGCTTTATACCTCCTCCTTTTTCTTATATAAATCACTACTTTAATTTTGCCAGTCAGATGGGTACCAGGTGGTATTCCTTGCTTTTGTTTGTATTTCCCTGTGAGGCTCAGGATCTCTTTGTATCATAGCCAGTCACCTTGGTCACTGCATAAATCGGACCGTGGGGGGCTGCACACCTTCCAGGGCTCTCCTGTCACATAGATAGTGTCCCTGAACTTGCGCAGTATGGTGGCCCTGGTTCAGGTTTGCTCTTTTGTGAATTATCTGGTTGTATCCTTTTTTTCCTCCTATATTTAAGTGATTTTTTACGTGTTTTAACATTAATCCTTTTCAGTAACCACAATTTGAATATATTATCTCCCTCTTTATCCTAAGCCTTTTAACTTTGCTTGTGGTAACCTACTCTTTGTCTAGAGTAAACCTGACATCTTTAGTTTTGATGTAGTTAATCCTTCCCTTTTTTATTTTGTGATTTATGTTTTTAAAGTCTTATTTAAGAAATCTTTACTACCTCCAAAGTCACAAAATTAGGCACCTAGTTTTTCTATTAACTTTCTAGTTGTAGCTATCAAATTTAGACAATTAATGCAAGATTTGCAGTTTACTCTTAGATATGGTGTGAGATGGGAACCTCCAGAGTGAGCCAATTTTACAACCCATTTACTAATAATTCATTTTTCCTGTTGACTTGTAATGTCAATTTATCTATATTCAAAGTTTATAAATAGATTTTTGAACTATATTCTCTTCCATTGTTCTGTGAATTTCCTGGGCCAATGTCACAGTGTTTTAGCTACTATGGTTTGTGGGTATGTATTAATAGATGAGAAGCAAATCTTCCCTTTTTATTCTCCCTTGCCCCTCAAAATTGTCTTAGCTATTCTGGTACATTTGTTCCTTCATTTGCATTTTAGTATTATATTAAGTTCTGGGGGGAAAATCTTTTCTTTAGATTGGTATTGCACTGAATTTATAAATTGAGAGAGAAATTATATTTTTACAACTTAAATCACAGTCTTTTCAATAGTCTCACTCTTGATTCAGGTTTTCTTTTATGCCTTTTAATAAATTTTTAAAAATAACTCCATTAAGATATCCTGCATACTTCTGTTAGCTATTCTGACAATCTTGGCCTTTTAAAGAGTGTTAAGTCCATTAATGTTCAATTTAATTATTTATGTGATTGAATGTAGCCTGTCATTTTATTATTTGTTTTTGTTTGCCCCGTTTTTTATTTTCTATTTTGCCTTCTTTTGGGATTAATTGAATATTTTTTTAAATTCCATTTTAATATGTCTCGTTTTTTTAGCTATACCTTTGCATTATTTTTTTAGTGGTTACTATAGAGAATACAGTATATATCCTTAACTTTTTTGTACTACTTCACACACTATGCTGTAGTTGTCTTATGTGTTACATGTACATATTACAAACTCCACAAGGCAGTGTTATACTTGTATTTTAAACAGTCATGTATTTTCAGAAGTTATGAGGGAAAAGACAGTCTTCTTTATTGACCTGTGTATTTATAATTTCTGATGCTTTGTGTTTCTTCCTGAAGATCCTAATTTCCATCTAGTATTGTTTTCTTCAATCTAATGAGACTTTCTCTACTGTTGTCTTGTGGGCCTTCTGACAACAAATTCTTTTATTTCATTTATCTGAAGATGTCTTTATTTTGCCTTTATGTACAAAGAATGTTTTTTGTAAGACTTAGATTCTGGGCTGGTGCTTTTTTCTTTTAGCACTTAAAAGAATACTCTACTCTTTTTTATTTTTTATTTTTTTCCTAATAGAAAGTCAGGATGCATCCAAATCATTGTTCCCTGTTTACTATTTATTGTCTTCATCTGGGTGCTTTCCAGATTTTCTTTCTGTTTTGTTTTTCAATAATATAACTATGAAAAGTGTAGTTTTCTTTGCATTTATCATACTAAGAGTTTCCTGAGCTTGAACCTGTAAATTTGTGTCTTTCATCAAACTTTAGGGATTTCAGCTATAATTTTTTCAAATATTTTTTCTACCTTAGTCTCTTATCTTTCCTTATGGGATTGTAAGTATATATGTTAGTCCTTTTGAAATTGTCCTGCAGGTCCCTGAGGATATGTTTTCCCTACCCCACCCGACACCCCTTTTTCTTTGTTCTTTAAATTTGGCAATTTCTATTAATCCATTTTCATTGACTCTTGTCATCTCCTTTCCATCATAAAATAATGTATCTTTCATTTTTAGAATTTCCATTTGTTTTTCTTTATATCTTTGAGTATAATTATAAGAGCTATTGAAAATCCTTGTCTGTTAATCCAACATCTGAATTAGCTTGGAGCAATCTACTCATTATCTTTTCTCTTGAGAATGGGTACCATTTCCTATTTTTCTGTAGGTTGTATCCTGGATGTTGTGAATGATGCATTGTTGAGTTTGGATTACATTATGTTCCTCCAGAGAAGACTGGATTTTTTTTTAAATAGGCAGTTTTATTGGCTGGACCTTTACTTATTTTTTTAAACTTTATTTTATTTAAATTCAATTAATCAACATATAGTGTATTACTAGTTTCAGAGGTAGAGTTCAGTGATAGATCAGTTGCATATAACACCCAGTGCTCATTACATCACATGCCCTTTTTAATGTCCATCACCCAGTTACCCCTTCCTCCCCACCCCTCCCCCCTTCCAGCAACTCTGTTTGTTTCCTATAGTTAAGAGTCTCTTACGGTTTGTCTCCCTCTCTGATCCCGTCTTATTTTATTTTTCCCTCCCTGGCTGGACCTTTATTGAAGCTTCCTTTATAGCCAGGTTTTACAAACATATCTTCCTCTTCCTGTCCTCCCTCAGTACTTGGAGTACAGTGCTTTACATATGTAGTCTGTGATGTTAGATCTTTGGATTACTGAGATTTGTACATAATTCTCATATTTATAGAATTAATAAATGTTTACTGTATTAAGTAGCATGGCAAGCGTTGCATAGAATTTACTTATCCCATTCCTTTAATAGCTAATTGGGTTCTTGAAATATTTTTAGTTTTCCTCTTCATTGTTAGTAAATTAAAGCCTGACAGTTTTTTTTCTTATTACTTTAGGTGCTTTGTACTGTTACATTTGATTCATTAGAATCCAGTATGAAGTCAGACCAAATTATAACAGCCATAAAGTAAGTTATGTTATTTGTTAAGCTTTAAAGTATGTTGGTATGTCCTAAAACATGTTTCATATGTTTTAAAGTAAGTTATGATGTTCCGCTTTATAATTGAAGCTCATGTAGTATATTATTATTCATTATTACTTTTTTAAACCTATTATTTCTGTACTTTATTTTTTTGTTTACATAATAGTGATTTTTAACATGGGTACATTCACTTTAGTCTCTATCTCTAGAACCATTCCTCAGGACAGATATGGGTAGGTTTTTCTGTTATAAATAAGAGAGTAAATAGATAAACAAGAGTCTCAGTTGCTAGAAAGAATCTGGAGGCTGTTAATAAGTAACAAAGGCTTACCTAATCCCAAGCCACATTGAAATTTATGTTCGGAAATACTTGGCTCTCCTCTGTTCCTAAAGAGTCAGTAGTAAAATCCTGTTCATCGATTTCAGATGATGAGAATTTATGTTACAGTCCTCACCAGCACTACTGCATCAGCCACAATTCTTTTCTTTGCTCAGTGCCTACCAGGGTTGCTTCCCTTTCCCTTGGTAAAGGTCTCAAGACCATAAGACTCTGCCTTCCTCTTCCTACTGCTCAACTGATGAGGCTAACCCCCAGTATCTTCAGGATAGCATCACTAATTGTTTTTCACACATCTGATAAAGTTGACAGTGCAACTGACTGCAATTGACAGTGTGTATAGGTGAGATTGTTATTGTAATCATAATCCTTTTGGGGGAGCTCTTAAACTTTGTATTTTAAATTCCCATCTGAGCCCAAACTTGGTTGCCCTGCCCTTCTTCTTCACTTTGACTCCTTTCTCTTCTAAAAGGCAACACAGCTTCATAAGAAAGAGCACTGGTCTTGGCCAGGGTACCTCTTTATGTTCTACTTAGGTCTGTAACCTATGTAAATGAGAGGGCACCGTATCAGTCAACCATGCTGGCCTTTGGTTTCTTCATCTTATAAAATGCAGGTGCTGTGCTAATGATCTGTATCCTCCTTTCAAGCCCCCAGAATCTGTTATTCCTTTGTCTTCTGTAATCAGGTTTTTAGATTTCTCTTCCTGAGACTGTGGTTTATGGTATGCAGATTCAGCCCTAACCCAGGACTTTTTCTTTTTTTTTTTTTTTTTTTTTTTTTTTTAAAGATTTTATTTATTTATTCGACAGAGATAGAGACAGCCAGCGAGAGAGGGAACACAAGCAGGGGGAGTGGGAGAGGAAGAAGCAGGCTCATAGCAGAAGAGCCTGATGTGGGGCTCGATCCCAGATCGCCGGGATCATGCCCTGAGCCGAAGGCTGACGCCCAGCCGCTGTGCCACCCAGGCGCCCCAAACCCAGGACTTTTTCAAGCCTCTCTGCACAGAGAGGTGCCTTTTGTAATTACACCGTCCCAAAGGGGACACTATTTGTGCTAAGACACTGTATATGCCAGTCTTTTCCTCAGTTAAAGATAAATCTGGTTTCCTGCTTCCAGGAATTCTGCTTCTTCTCATCCTTATTTTCCCCATTGTTCTAGATACAGTCATAATATTTCTCATTTCAAACCCTGAAAAAAATCTTTTCCTGTCTGATCTCCTGGTTGTTCTCCCCTATATCATTTCAGTTACTGATTTTCATTTCACATACTGATGAGAGAAAGATCATCATTCTGAGATTTAACTAATGTGTTTATAACATTTAAGGTTCTCTTAGTAGTCACTAATGCTTAAAAATAAATGTCTGTTGTCTTAGTATAGACAAATAGAATAAGTGTTTCTATTTGAAGCAAAATTATTTTTCTAAAACTTTTTGTAAAATTCATTCATAAAACCCCAGAAAAATATACTGTCTCTGATACTCATCCTTCTAATTCTTCTGGTTTTCAATTTCAGATCAACTCTCTTTAATATGTAATTATTTTTTAAAATCCCCTTAAATCTTTTTTAGTTGCTTATTGGAGTTATTTTTTTGTATCTATATGATGTTTTTAATATTATGCTTTTTGTTTTTAGTGGAATAAAAGATAAAAATTTCATGCTGCACTATGAGGTAAGGTGAATTTTATCCCCAGTATTTTATTATGAAAAATTTTCAGGACATAGGAAAGTTGAAAGAACTTTAGAGTGAATACCCATACCCACTGCCTAGGTTCTACTATTAACATTTTACTATGCTGGTTTTATATATCTGTTAAGGTGAGTTTGGGCATGTTCTTTTATTGCATGCAGAAGGGAATTTAGAGAAATTAGTCATAGTGTTCAATCAGTAACTTCATGTTCTGAATCATACATAAAAGTTAAAGTAGAGTAGACAATTTTATTTTAGTCAAGAAAGAGTTGTACACATTCACCAGTATCAAACAAAAGTGGGGCTTTTCAAATACCTCAAATGACAAATCACCTCCTCCCTTCAGTTCATTTAAATGTTCATATTTTTACTCAGTTGATTAGTAGTAAAAGAACTCTGAAGTATTTAATATTAAATTACTTTATGTGAAACTATAGTTCGTGATTGACTTGATTTACAACTAAGTCCTAAGGCATTAGACATGACATATGCACTTCTATTTTAGTATTTGGAGCATATATGCTGGGAGGCTAGTGTGAAAGTAGCAAGTCACTTCACTTTTGAGTGACCATTGTTGGCTACCCAGAATCCCAACATCTCAATTTTGTTGAGCATGCTATAATTAATAGAGAATATACAGAACTGGAGATTTTCAAAGATTTTGAGTCCCTTATAAATAACCTGTTCTGTATATACTTGGATGCTGCAGAAGCCAGAAAGGAATTACAATTGAGTAAAGCATATCCTTTGTCATGAGCTACACAGCACATGGAATGGCAGTCTTTAAAAAGGGCAGCTGTGGGGGCGCCTGGGTGGCTCAGTCCGTTAAGTGTCTGCCATCAACTCGGGTCACGATCCCGGGGTCCTGGGATCAAGCCCCACTTTGTACTCCTTGCTCAGTGGGAGCCTGCTTCTCCCTCTCCCTCTGCCTGCTGCTCCCCCTGCTTGTGCTTGTTCTCTTTCTCTCTGTGTCATATAAATAAATAAAATCTTTTTTAAAAGTAAAAAAAATAAAAAGGGCAGCTTGAAAAATGCACCTCTAGCTGATTACTGGCAACAGAAGTGAAAGAGGGGGCAGTAAAAGGATATGGGCACTTATTGCTACATCATTTCATTTTTTAAAAACTTTTTATTGTAAAATAAAACATGGATACTAAAAACGACAAAGGATGACATAATGAGTTTTTATAAGGCACCACCAAAATCAGAAAATAGAAATGTTCCCAGTCACCCCTGAAGCCCCTCCATGCTTTTCATCTCAGTCTCAACACCCTTCTTTCCCTGAAATTAACTACTCTCCTAAATTTTATAGTAATTACTTCCTTGCATTTCTAGTGTAAATCCCTAGACACTGTAATCTTGTCCATTTTTTAAAAATTTGATATTTCTGTAAGTCTCTTTTTTAACCTAAAGGTTTCTCCTCCAACAAGTTCTTTTCTTTTCAGTCTGTCTTGTTAAAGTCCCAGAGCCATTTGACCTGTATGTAGAGTTCCCTGTAGTCTGGGTATTGCTGATTACATACTAATGGTGCAATCCAACAAGTTTCTTTGTCTTTCTGTCTCCTAAAAATTGACTGCACTCCTGAAAATTGACCACTAGATCCAGAGGCTTGAAGATTCATGTACCATTACTTCATGTACCATTTTTTTAACAAAAAATATTTTGTTAAAGAAACTGAAATTCCAAATTTTTATGGGACATTTTCCAATATTTTAAATGATTGCAACTAAGTCATATTCCTTTGAGACACTATATTGGTCAAATAAAATAGTTTGCAACCTCTGACTTAAAGAAAACCCTTACTGGAAAAGATCTGTTTCCTCAATGTGCATTTCTTTTTAAAGTTGTATATACTTTTATTATATAATACTTCATCATTGTTAATAATTTAAACATTATAGAAGTTTATGTTGTGAATTCCCATAACCATCCATTTCCCACTCTGGTTCAAATACACATTAGAAAAATAGCTACTTTTAGTAATTTGTTATCTTTTTTATATCCAGATATTTTCTGTGTATATAAATGAACTTTAAAAAAAATGGGATTGTACTATTTTGTAACTTCTTTTATTATTTTGGTACTATATCTTAGATATCTTTCCATGTCAGCTATTTATGTATTTGTTTTTGTTTGTTTTTAAAGTTTCCTCCTTACGCCACTAATGAAATTGGCAAGGTCACTGGTGTGAATAGAAGAGAACTTGGGCACGGTGAGTACAAATCTATAAACTTACAGGTATTCTTATGGTATTCTTATGGGGACTTAGTACATTTATGCTTATTATTTTCTATTCTAATTTAGGTGCTCTTGCTGAGAAAGCTTTGTATCCTGTTATCCCCAAGGATTTTCCTTTCACCATAAGAGTAACATCTGAAGTCCTAGAGTCAAATGGTAGGATATTAAATTAAATTTTTCCTCCAGTCAAAAAGACCAGAATTCCCTGTTATATTCTTAACTTTCCATAACTAATGTTACTTATTAACTTATTAATGTGCTTATTACCACAGTGCCCAAAACCCACAACAAAAGAAAAATGTGTTTAGTTAATCATACACGGCCTAAATCTCTTTTTTAGCTAATGAGATATTTTGAAACCAATATAAAACAAATATGTATCTTAATGTATCTTTTAAAACAAATCCAGTTGGGATTATTTGTTTATTTTTATAAACCATAGAGGCAAGGCCAGCTTCAAGAGAGAAAGGGCCAAAAGAGAGTCATCCATTAGGCAGGGGACACCTATCAAGTATCACAGATAGAAGTAGACAGCACAGAGAGAGGGGTTGGGCTAAAAGATCAAATTTAGGGATGCCTGGGTGGCTCAGTCAGTTAAGTGTCTGCTTTCGGCTCAGGTCATAATCCCAGGGTCCTGGGTGGAGTCCTGCATCGGGCTCCTTGCTCAGCGGGGAGGCCTGCTTCTCCCTCTGTCTGCCGCTCCCCCCCCAAATGAATAAAATCTTTATTTTTTTTTTTTTAAAGATTTTATTTATTTATATGACAGAGAGACAGCCAGCGAGAAAGGCAACACAGCAGGGGAGTGGGAGAGGAAGAAGCAGGCTCCCAGCAGAGGAGCCCGATGTGGGACTCGATCCCGGAATGCCGGGATCACGCCCTGAGCCGAAGGCAGACGCTTAATGACTGCGCTACCCAGGCGCCCCTGAATAAAATCTTTAAAAAATATATTTTAAAGGATCAAATGTAAATTAAAATTAAGTACCCAGGTCAAGTCAAGGTATGGCCATTAGAGACAGAAAGGTCACAGAGATGGTCATAATATTTAAAACAACAACAACAAAAAAAAACCTTCTGAATTTAAACAAGAGACTTTCTATTCTCTACAGGGTATGACTAGGCTATAACTTAGGGTCCAGTGAGAGAACCAGAGCCTGTATCTTTAACTGCCTTCTGATTAAGCAACAAAAGAGGCATGGTAGTTTTTCTGGGAGGTTTCTTAGAATCTATAGCACTGCTGTCCAATAGAACTTCATGTGCTAATGGAAGTTATCTCTATGCTATGCAGTTGAGGGACTGAGTTTATTTCAATTATTAAATTTAGTAGCTATATGTACCTAATGGCTGTTATATTGGACTGTGTAGTCCTATAGTTTGTGGTTTCACAGAGCTTGCCTTAATTGCTTTTAAAAAGAAAGAAGGAAAGAATACTGAATATTTATAAGGAAATAACCAGTAGTATCAGCTTTCTACATTTAAAAAAGTCAGTATATTATAAAGCAAGTATTTTTTGTTTCTATAGGATCATCTTCAATGGCATCTGCATGTGGTGGAAGTTTAGCGTTAATGGACGCAGGTAAAAGAATTATGTGTCAAAACTACTTAGGCTTTATCTGTATTTGATGAGTATAAAATATAAGATCTCTTTAAAATTGGATTTTGGTAGGATCTGGAGAAGTCAGATTAGAGATTACTAAACCAGGCCAGAACAAGATAGTTAAAACATACAGCTTCAAGTATACAGATAATTACTAGAATTCTTATCTTTGGCAAAAGGGAGGACACTGAAATTATTTACTTGCCTTGGTGATCCAGTGAGCTTTCTCACCTTCCAAAAGGTAAAGAGCTCTGCAGTTGATTCCATTCACCAATGACGTTTGGACCAGCAAGCAGAAGTATTTAGGACCAGTAAAGGAAAGTAACCATGTAATCTTCCAGTCAATTTGCACACCATGAGAACAATACCACCCACAGAAGGGTATGGAGAATTTTAGGAAGAAAGACTGTAGGAGGTTCAGTATAATCTCTTGGTTTGAAACACCAAAAGGGAAAGAGTCAACATGTTTAAGAGGCTCTGAAAGCAATTTCTGTATCTCACCAATGATGCTGTTCAAGAAGAAAGACAAAAGGAACCTAAGATACTCAAGAGGCTGCAAGGAGCTCCGTCTAAGTCCACACATTTATAGTACAGAAAAACAGAAAGATAGGATACTATAACCAAGGATGAGATAAAAGAATCGTGTGAATATATAATAACACTGTCTAGAAAGATGAAATCTTAAACCGAAGCAAAAAAAAAGTAAAGGTACTTTTCTATTTGTGTTCAGTGCCAAAAAAACATAAGCTGATATTTAAGGTTGCTGGTAAAATACTTTTTCTGTTTTCACCTTCATATATTCATTCAACCAGTCTTTACTAGATGCCACCCCTGTGCCAAGCACTGACTTAGCCCTTGGAACACAGCAATGAACAAAACAAAGTCCCTATCCTGCATTCAGTCAGTCCTACATTTTCATATTGGAAAACAACATGTTCTCGAAAAGGTGAACTGAAAAATAAAGTAAAAAGAGATCATAAGAGAGTCTTTAACTGCTTTAAATGAATTCAGATCTTTTGGTCTAGACAAAAACCCAACCTAAGATGAGAACTTCAGGATGAGATAACTGACCGATGTTGGCAGTATTTGAAAAATCAGAAAATAGTATACTAAGGACACAAAAGTTCTTAATTTTGAAAGAGTAAGGTATTTTCTGTAAAGCATAACCTAGTGAACTTGACAGTGACCCTTGGCAAAACTCTTAAATAGATTAAAAAAAAAAAAGTTTGTAAGTATTTTTAGGAAGGAGGCAGCTGTGAAGAGAAGGGACCAGAAGGGACTCATTTAAAATTAATCATGTAGTAAAATAATATTCCACATTGGAAAATATTACTAGATTTGGAGTGAGGAGGGGGCTTGCTGCTTATATTGTATATCTAGAGTCAGCTTGGCAGCTCATGATTTTTCTGTAAATGATACAAAAAATGGAGGTGGATGATAGGTGCACCTTCATAACTGGTTGAAGCATGAGCAGAGGAGACAAGCGAATCTGATCTGTAGGATGGTTTGGTCACGTGGAATGCTTGAGGATGTTTCCTTCTAAATCCTGTCCCTTTCAATGTTTTTATTATTGAATTGACTTACAACACTGGCCTGCTGATAAAAAGGATACTGTTAAAAGGAATGGGTGACTGATATATTAAATGGCAATTTTGATCTCTAAAAAAATGTTAACAGGATAAAAAAAAAAGCCCAATAGGAAAAAAAAAATGAATTTGACAAGAATGAATGTCAAGTTGTGTGGGAAAAGCCAACAAAGGGTATGCAATTCATCTCAAACACATGAGTGCCTGTCATTCCTCACATCAGGCCCTGTCTTGCTTCAGGGATACAAATGGTACCCATTTTCTAAAAAGCTTTTAGATGTGAAAAACATATACTAACAGATCAAGAAGTCAGACAGCTAAAAGACACAAATATGTACAATATGAAGAATTAGGTTGAAGGTAATTAGCTTCGTAGAGACAGCTACATTTTATCTGGTTTCTAAAGGTTGAGTAGTTGATCTGTCATTAGGAGCAGGGCCCATAGTTCATGTGAAAGGAACAACATGGGCAAAGTTATGAAGCAGTATAGGATGTTTCTGAAATGTATTTGAAAAAATTAAGTAATAAATTGGGACCAGATTTTAAAGGTCATTGTTATGTTAAGGATTTTGAACTTAAAGCTAATATTTCACAACTCAGGATTCTATGAACTAGTGTTCCTGCTGGATGTTGATTATTGTGTACCATGAAAAAAAATCAATCTGTTCTAAAGGACATTTCAGCAGGGTTAAGCAGGTTTATTTAATATAAGTTAAATAAACTTTAATATGCTAATGTGAATTCTGAATCTCTGGGAACAGGATATGTACTATTTCCCAAATGTTTTTGACCACAGAACAAGTATAAAATTTCCTGAAAGCAGATAATTGGGAACTTAGGAGAATTTTATGTAGAGGAACGGTGTGATTTGAATCTGACTTTTTCTTCTTTTTGGTAGTTTTTCCCAGCTTAGGTGATAGACCTAGAGGATGAAAAGGGAGAGAATGGAAACTTGGGGTGGGGTGGGGGGGAATAAAATTGGGGAAACCAGGCAGGGAGAATGTTGTCAGAGCAAGAAACAATGCAGACTTCGACTAAAGGAGTAGCAATTGATGTTTCAGTATTTAGGGGAAAGAACAACTTCCTAAAAAAATTTAAAGGACAAACTATCAGATCTTTGTGACTTCATATAGGAAATGAGGAAAGAAATGTTGATTCTGGCATGAGTGTCTTAGTTGCATTCAACCAAGATAAGAAAGGCAAGACAAAAAGGATTTATTGGGTGTGATTACATTTTGAATATATGTACATACATACAAAGTGTTTTGGGGACATTTAGCTGGAAATGTCCAATAGGCAAATTGGCTATACAGATCTAGTGCTTATTAGCAAAGAGAATTTTAGGTCATCAACATTAAAAGTTAAGGTTAAAAACCATGAGCATAAGTGAGATTGCTTACAGGATATGAAATGAGATCCCCTGCCACACTCCTTTGTAACAGGTAAGTTCCAAGTGATAAAACCTTAAACGTTTTGTAAAAAAAGGAAACATGGAAGATTTTATCAAAATCTTAGGAAAAACCTTTCTAAAGCAAAATCCAGGAACCATGATTACATATAACTTTTCAAATTCTGTATAGAAAAATAAATCACAATAAACAAAGTCAACTGACTAGGAAATAAGATATTTCCTTTACTATTCTATATTTATAATTAACAAAGATCTGTTGTCCATATTGAAAGAGCTTTTATAAATCATTAAGAAAAAGACTAACAAGTAGGAAAATGGTTGAAGGGCATGAACAGGCAAAATATAAGGGGTGCCTGGATAGCTCACATAGTTAAGTGTCCAACTCCTGATCTCAGCTTGGGTCTTGATCTCAGGGTTGTGAGTTCAAGCCCCGCGCGGGGCTCCACACTGGGCGTGGAGCCCCAATAAATAAATAAATAAATAAATAAATAAATCTGCTTATAAACATTTTTTAAAAAGTTTAATCTCATTCATAAAAAATCACACTTGATCTTAGCCAAAAGGCCGAGAAGCGATCATTCATAAAAAATCAAATTAAGAACAATAAGCTACCATTTTTACCCTTTACAGTCAAAAGATATGACAGGAATTAACAAGAAAGTAGAACAGCAGGCACCCTCACATACTGCTGGTGAAAATACAAAATGCTACAACTCTGGAAGGCAGTTTGACAGTTTTATAAATCCATTCAGGGACTACTAAGCAGCCTTTCAAAAGAATAAAGTGGAACTTTGTGTGGCATTATGTGTCAAAATCCAAGGTATGTTATTAAGTGGAAAAAAGCAAGGTGCATTCACTATGATTCCATAAGTAAAGAAAATAAAAGATTACACTTGGATTCATATTTGGGCACAGATTTTCTGGGAGGATACATAAAAAAAACCTACCGATGGCTTTCATGGAAAGGCTGGAAGGATTTACCAACAAAATGGTTACTTTTTCAAAAAAAGATAAACATACCAAAAGTAAAAAGACAAATGGATTTCAATAAGAGTTAAGTTTGCTATTTTTATACAGGTTTTTGTGAGAACAGTGATTACCTGTTTAGAATTGTTTTAAGGGGCTTTTATCATATGCTTAAGAAGAAATGAGGTAGATAGATCACCTTTCCAGCTTAGTTCTGATGATGTCAAATTTAAAACACCACTCACATTAAAATAAATATCAATGGAATGATAAATATGCATGTTAGCCTGATGTACACATTACATACAAGCTTTTTTTCTCCATTACAGGAGTTCCAGTTTCATCTGCTGTCGCAGGTGTGGCAGTAGGATTGGTCACCAAAAACAATCCTGACAAGGGTGAAATAGAAGATTATCGTTTGCTGACAGATATTCTGGCAAGTATATCCATGTTTTCAAATATTCAGTGGTGAAGATGATACATATTTATAAGCAATGGATGCTTAGAAGAATAATAGTACTTGAGAAATGGAGGTCCTTGTTCTTACTTTCCTCCTCTGCATATTAGCCTTGGATTTTATACGATGTGAGTTAAAAAAAAAATATATATATATATATATACACACACACACACACACACACACATACACACACACACACACGCACACAGACACACAGTATAAATATCCATAATGGCTCACTTTAGGGTGATCATAAATGAATCCCTGTGCATTTATGTGGGGGCAACATGATCTTAAAGTGATTTTCTGATGAAACAGTTCTAACTTAAAAAGCCACAAATTAGAAGCAGTAGTTAATGTAGAAGATATTTCTTTGTCTTTAGTCTTAGAGGACATGGTTTTACTTCTACAGATGTTTTCTAAAATTCCTTTATAGTGACTGGGTGAATTTTGTTTTTGTTTAAAACTATATCGTAATTTCTTAAATTCCTTCAGGGAATTGAAGATTACAATGGTGACATGGATTTCAAAATAGCCGGCACCAGTAAGGGAATAACTGCATTACAGGTATTTTAAAACCTATTTTGTTTCACTTTTATAATATTTAAATAATGTCATGAATCAATATTTATATAATTTTTTTTTACTTTTCCACATTAGGCTGATATTAAATTACCTGGAATACCAATAAAAATTGTAATGGAGGCCATTCAACAAGCCTCAGGTAAGCTAAGCCAGTGTGCCTGATTCTCTTTCCATTATTGTTCATTTGTTCATGGAAACTATAATTCCCATTAGGCATATTAAAAATGGGCTATTATAAAATACTGCTTTGTAAAAATCTTTATGAGAGACCAGAGAAAATTCAATTTTTACAAGTTAAGTGACTCCATAAGATAAGATTTATGGAGAAAGGGGACTATAAGTAGAACTGTAAAGGTTATTAGGATATGAAGAGCTTTGATTACTAAGTTAAAGAATTTGGATTTTACTTCATAAAAACTAAGAATACTGTTATATCATCATATTTATTTTATATGCAGTTGACCTTTGAACAATGTGTGCTCAAACTGCATGGGTCCACTTATACGTACGTTATGTTTTTTAAAGAGTTGACAACAAAAGCATTTATTTACAACAGCAAGGCATTTATTTACTACTGCCCATCCCACCAGACCAACTGAAGGCAGCTGGCACAGAGGTCATGCCCGCTGCACTGAGTATCCTAAGAGGCCTGCTGAGGCAATTAGCAGCCCCTGGGGGTGGGGGTGCCATGACTGGGCAGGGCTGCAGATCATCCATTGTGCTGAGAGGGTGGTCCCATCGAGCATCCAGGGCTTACCAGCAGAAGACTGGGCTGAAATGGAGAAACATGCCCAGGGTGCAGGGACAGCACTGCATAGGAAGTCCCTGCACCAAGTCGTCTGTGGCTGGTGGCATTGGGAGGGGACCCACTCCTCACCATGGCACCTCGGCCTTGAGGCCTCCTGGAGTCCAGCACACTCACATGCAGCCACAGGTGCCAGTGTATAGCCATGGGCCAGTGGTACATGTCCAGGGAGATAAGGCAGCTATATTATGCCTCCACGCAACTGTTGTAGCCTGCAGGCCATCTAGGGGTTGCCACTGCTGAGCCTAAGCCACCAGGCTGTGGAACTCTGCCATCCCAGGGCCAGCCCCCTATCCCATACCTATGAACAAATATTTTTCAATAAATATACATACAATACTATAAATATATTTTCCTTATGGTTTTCTTAACATTTTCTTTTCTTCAGTTTACTTCAAGAATATAGAGTATAATAGATATAACATACAAAATGTGTTACTTAACTGTTTTTTGTCATGGGTAAGGCTTCCAGTCAGTAGTAGGCTCTTAGTAGTTAAGTTTTGGGGAATCAAAAGTTATATACGAATTTTTGATGCAGGGGTGGACATACCTAATCTCTAGTTGTTCAAAGGTCAACTCTAGTTATAATTTTTATGTTTTTATCTCTTACAGTGGCAAAGAAGGAGATAATACAGATTATGAACAAAACTATTTCAAAACCTCGAGCATCTAGAAAAGAAAATGGGCCTGTTGTAGGTAGTGTATTAAAGTTATTATTTATTCCGTGATAAGGTAAACATTAATATATGAAAGTATATTATTTAAATTTCTTTAAATACACAAAACAAAAATATTTTAACTATTTCTGTAGTTAAAATATTTTAAATTTGGGGAGATATTTTTAGATATTAGAACTTTCAGAAACTTTAGTCAAGTAACTATTTTTCTATTTCCCATGAAATACTTTTACATGTGTCTATGCCAAAAAAAAATCTTGACCGATCAAGATATGTTTTAGGTTCATATGTGTATTTGAATTATTTACAGTTTTCTCTGCGCTGCATTTCAGAAACTGTTCAGGTTCCATTATCAAAACGGGCAAAATTTGTTGGACCGGGTGGATATAATTTAAAAAAGCTTCAGGCTGAAACAGGTAAGAGTTGTGTATGAAGTTTGGGGGTTCAATTTTTAAATTCTTTTTAGAGAGGGAGGAGGGAAAAGAGGGGAGAGAGAATCTTAAACAGGCTTCATATTCAGCATGGACCCCAAATTGAGGGCTCGATCTCACAACCCTAAGATCATGACTTGAGCCAAAATCAAGAGTCAGACACTTAACCAACTGAGCCACCCAGGCACCCCAAGTTTGAGGTTTTAATGGTAGGCCATGTGAGTTGCCATTTTATCTCTGTTCAAAAAATATGTTTGAGATATGCAAGAAAATATATAACACTGACATGTCTTTACTGTAAGTTTTCTTAATAAATCAGCATTCTTAAGTATATTCAAGAAGGATCCCCTAGAATTCATCAATTTCTTTGTGACATTTTAAAATCGAACTTTTAGAAAAATGTTTAGTTTTTCACTTTAGAGGATTTTGCTGTCATTTTCTATTCTGCTATTTCTCCCTTAGTCTTATTTAGACTCTTTTATTTAAAGAGTATGTGTAGAAATAGTATGCATGGTTTTTTCTGGAAGCAATCTTTGAATTACCTAGTACTTACCAGCTTTGAGGTTATTGAAGGAAAGTGAGAAGGAGAGTTGTCTTAGCCAGCTCTTTAGATTGAGAAACTGACATGATTTCGTCCTTCATCCATTCACTACTCTAGAGTAAGAGAAAGAAGAAAAGGTGAGGAAAACATTAATTAATAATTTAATTATAATTATATAATTAATAGTAATTAAGAAAGCAAAACCAAACCCTCAAAAATTAACTTAAATATGCTTTCTTCTACCAAACTGTGAGCTCCAAGAACATAGAGACAGTGACTTGCTGTTGTTTCCCCAGGGCCTAGTACAGTGTCAGATACATAGTAGGTGTGCAATGTGTATTTGTTGGTGAATGAATCTCTTCATTCCTAAAGCAATGAGTATATATAACACAGCCCTGCCCAGCTACTTGCAGGTCAGTCCCCTGCTCTCATATCTACTCCCCAAGACTAGACTCCACTAGAGTGAGCAAGTTAGCTTTAATATGTCAAATTATCTTTTTAAAAGGAGTAACTGTTAGTCAGGTGGATGAAGAAACATTTTCTGTATTTGCACCAACACCAAGTGCTATGCATGAAGCAAGAGACTTCATTACTGAAATCTGCAAAGATGATGTAAGTATAGATCTTATAATACTTCTTTCTGCATTTTGTTGCTGTTTATTCATCTAATGGCTTATTTTGCACTTACAGCAAGAGCAGCAACTAGAATTTGGAGCAGTGTATACCGCCACAATAACTGAAATCAGGTAATATCAACTAATATGCTATGCTGGTTTTTATAGGATTTACAGTATAATCACATGTTAACCTCACATTTGCATTATATATTTTGAAAGTGTAAGGTATTTAGATTTTATGTCAATTACCTACCGTAGAATCATTAATTATTTTTAAGGTATAATTTATTTTTTGTACCATTTGTTGATTTTCAATAACATGATTCTGTGATTATAATTATACTAATAGGTTCTTCTAAGTGAATTGTTTTCTTGAATCAAATTTCCCACCATTTAAATTTTCCCAATACACAGTAAAACATTTAGGCCCAAAATAGACCTAGCAATATTTCCTTTTTCTTTCTTTTTCTGATAGTTTCTTTTTGGTTTCTTTTAAAGGTAGTACTACTTAATGCCTAAGGAGCAGATTTTTTTAAATGTCAATTTCAACCTCAAAGCATTTTTTATCAGCTAAAAAGATTGACTTTTTGGGGTGAGAAAATCCCCCCCCCCTTTTTAAAGATCTTATTTATTTGAGAGAGAGGTAGTGAGAGAAAGCACAAGTCGGGAGGAGAGGGAGAAGCAGGCTCCCTGCGAACAGGGAGCCCAATGCAGGGCTCGATCCCAGGGCCCTGGGATCATGACCTGAGCCAGAGGCAGACGCTTAATGGACTGAGCCACCCAGGTGCCCCTGAAAATTTCTTTTAAGGAAAAAAATACATATGTATCAGATGTAGCCTGAGTGCTCAAAGCTATTTGAAATCAATAACAAAAGCCAGTGGAATAATTTGTTTAATATCACAGGTGAAAAAACTAAGAAACGGGATGGCTTATTTTAGTAGATTAATGAAAAAAAGACAAAAGTTTTTAATGAAATAAATATTTTATCCAACCCCCTTCCTTAAATCATTATTTAATAGGTTGATGATTAATCTACACTACTTTAAAATATTTAATGTTTATCCCGCTCCTCCCCACTTGTGCTCTTACTATCTCTGTTGCTGTCTCTCTCTCAAATAAATAAAATCTTAAAAAAAAAAATTTAATGTCATTTCAAAATGTTTGGGAAAATACTATGAAGAGAAATACAGAAGAATATATAGTCTAAAAGCTTGTCACTACACAGTTTTCCTTTATCTCTTCTCTGTCCTTTCATTCACAAGTATTTAAATACAGGGTGTAGGGGCGCCTGGGTGGCTCAGAACATCTGCCTCAGCTCAGGTAGTGACCTGGGATCGAGCCCCGTGTCAGACTCCCTGCTCTGCGGGGGAGTCTGCTTCTCCCTCTCTCTCCCCCTGCTCATGCTCTCTTTCTCACTCTCTCTCAAAGAAATAAAATCTTAAAAAAAAAAATTTAAATACAGGGTGTATGTTCAGTTGAAAAAATGAGTATCTCTTTTAGATAATCCTTTATACAATTTTATGTTGTGTGTTTACTTTGTTCTCCAATGAATACATAATCAGTTTGATTATCAGTAGATATACAGATACTGTTTTAATCAGGCTTATTTCCTTTTCAGAGACACTGGAGTAATGGTTAAACTATATCCAAATATGACTGCAGTACTACTTCATAACACACAACTTGATCAACGAAAGGTAAAAAAAAGTAACTTATTTTTTTAAAAACTGTCTTAAACTCATCATAATGAAATTACCTGGATTGGTGAGGATTAGGCAGTTTGTCCACTACTAGCCTAAGTACAGAAAACTGAAAATGACAGCGATGTTGCTGACAAAAGTTTTTACACTGTTTTACACAGATATTTATGTTTGTCCTTGTATGATGGAATGGAAATACTCTTGAGTTAACACATCTAGAATTAACATATAACAGTTACTTTTTAAAAATACCTAGCTCTTGCCCTGTCTTGCCAATTTTCTTGGCCAACCAAGCATGGCAAGATAAAACTAAAAATATGAAACTACTCAAGAAAACCATAAGGGGCAGAGGATAATAGGAATGTTTGGTTTACCAAATATTGAAATATAAGGCTATACAGAATAAAATAGTGTATTGCTGACCTAGAATTAGACAATTTATACAACAGAATAGAGACCAAAAATCATCCGGTTATATACATGGGAATATAATATATACTAAAAGTTGCGTTTTCAGTCTGAAGAAACAAAGATTATTCAACACATTGTATTGGAATAACTGGTTTTCATAAAGCAGAATATCTGCTCTTTTTATTTATTTTTAAAAGATTTATTTTAGAGAAAGAACACAAGTGCATGAGTGAGAGGAGGGGCAGAGAGAGAGAAAAAGAATCTCAAACAGACTTCCCTGCTGAGTGCAGAGCCCCATGCAGGGCTTGATCTCACGACCCTGAGATTATGAACTGAGCCAAAATCAAGAGTCAGATGCTTAACTGGCTGAACTATCCAAGTGCCCCTGACATCATTTTTAAAAAGTATATGGCAAAATTACAATAAAGTTGAAAGGCAAGTAGCAATTCGGGGGAAAAAGATGTATATAACATATGAGAGAGGCTTCATATGCACACAGTTTGTATGGATCAGTAAGAAAGGTTAGTATCAACAGCAATTTTTTTGTAATTAGAGATTTATTTTTTTTTAAGTTTAGACAGCATGGGCGAGCAGGTGGAGGAGCAGAGGGAGAGGGAGAGAATCTCCAGCAGACTCCATGCTGAGCAGAGCCCAACGCAGGGCTTGATCTCACAAGCCTGGGATCATGGCCTGAGTTGAAATGAAGAGTCAGATGCTTAAACCCACTGAGTCCCACTGAGTCCCCCAGGCATCCCAACAGCAAATTTTTTAAATGCAAATAAAACTAAGTTATCATTTTTCTACTTTCAGATAGTTGAAAATTCCCAATGTGGGTAAAAATATGGAGGAAAAAATGGACATTCTCATACACTTGAGATACCGTTGTAGGAATGTAAATTGGGAAAAATTTTTTGGAGTGTTTAGTAAATGTGTATGAGTATTACCTTTGGCCCTAGAAGGTTCAACATTAGGACTTTGTTCTGAGAGGATAATTTGAGTAAATGAATACGTAATTGTTGCAACAATGCAGTTACCTACAGAAGGGTTGAAAAAAATAGTACGCTGAACACCCATATACCTTACGTCTAGATTCCGTAATTATTAACATTTGCAGTACTGGAATTTAAGGGGCGCCTGGGTGGCTTAGTCAGTTAAACGTCTGCCTTCAGCTCAGGTCATGATCTCAGGTCTGGGATTGAGCTCTGCATTGGACTCTGCACCACAGTGAGTCTGCTTCTCCCTCTCCCTCTGTGCCTTCCATGCACTCACACACTCGTGTATGCCTGCTCTCACTCCTCCCGCCCCCAGTAAATAAAATCTTTAAAAAAATACCGGAATTTAAAACTAATTAAATGACCATCTTTAGGGGATCAGTTAAACAAATTACATAGTTTGAACACTCTGCTGTTTCATTTATTGATATAAAAGGATGTCCTCAACGTATTATTGAATGAAAAATCAACATATTCTAAAACAACAAGCTCAGTAAGGTCCATTTTTTCCAAATGCAGTACATACTAAGGAGACATTTGAAGGGATACTTTAGAGTATCAGCAGTAGTTATCTAAAAAGTAGAGGTTTGGATGATTTTTGCTCTCATTTGAATACTTACTATTTTAACCCTTTATAATCAACAGATTTTATAATCAGAAAAAACAATAAAACTTTCCACTTAAAAAAGTGTGTACTACTATGGACATTAAGAAATTATCCACAACAACTAATAGATGAATATGTTCTCTTTCAGATTAAACATCCCACTGCCCTCGGATTAGAAGTTGGCCAAGAAATTCAGGTACTTGTATTCACTTTTTTAGCCTTAAAGTTGTAAACTGTACTCGAAGTTTCATTTACTTTTTTTTCAAAAAGCTAAAAGAACCAAATCAACATCTGTGATTTATATTATTTATGTGCTGTGTTCTTTTAACTTTAGGTTCCCTTTTAAACAGACTAAGGGTTTAAGATGCAATTTTTTCCCTTAGGGAGCTTGCAGTTTAGTTAGAATAGTAGTCCAAACTCTTTAGAGCTTTTAGAAGTACATGAGGTCAGTGATAGCTATGCAGTGATTTGCAAACAGGACAGGAGAACTCTGAAAATGTAACTCTGTTAAAGGCCTTGAATGTCATATTTGAGTTGAGACTTTAATTGGTTATGTACTGCTTACAGCTAAAAACTTTTGAGTTTGATGAAAGCCATGTTGTCTGACCTTTTTTATAGTTTTTGTGAGTGGATAAAGGAAGTCAATGCCAGTCTGGTGTGGTTTGGTTTTTGGGTTTTTTTGTTTTTTTTTTTTAGTTTTAAACTTTTTTTTTTATTATTTTTTTTTATTATGTTAGTCACCATACAGTACATCCCTGGTTTCTGAGTAAAGTTCGATGATTCATTAGTTGCGTATAACACCCAGTGCACCATGCAATACGTGCCCTCCTTACTACCCATCACCAGTCTATCCCATCCCCCCACCCCCTCCCCTCTGAAGCCCTCAGTTTGTTTCTCAGTCCATAGTTTTGTTTGTCCATACCACATTTTGTTCCAGCTATACCTGTTACCCATGACCTGAGTAACCACGGCTTTTAGTTTATTCCCAGTCTGTAGTCCCATTGTTCAAGTAGTCTCTAGGGAAGAATAAGAACCACGACCTAATATCTGTATCAAGTTGTGTTTTTACATCAGAAGGGACTTTAAAACTGCCACATTTCCCCTGACTTGTGTTGTCTAAAGTCAAGCCAAATAATCTCACTGTGATAGTCCTTTGAGGAATAGTGTGAATAACCTAACCATAATCCTGTATAGTTTATAATAGCATTAGGCTCAGAAAGCCTTTGTCTAGAATCATTCACCATGGTTTTCACTGTTCTTCCAGTATAGGGACCTAGCCTAGAGAAAATAAGATGGCACAGTTGAGTCTAATAGATGATTATAATAGGGCAACTAAATGCCCATCTCTTTTCTTTTTCTTATAAGGACTATTTAACCAAATTATATTTATTAACATATACCTTTACTTAGCACTAAGCTATGCTTTCAGCAAAGAAAAAACATTAATCATTGTTTTTTTGCACCATGTAAATTTAAGTATCTTCTAATTTGGATGTTGATCACTGTACTATAACTGTAAAAGTAAATTGGCTTCTTTAATACAGGTGAAATACTTTGGACGTGATCCAGCTGATGGAAGAATGAGGCTTTCTCGTAAAGTGCTACAGTCTCCAGCTACATCTGTTGTCAGAACTCTAAATGACAGAAGCAGTATTGTAATGGGAGAATCTATTTCACAGTCATCATCTAATTCTACCCGGTGATTTTTTTTTTTTTAAGAGAATTCTAGAGTGATATTCTATAGAGCAAAATTTCAGTAGTATCTTGTAATGTGTAGATTTATATATAGCATAAATATATTCTAATGATTTGTATTAAAATACACACTTTATGTGGTCTATTTTTTTATTTCAAGAGTTAACCTATATTCTCTTATTTTTATTTACATTATATCAATAAATATTATTAAAACTAAACCATTTATACATCTTTAAAAAGATTGCCCTTTAGTTCCTATAATTCTGAAATAGCTTAAAACCTTAGAAATAATAGATCACATTTGCTACTGTAATGGATCTCTTCCTACCCGTTTTCTTTATCTTCTTTGTATATAGTAATGAGCATTTACTCTTAGTCATCTAATGGCTCACCTCTGCACAAGAGCTGTATTGGGCTACATCTGTTTCACAAACTGGAACTTGCCATATTCAAAGCCAGTTTCGTTAGTACAGTTACCGGATATAATGAGTTGAAGGAGCTAATCTGATCTGCTTTTAATGATATACCACCTTTTAAATTGGTCACAAAACCATAAATGTAGTAGAATAAATATTATAAATGGGATCCTACCTAGAATGAAGGAGTACATTTTTCAAATTTAGAAAATATATTTATTTAGAAAATACAGAAAAACCATTTACTTATCAAATAGAGCTAGGTCATTTTTTGAGTATATGTTGCAAATGTGTGGATGTTCTTGGTATAAAGGATGGAAAAATCATGATTTTCAATTAATGTCTGAAACAGTCCTAGATAGAGGCTGTTGACATAATTTTTAGTAATAGCTATAAGATGTTCATTTTAATGATTTAATATATTACATAATTCCACAAAAAAGAAGATGGCTCATGGAAGTCCTAATTTAGAATATGCAATCCTTTTATAAATCTGATAAAATGTTTGTATATTCATGACTCATAAATAGTTCATAAAATATTAAAAATTTAGTTGGTCAAATATTTTTTAAATATGTATATTTTTAAGTCAGTAAACACTGATTTTATATATAGTGTATAAAATTGTGTGGTAGGCACATTTTCTGAAATACTGAAGATTAATTGAAAATGACATTAAATGTAAACTATATGCTTTGTACATTTGATTTTTCTCTGATAGTGACAAAAATCTTTCATTCTCACTTGCCTTCTGTTCAAGACATAAGCTTTGGGGTGCCTGGGTGGCTCAAGTAGGTTAAATCTCCAGGGTTGTGAGTTTGAGACCTGTTAAAAAAAAAAAAGACATAAGCTTTAATGGTAGCATTTCAAAACTGCAATTTATGTTTTTCTTAAGTTTTCTATTTTCTTTTTCTAAGGGACTCCCAGCTACTACTGGAAGAAAAATGAAGCTAGTTCTTAAATTCTAGAGACCAGTGGTTCCACAAAGTGACAATATAGCCCACTAACCACAAACCACCAAAAAGATTCCATTTCCACTTAAACCAAGATCCCACACTGTCTGAACTTTTATTTTTGCCTTCATTCAAATCTTGGTAGCTTTNNNNCCTACTCCCATGAAGTACTTGTAAAAGTGCAATTATATGCTAAAAACACTGTAATGACTAAAACTGAAGTGCCCATCTTTGGTACTTAGTGCAACGTTGAGTACTTACAAGACTTTTTTCTTCATATTCTTTGTTACTGACACTCCCCTGCCCATAAATTACAGTTTTTATGCAATAATTTTTACATCTCTTACAGAATATCTTATATTTCTAGATCGAAGATAGTAGTGTAAATATCAGTATCTTTCTTAGTTCAGTTCTGCCAAGCATAGTTCTGCCAACACTTAGTATGTTCCGGACACACACGTGTGCAAGGAATGCATCAATAAACAAAACAGATCAAGTTCCAATGTTCACATTCTTGTGGATGGAAACTAACAGTAAAGAATATAGCATGCCAGATGGTAGTAGGTTTTTTAAAGAAAAACAACTGGGTAAAGGATAAAGTGATCAAGAAAAGGTACTATTTTAGATAAAATGATCCAGAATGGCCTGAGTAGGTAACATTTGAGCAGACACCTGAATGAAGTGGAGGAAGATGTGCAGCTATTCTGGAAGGAGAATTCCAAATGAAAGCACTAACAACTTCATATTCAATTGGTATTGTATGTTTAGAATGGAGCAGCCATTTCATTATAAATCAATTAACGTAGTCCTTTACTCCTTAACCCTGTGCCTTTTCTTCACCAGAATCATGAAATTTTATTGAAGAATACAAGTCAAGAGGAGGCTTGTACAAGGTGATATTTTCAAAGCACTTAGGCAAGAATATGCTTGGTTACTTGCAAAAAGAAGGTAGATAATGATGTTAAAGTTCAATAGGCTTTTATAAAATTCTAGGCTAATGAGAGTTGGCAGTGTAAATGGAAAAGTGAGAATATGTCTTGGTATCAAGGAGCAGAAACCAACATAAGCTAAAGCAATTGGTGGTGGGTGGGGGAGTGGAATAGGGATTTTCACAGGGTCATGAATTTATTTCACAGAAGCCAAGTCACACTCCCTGTGGCTGACTGTCACCAGGACTGTACATCATTATGAACAAAGGCCTTCTCTCTCTCGACCCTTTGCTTTGGAGTCTCCTGGCCTCTCATTTGTACTTTGCATACAACAGCTTATTCTTACATGCAAATGTTAATGTGATATATCATACTGATTGATTTGTGGATGCTGACCATACTTGCATCCTGTAAATCAACCTTGATCATGGTGTATGATCCTTTTAATGTACTGTTGAATTTGGTTTGTTGATATTTTGTTGAAGACTTTTGCATCTATGTTCATCAGGGTTATTGGCCTGGCCTGTAATTTTCTCTGTGTGTCCTTGTATGAGAAGGATAGGTATTATATCTTTGAATGTTTGGTAGAATTCACCAGTGAAGCCATTTGGTCCTGGACTTTTGTTTGTTGGGAGGTTTTTGATTACTCATTCACTCTCCTTGCTAGCAACTGTCTTATTCAAATTTTCTATTTCCTTAAGAGTCAGTCTTGGAAAACTGTATATTTATAGGATTTTTTCCGTTTCGTCCAGATTGTCTAATTTGTTGGCATACAATTGTTAGTAGTGGCCTGTTATGATCTTTTGTGTTTCCATAGTATCGGTTGTAACGTCTCTTTCATTTTTTATTTTATTTATTTGAGCCCTGTCTTTTTTAATCAGTGAGCCTACCTAAAGGTTCATCAGTCTTGCTTATCTAACCAACTCTTCATTTCACTGACCTTTTCTGTTATCTTTTTAGTCTCTCTTTCATTTGTTTCCACTCTGATCTTTATTATTTTCCTCCTCCTACTAACTTTGGGCTTCATTTCTTCTTTTTCTAGTTCTTTTAGGTATAGAGTAAGCCAGATCCACAGGCAGCAGCTTTCAAGGTATGTAAATATATAGTCTTGTAATGGTAAACCCTGCTGACTTTCAGACCAGGAAATATGGAGTTACCCCTAGGGCGGCAGCTGCAAAATTCTTGCTTTAGGCATATATAAGCTCCTTTCTGGGAGGCATCTGTGAACTGTTATATGGCCATGGGAGAGCACTAATATGGTTATCTCTTTGCCCATCTTCTCTTGGGGGCACCTCTGTAGCTTATGAATATATGGCAAACCTGAATCCTGCTCCTCAGGCTGAAGCTCCAGGACAAGAAAATATGCCTTTTTCACATGAACTCTGGGGGTATGTTTCAGTCTGCTGGTTGTGCAGTGCCCTTGGGTGGTAACTGTGAAGGACTGAGTATTTTAGGCCTGGGGGTCCAAAACAATCCCCCTTGGCCACCAGAGCCAGGTGCTCAAGGGGTGTCCCTTGTGTGGGCTGCACATGCCCACTGGCTGGCAGGATAGACTATGGGGGCAGGGCACTCAGCTAGGGCATGGTAGGCCTGGGCTGTGATGGGGGCAGGACACTTCTATCTGAGCTAGCAGGCGGGGTTTGGGGGGGTGTGTGCAAAAATGGTGTCTGCCAGCACCTCTGTCCCCACAGAGTCCCAACAGATTCCTGTCTCTCTGCCAGATGAGTTTCCTAAGCATATGGTCTAGGTGTCTTTCAAACTTACTTTTGTGCTGGGTCCTGGGATGAGCGGGTCTGTGCATGAGTCCTTTAAGAGTGATTTTCCATTCCCTAAAGCCCTATGGTTGTAAGCCTTGTTGGTTTTCAAGGCCAGGTGCTCTTGGGGGGCGGGGGCTCATCTCTGATGCAGTGCCAAAGGGCTGGGGTGCCTGGTATGGAGCACAAACCCCTCACTCCTTGGGGACAAGCCCTATATTACGAGATTCCTCTCAAATGTTGGCCTCTATGCCTAGGGTGGGGTTTCTTGAAAGACTATGTATTGCCTCTCCTAAAAACATATACAGCACTGGGGACATTGCCATTAAATGCAGGAACAAATTAAGGATCACCACTATTACTCTCATCAGTGTTCTCAGGTCCTAACCAACAAGATAAGACTAAAAAGAGGTTGAGGAGAAGAACAAAAACATATGCAGGTGATCTTCTTAAAAATACTTTGAACTGGTACACAACAATTAGAACAAATAAGTGAGCAATAACCATATAGGTATGCCAAAATAAATAGGTATCTTCTCCAGGAGTCAAAAAGCTGCCATGGTGTAAGCTCATTTCCACTCTTTTTTCCAGGCTTCCAAGAGCTATCTTAGCAGTAAGTCTGCCCCATCCCCTTGGGTCTGGCCAAGGTTAAGTCTTCTGTTCCAAAGGTATCCCAAATCAATGAAATCTTGGTATCCAATCTTAACCTCCAGCCCCCATGATCAGGGACCCTCAGAGTCCAATCCCAAGTGTACTTCTCTGGCTCCTTGGTAGTACATGCTAGATTATTATTTCAATTCCTTCAGTCTGTAACCTCTTTCCTCGCTAGGCCCAGCAGTCCCTAGGCAGATTATGCTGAGATTTAACCTTAGCTATCACAATCTCACAGCTAGGATAAGAAATGAGAGCAACTATGGAAGAGGTCTTTTTGCAAGAGAAGGGCATTATTACCTCTTACAGGAAGTATGAGCCACTTCTGCAATCCCTGAGGGTTCACGGTTATCTGCAGAACCAACATCTTCACAGGTACCCCCATTCCATATTTCAAGCTCAGGATTATCCAACCAAGACCCTAACTGCATAGTAGCCCCCCTTAAGCTGAGCATTCAAATAATCTTTAGAGCTCTGTAACTCTGTCAAATCCCATGTCTGTTCTTCCGTTGCAGGAAATAAAGACTTTTTTGAAGCCCACTGTCCCTCTGCAAGGCAGTAGTACAACATAATTGGACAGCTCTACTATCCTTGTAGGCATTGTTTTCCCCATATTTTTCAAATGCTTTAATCACTGTATAGACAACAACATTCCCCTCTTGTGGGATGTTTTCCTAGGTCACTACTGGTCAAATCAGTAGTCAAGTGACCATCTTGTGCCAAGGACTGAGTAAACTATCCCCAAGCCCCATCTTACTTCCTGATTTCTTACACCACTCCCTGTACCACCTATGTCAGTTCTGGCCCTCTAAGATACAGATGCCAAGAAGGGATTAAACATGTAAGATACTGACTAGAGGAAATGTCTGTAAAGGATAAAATAGACAGGCTCAGGAATTGACAGGGACAGCCTACAGACCATAGTACAAGTTTGACCTCTATAAAAGAGGGAAGATAAGGAAATACTGGGTGGAAAGAGCTGCAGACTACAGTGTAGTTCCAATAAAGTCTCATCCAGACTGCTAAGAAGTTCCCTAAGCCAAAGCTGCCCATTGAAGGAGTTCTGCACGGATACTAAAAGACAAGTATAGTACCTGTGCTATGCTCAGTTAATGGCTGGGAGCAACTCGAGGTCTTTATGGCCTCAGCTCAAATGCAATGGTGGATCCAAAGGGGTGGCAGCTGGCTATCAGTCAAGTATGTTCCCCAGAGTAAGTTCTCTTGAAGGAGATCTAAATGGTGCACTGATATGGCCACCACATCAACCAAATACCAAAACAAATAACAAAACTATAGCAATTAAAACTGTCATACTACAGTTGACCAAATAAAACAAAACAGATTAGTGAGTTCGTTAGTGTCCACATACATGTATGTATACATGTATAGATTTAGTAAAGAATATGATTAAAATAGCATTTCAAATTATTTCATCTATAAATGATATTGACAAGTGGCTCTCCACTTGGAGGAAACTTTAAATTGGCATCCTACTTCACATATACAAAAAAACCCCAAGGGAAATACAGAACTAAACATTATAAAAACATGCTAGAATATCTTTGTCAAAAATGCAAAATAATCACAGTTAAATATAATTTTTTTAAAGTATAGAGTCTAAAAGGCAAACATAATAAAAGAGACAATAGCAGACAAAGGATTTTAACAAATGTCATTTGCATGGCAAGCAGATGGTAGAGCAGTAGTGGACATTAGCAGAACAGAGGAAGTCACCACCTAAATGGTTACATAGGTGATTAGAGAAGAAGAGAACTAATTACCTCTACAACAAATCAGAAAGGATCAGGGCTCAGAATCTGAGGACAGGGTCAAAGTCTCTATAAAGAGGGGCCACACAACTGGATCCCCTTCCCAATCCCACATAACCAAAGGACTACCATCTCCCTCCACACACACTCATACCCATACTAGTTCTTTGAACATTGCCGCCACCACCATCACCACCACCTCAGGAGACTGAGATTTATTTTATGAAATAGGAGAGACTTGATTTGGAGACACTAGTCACAGTAGTGGGAGACTGTGACAGCACGGGTAAAAGGAGTGATTAAGTGAAAGCTTAAATACCAAACAGATGAAGGACCCTTGCCTCCTTCCCTTCTGCTTTTACTCTGTCAGGGTATGAGGGAATACCTACAGAAACTACATTCACCCAAAGAAAAGACTTCTAAAAACATTTGGTAAGGTGAATGGGAGGGGCTGTGATTGAAAAAGAAAATCACACCCAGGGAAAATCACCCCAACAGTCCATAGCCTTGCTCTTGAGAGTAGACAGCCAGCCAGGGTTTGGTAGGAGCCAAACCATGAAAAGCTTTGTATTGCCATGCTAAAGAACTTTATCCTACAAGAAATCAGAAACTGCTGAAAGATGTAAAAACAATATTATATGATCAAATTTGTTTCAGAACTATCATTCAGTAGTGTGTCAAGAACTGAGTAGTTAGATAGAAACTAGAGATACCAGCCTGGAGCTTTCAAAGATGTAATTTAATCTCAGTTGATTTGATACGGTAGTTATTAAATTATCTGCTAGGGAGAATGTCAAATTGAGTAGTAAACTTCTAGTAGTAAACTTCTAACTTTCAACAGTTACTGAGTACCTGCTATGTTCCACGCCCTCTGCTAGGCACTAGAGATAAAATGGTGATAAAAAACATAGTTCCCTGAACTCACAGAAATTTGTCATCTAGATGTGGAGACAGTTATTAATCAGAAATCATACAAATAAACCTAAAGCTCCAAGTATGGCAAATGCTACAGTGGAAGGGTGCATAGTGCTGTGTATAACAAGAAGATAAAATCAATACTCTAGTTGTCTTCCTACATCAGTTTTACCATATTGCATGGTGTAATATCCATGGGATTTGGGTGGGATTAACCCCAGGCTCCAATGACAGGCCCTGATTTGCCTCAGCCAATCAGTGCTTGACATTCCCTAGACCCCATATCTCTGGGTTCAAGGGTAGGCATGTAACCTATATTAGTCTAATAACAATGCAACTGGGAATACGTGAAGAAACTCTTTTTTTGCTGTGAATGAAGAACTGTGGAATCTTGGGAGCTCTTGGCCACTATCTTAGGATATAAAAGGAGTCAGCCTTAGTATGAATTTGACAGAGCAGAATATAGAATTGAGAAGCAGAAGGAAATCAAGTTCTCACTGATACTGTCAAGTCAATCAAATCTACCTGAAGTTCTTCTTTATCTCCCGATTTTCCTTCATATGAACGAATAAATTCTCTTATCATTTAAACTACTTTGAATTGGGTTTTTTGGTACTTGTAACATCCCAAGGGGATATCGTCTAGACAGGGGAGTCAGAAGGGTCCTTTATGAAAGTGGTAACTATGGCAACATCTGAAGGATAAAGCAAGAATCTCCATGATATGACTGGATGGAACAAAGTTCATACAAAAAAGTGTCAATTTTAACTTAAATCAAGTAAAACAGGTTGAAAAATGTCCAGTGGCATTATTAACATAGATATCTTAAGTTAGTTTATGAAGAGCTTTATGATGAGAGCAAGATGCTGGGGCCGGCAGTGTGATGGAAACCAAAATGGGTTCAATTGAGGAATAAGTGAGAGGTGAAGAAATGAAAGGAGTATAAACAACCTCAACCCTTAAATAGTTTGGCTGTAAAGGGGAAAAGAAATAGGAATGTGGCTAAGAGGTTATAGGTTATCAGTTCTGATGGTTTATTAAATGGAGAAGACTTAATCACCTTAAGGGAAAAAATGAGTGAATACAGCAAAAAACTTTCATAAAACATTTTCATAAAAACATCTAACAGAATGGGAAGCAGAAAGTTTGACATTCCAAGGGCATGAGTCAATGAAACGACAACCCAGTTTACCCTATAGAGATTAACAGGATATTTTTTTAAACCCTCAAGAATTAAAAAATGTAACGTGCCTTCCAGGGACATTGGCAATGATGGTAGATAATTTGAGCTGTCACAGCTGGAAGAGAGGGTACAATACTACTGGCATCTGGTGGGTAAAAATAAGGGATGCTGCTAAACATCCTGTTTAGCACAGAACAATCTCTCACAACAAAGAATTATCCAGCCCAAAATATTAGTGGTGCTAACCTTGAAAAACCCTACTCTAAGAACTTACCATCAAGTATATTGGAACACATGAAATAATTGTGGTAAATCATTTATTATTTTAGGTTGGAACTACTGGAAATAACATATGAACAAATAGATGGTTTAAATAAACTAGGGTACATGTGCACAACAATATGGACAACAATATGTGTAATATTCCATTATATATAGGCTTAAAGACACTGGTTTCCTTATTATCCCTCTCACTACAGCCTCATGGCTAAATCTGCTTTTCTGTTTTCTCATGCTCTCTTCCCTTGGGGAAATGCATGGCTGCCTGCCTCCCTCAGAGGCCTTCCTCAATAACACCATTACCTTTCCCAAGCTTACTAACCTTTTGCTACTCGTATTTTTTGGTATTACTATTTATCAGGATCTGGCATGTATTTTATTGTCTTCCTATACTAGAATGTAAGCTCTATGTGAAGAGGGGCCTTTTCTGTTTATTCACTGTATAGAACAGTGTCTAACACATAGTTTATGCTCAACAAATACTTGAATGATTGAGTAAATGCAGGAAATAACTTATTTCACAATTTTGTCCAGAGTTCTATTTGTAGGACATTAACCTCAACACATAGAGTGTTAAAGTGACTAATGTATAGTTTTCATTCCTTTAACTTATATATAACTTACCTGCAAGTTCTTTTAGGCCAGCAACATATTATGACTTTGTTCACCCTGTCCCCTCAGCCTTGAACACCTTCACAAGCCAAAGTGCAAACTCCCCCTAACACCTAGATCAAAACTTAATCTGTGAAGCTTTCTCTGACCCAAGGCAGTAAGGTTATTTTCTCTGGGCTCAAAATGCATTTTGTCCAGATCTGTCATGGCAATTAATGGGCTCTATTATTACATCTAACTACTTAATTCAAGTACATTTTCTGAGGTTCTATTTTTTACAAATGCGAGGTATCCAGATTTTGAAATTAGAATTTATTTTTTATCAGGCGCCTGTTCTATGTAAGACGTCTCACGTTTTTAGTGCATCACCGAAGAGTGTCCACCTATGATCTGGTCAAAACAAAAGCACTCTTTGACGAAACCACTGATAAGTAATGACTACAATCTCCAAGATGCGCTGGAGGGGCAACGTGTACATCGCGTCTGGTTTTCTTTCACCTTTCAGACCAACGGGTTTTAAGGAACTGACAGAACAAGCTGAGAATGCCTTTAAAAACATAAAGGATTCTATCAAGAACAAACGGGGACTGAAATAAACGACTGCTCAGCACATGACTGGTATCCACCGGGCAATGTTTGACAATTAATGTGATGTTTGACAACGTGAATGCCCAGACAATTCCTCCTTCGCTTATTCAGCGCAGAAGACCTCCCGATAGATAGAAAAAATGCTCGTAAGAGAAACTCAAAAATATCATAACAATGCTCTTAGATGTGTTAGGAAGGTAGTTCCCCTCCACTTCCCTAAACTTCTCTGAAGACTTGTTTTCCGAGGTTACGAACACGGGAAAAGCACTGCATTTTCGTCAGGTGGAAAGTATGCTTTTCAATGGCCAGCTACCAAATGCCTAACCAAATGCCTTTGGCGGGAAATAGGAATTTGGCAACACACTAATGTACCACGTTATAATCGCCTGGTGGTCCCTAGAACACTTCCTGAGGAGATGTTTAACAGATTCTACAACGAGTTTTAGTGGGTTTCGGGTCCCCATAACTTACAGGGCTCAAAGTTCCTACGTATTCTCAGAAAGAAATTTGAGTTATTTTTTTCCAATAGGCTGACAAGGTTAGCTTCCATTAAGGAGTGCAAGCACATTTTCTTCCTTTTTGCTCAGGGTTAGTCCCGTCCAAGGATGCGTACCTCCCAGGTATGCTTTACTTTTTCCTCAGAGCTGGGTCTCACGGCTCGTCACAACCCCAGGTGCAGCCAGCAACCGCTGGAAAGAAGATCTAAGACTCCGCAGTCGCTGCCGGCTCAGAAAGGAATCTCGCGGCACCAGAGGGTCAGGGAACTCGCGAGAACAGACCACCCGGCCGAGATCCCGCACCAGCAGGCGGGACCGAAAAAAAAGGAAGTCGCACTTAGACCCTCCCACTTAGGTCCAGTACCCCGCCTCGCGAGAATACCGAGCACTGCCGGCTTGGGAAGCGCGTGCGGGAAGCAGACGCGACGTGCATTGGGCTCGTCGGCCGCCGTAGCCCCTGCTAGGACAGCCCGTGCGAGCCTGCTGGAGGAGGAAGAGAAAGGCAGAGAGAATCGGGTTACAAGATGGCGGATCTGTAGTAGTTACGGCGGCGGCGGCGGCGGGAGAGCGAGCTCTGGGGGGCAAAGGGAGGGGAGGGTGGGTGTGTGCGGGGGTGAAGTGAGAGGTTACCGGGACTCCGGGCGGAGAGGTCTCGGTGACTCTAGTTCCCCTTCCCGCGACTGAACCTTGGGAGCCATGGTCAACTCGGGCCTCCTCGGAGCCGCCGCCGCCGCCGCTGCCTCCACCGCCGCAACCGTCTCTCAAGAGTGAGGGGCGCGGACGAGGTGAGCGAGGAGGAGGCGGCGGCCGGGGCGGTGGGGACAGCAGCCACCATGTCGGATACGCGGCGGCGAGTGAAGGTCTATACCCTCAACGAAGACCGTCAATGGGACGACAGAGGCACCGGGCATGTCTCCTCCACTTATGTGGAGGAGCTCAAGGGGATGTCGCTGCTGGTTCGGGCTGAGTCCGACGGTAAGGTTATTGGAACATAGGATAGGGGACACTCAGTGCCTTCGGTTTGGGCATAGCCCTGGTGTTTAGGCCCTGGGCCGGGTACTGTTATTACCACATCTTGGGACAGCGCATTGGTTTTGTGCCTGCACTTCTGTACGGTAAAAACAAACTACTTTGTCCGGATTTACCCTCAGTCAAACGTTGATTCTCTTCCCCCGCCTCCTATCCCTATTAACGATTTGACCCCTTCCTCTCCAGTCTCGCCTTTGAATAGGGGAAAGTGAGAAGGGAGGAAGTAATAAGAGTTTTCTTCTCGTCCTAGGGAGCTGACCCTCCCCCTCCTTTTATTTTTTGTTTTCTTATCCATTTTGTCTGTTTCAAAAAGCTTAGTGAAACTTTACTTTCTGAGTGGCTTTTTTTTTTTAAGCCCGTTTTACTAACGAGCCCCGTTTTCCCCAGTCGACAGGTGCTGGGGAAAACCAAAAGGTACCTTTTCCTATGGTTTGCAGACTGTTGCCACGATACATGCACGCACAAGCATATCTGTAGTCTGGGATCCCCCCAGGCTGCCTTTGTAGAGGTTGCCGTGAAAAACAACCTAAACGAGTTAGGACACCAGAACAGATTGTAAACTTGTATCCGTTGGTTTATTGTACGAGTCATACGTGAAGTAGTTTTAAATTATAAAATGTAGAGTTTAATTAAAACCTTTCTCACTGTAATCTGAACGCCTCGATTTGAGCGATTATGTGCCGATTATAGAAAAATAACAATCTTAGATTTATTCTTGTATCTTGTACTCTTGCACTTTCCCTTTTATTTTAAACAGTTATGGACATTTATTTCTATATGAAGTGTCCTTCATTTTGTTAAGGAGAAAAGGCTAAATGCAGTTCTGTAATTTGTGTATTAAGTACTTAGATTCCTGTTGTGGTCCTTTGTAATTTGTTTTATTTGTTAAACTGGAAATGCAATAAAATAACTTTGTTAAAAAGAGTTTGGCTTCAAGTAGTCATTTAGACCTTTAAATTTTCATTTCAATAAAACTTTAATGGACATCTAGTCTCTTTATATTTTGGGTCTGAATGTTGATTTTAGGTGGATTTTTTTTCCGTTAAGGTTATATGGGGGATAAGTTGGTGTGTTCTGTATGAAGCCCAGATCTGAAGAGAAAAACGTGTATCAGAATACATTTGATTACTTCATATGTCTAGCTAGGGGAAGAGAGCAGAAGTTCTCTTCTTGTTTTTTTTTTTAATTCATATTCAGATATTTTATTCAGAATTTTACAAGTTGAAACTTATAAATACTATTTTTTATCTTTCAGGATCACTACTCTTGGAATCAAAGATAAATCCAAACACTGCATATCAGAAACAACAGGCAAGTAGTTGTTTATCTTTAATTTGAAAGACTTCATCTGTGATCAAGGAAGTATTAATCTGACAAAGATGGGAAAGCTTTCCTGACAAGAAAAAACATGTTTGGTAAACAGAGTTACACACTCTGTGTATTTCCCCGTAGGTCTAAAGTTTCAAACTGAAAAGTGAAAGTTATGGTACTGGCAGTAATTTATTATCTTTGAATTGAGCAACTGTTAGTTTATGTTAGAATACAGTGTATTCATTAGTCTTATTTACAGATAGCCAGGTATCTTTTATACCCTGTATACTAAGCCTTTTATTCTCAATCACATTTAAAGGAAATGACATAAAAGAAAATCCAAAGGGGTACTCTTTAAAGCAAAGAAAGCCAGTTTGTGGTGTGAAATTCGATCCTTTGACTCAAGCAAAGGTAGAGTTTTTGAAGTAGAAGCATTTAAATCCTGTTCTTTAATTGTTGTATATTTTTAATATAATCAGTGGATACTTTATGAAAAGTGTACATTGCCAATCATGTAATGTTTTCTGTTAATATTTATTGTCTTATTTGGGAAAAGAAAACCTGTGTTGTATTTTAGTGTACCCGGTCACTTAATCTGGAAATGGCAGCAGTGATTCAACCTTTTCTTCTGTGAATGTTTTCATTTTTATTATGAAAGATTTCAAAATTGGAAAGTACAGAAAATATGATGTGTGTCTGTGTAACACCACGAAATTTAACAATGTTAACATTATATCATATTCGTTTCTAATCTTTGTAATGTTGAACATTGTGGATAGAGTTAAAGCCCCCTTTGTGCCCATCTCATTCTATACATTCTCCATCGTCCCTATAGGTAACCACTGTTCTGAAGTTGATGTATTATTTCTGTACATGCTTATATAACTTTTCTGCATATGTATGTATCCATAAATAATATGTAGTCTTGTGTGTTCTTAAACTTTACACGGTTGAACTCATGCTCTTACGTGTACTCTGAACTTTCATTTTTCACTCAACAGTTAATATGAAGATTTGTTGATGTTAACAATGTAGATTTAGTTTTTTCTTTAAACTGTATAGTATTCTTCTGTATGATACACACCTATTGTTAGACATCGGGATTGTTTCCAGTTTGTGTGTGTGTTGTGTGTGTGTATGGTGTGTAAAGTAAAAATGGCAGAGATTTTTGAAAGAAAAGATAAATTATTTTAGGATTATATTTACATCATCGGTACCTACTTTCTTCAAGGTCAATGAAAATTTGGATGCCCAGGAATAAATACTCAGAATTGGAGGAATGAAATTATGTCTGTTGCACAGCTCGTTATTAGTAAAAGTCTTACTGTTAAACAATTGTTTTGTGTATACAATACATTCTTATTCATTTCTTTGAAATATTTAAATTTTCAATATTCAGTTAATAGTTCTTTTCCTTCTGCATAGAAAATACTGCGTGTCTTTGATGGAGAATCAAATTAAACATTTGTCCTGTATTATTTCCTATACCTTAGACATTTAAGTAAGTTTAATTTGAGTCAGCCAAGCAGATGGTTATTCTCTGTCTTTGCATGGAATTTTACCAGGTAGCTACTTTTGTTTTATTTTTTTGTTGGCCTCCCCTTTTGTGGGGAAAGAACACTGTTTTGTAATCTTCCCCCCCCATCTGCACAAATATAAAATTTTCAGAAACTGTGTTCTTAAATGTGACTTCCTACAGATCAATTATAATATGGATTCTTCTCAGATTGTGTATAAGTTTTTTTAACTGTTGTTACTATTGAAAGGATCACATATGGTGGAGGTTTATGTATGAAATAGCCCTCCAACATTAGTCCAAAAGTACACGATGTTTCATTAGAAACTTTGGAACATGTCTTTCTGTGTAGTATTACTGTGCTAGAAAACTAGAGTATTGGAGAAAAGAGTACTTATTTTGAAAATTTTAGACTATTGGGAAAATGTTTTCTGTAATCAATCATGTTTATACTATTAGGATTTTTAAGTATTTTTTCTAATTGAATTACCTTTACCAAATAACATTAAACTATAAGAGAACTCTTTGGCACTGAGAATAACATGGAAAAGCTTGTATCTAAGATTGAAAAATGTGTAAGTGGGGTCACTTGTTTTATTTATTTTTCTTTAAATTGAGTGCACTTTTCTAATAGAATCAAAGAGCAATTTAGGGATTCTGTTAAACTTAGTTTCTTTGTTACAGATACAGTTTTTTCATTTTTTCACCAAAATCTTGTTCAATTTGCACTTTTTACCAGATTATAGAAATTGGGATTTCTAAACACATTAATATTTCTCTGTGTTCATTAGAATTAGCTTTTAAAAATGTCATTGTTTAGTTATTCAATAAATGAGTCTGGAAAATAACCATTTCCAGAATTTTATGAAACATTGATCATTAGTGGGTTTTTAAGTTTAAAAAGACTTGAGTGAGTGAATGAGATGCTCATAGTTTATAGGATGTTTTGCTACAAAATACATTGAATAAATTCAAAGTAGACTATTTAACATTCTTTTTTAACATTACAGTTCTAAAATGAGCCAAGTTCTGAATTACAGGCTCAAAGTAAGTTAGAATGAGTTGAGGTGAATGTCAAATGACCCTGTTATTGATCGGTCGTCGTTGATTCACAACACTCTTGCTTCAGTACTGTGGGGAGTACTGAAGTTGTTAATGGGAAGAAAATAAATTTAAAGGGGCCAATAAACTTGTTAAGTGTTTAAACACATTGGAAACAGAAAAGAATGATGATATAGTGGAACATGAAATAGTGTCTGATACATGTCAAATTTTTAAGTTAGTTAGAATCCATCCTACTGATCTTGACTAAATCAAAGGCAGAGTCATAGGGATGTATACCCTTTATATTTAATACAATTTGAATATAATTTGTGTTAATTAGGTTTAGGAGAGAGGTATAAGGAAGTCCCCATCCTTGGTTTTATTGGGAGACAAGACCTAACAGGTGAAAGAATTACATAATGATAATAAAATAGCTGATAAAGGGTTTTAACCCAGTCCTTGTTGAAAGCCCATGAAAGCATTTCACAGAGGAGCCAGTTAAGTCACAGAACGGTCAAGTTTCTTGACTGAGATTTTACAGCAGGTATGTGCCAACACAAAATTTATATAAAGCCAGTTTTGTTCCACAGACTTGGACAGTAGAAAATTAAAGAAGGAAGAGATTGATTTGAGCTAGAATCATTAAGAAAAATTTCAGTCTCCCTGGTGGGGTCTGTTGAAGGAATTGTGATAGGGAAGGAAATAGTACACCTAACACAAAAGTTATTAAGCTTTTGGCAGCAGAGGTTTTATTTGTGAGCTTGGTTTACTAAACAAAAGGGAGCTATTCTAGATTCTTGAGTAGGGCCTAACATGAATAAAGTGATACTGTGTTTAGGAAGCAAGTGTGGCAATGTCATGAATAATGAATTGGGGGTGGAGAGGGAAATAAAAGCTTTAGGTGACAAGACCTTTTATTATAATTCAGATGCAGGAAAATGAAAGTCTGTTCCAGTGTAGTAAATGGAATTGTAAAGAAGAAATAGAGCCCCAGTATATTCGCAAGAAAGTGCTGGAACATTGGGTGAATGATTAAATATGAAAGAGAAGGAAGCAGGGGTCACTAGTAGTGTTTTGAGTCTTGGGGCCAGGAAAATGATGGTTCTCTCCAGAAACTGAAAAGTTGACAAGAAAGCAGGTTTACATTAGTCATTTGACTAGTGGCTTGTTCATTTCAAAAAGCAAAAAAACCCTCTTTGTTTATTTTGGATAGATAATACATTCACAGCTTTAAAAATTCAGAAAGTATTTGGTGAAGTCTCTCCCACCCTGGACTCCATTATAGTTTCCCTTGCTAGAGGCCACCAGTATTACCAGTTTCTTACATACCTTCCTAGAGGTTTAATGCATGTGTAAACAAATAGGTGTGCAATCACATATATATTTTCCCTTTTATTGGCATAATGGTAGCATACTATATACTGTTACCTTTGGTTTGGTTTTTTATTTTTTTCACCCCTCCTCCACTTGTGGTTTTGATTCTTAAAGGGCAGTTGAAAGCTTTTGAAGATTTTCAGCAGAGGAATGACATGACCCAAACTAGTAACATCAGTATGTGCTATTGAAGAGAGGCAGTAGCTGGGAGAGTAGTAATCCAAGCAAGATACAATGTTGAGTCGGGTTAGGATGATGTCAGTGGAGATGGAAAGAGGTGGATGGTTTTGAGATATATATAGAAGATAGAATTGACAGGACGTGCTGTTGGGTTAGGTATTTGGTAATCAGGAAGATCATCTAGTCAAGGGGAAGAATAAGCAATTGGAAAGAGTAGAGAATCAGGAAAACATGTCTTGAAACCAAGGGAGAACAGAATTTTGGTAAGGAAAGGAGGGTCAGTCAGTGAATGGCTGTTTATATCCTTCAAAGTTAAGATTGAAACTATTCTAGGTTTTAGCTAGAAAAACATTTGCCAGGGTAGAGGTGAAAGCTTTGAATGCTGAGTTAAAAAAACAGCATGAGTTTGTAATGAGTAGAATCCACTCTAGCTGTAGATCAGGAGCATGAGTGGAAGACATGAATTATAAGGGTGGAAAGATTGGTCCGTAATGGGTAGAGGTATGTTCTGGGTGGTGGTTTGGAATGGGACGAAGGAGGAATCCTTGGAAATCAGATGGAGAGGGTTCTTACATGGGGGTCCAGACAGATACCTAGATAAATATAATGCCTCCGGGTGGGAAGTTGGGAAGCAAGTTGTTGAGAACTTTGTGTTCTTTTAGAATTGTTCACATTTTTTATGGGGCATAGTAGCAAGGACATGGTTTAGAGCTGATCAATTTTTTATTGCATTATTTCAAATTTTCTAAGCTAATTTTCTCTGAACCTTTTAAATGAAGATACTACCTATATCACATAATAGTTGTGAATTAATGTATGAAAAATGCTTTAGCGTGGTATGTAACACATAAGCTCAATAAGAGAACTATAGTCATAATAATCTCATCATAATCCTCTTTTCCAATGAGGAAAGAAAAATCAAAGAGGTTAAATACTTTGCTGAGTCACGGAAATAGTGGACAGTGAAACTGAGTGGTGCTCAGGTCCTAATTGTAGTCTGGGGTTATTCCCATTATATCCAAATATATCACAGATTTTAGGAAGATATTAGTATTGTTTTTAGCAATATCATCAGGTCTCTCTAGTCTGTATGTTATACCATATTATATTTTAAAAATCCATTTCAGAAAAAATTTAGGTCAACTATCCATTAGGAGCTACTAGAGAGCTAGATGTCGCATTGAATGTCTGGTTAATCTCACTCATTTTCAGACTTCTAAATTGATTTTGAATCTGCAAATTGAAGTCTACAAATCTGATATTTCTGTTTTCCCTTTTAAATAAATACATATTCCTTTTGAAATTTCATCAGAGCGGTTGGGGCAAAGATAGGGTTAATTTGACAAGGAGTAGGATCTCAAATATTTCATGAGTGCATTTTTTTTCATGTTAAAAAAAAACCAAAACTGATAATATCTTGGTTAGACTATTTTAAATGTGTCACAGGTGCCTTTGTGAGTATAATGTAAAAACTGGAGACCCTTTCCATAGAAAAGATGTTAAAAGCACCAAGTTTTAGATACAATTCTATGGTGTGATTTAGACCTTGAATTAAGAACCTTTGATTTAAACAGTATTCACCTCAAGAATGTATTTTTAATATTTAAGATTGGAAATGACCATTTCTCATAATAAAACAACATTGTGAAAATCTGATTCAGTAAAAGCTAAATTGTCAAGCCTCTCCAGCTCATGTCTTAACTTACATCCTGGCGTTAGACTTAATCACCTTTCTTATTTTTTTAAAGGACCAGACCAAATACAACTGATTTTTCTGTTCTCCCTGCAGGCTCATTTTAAATCTGATTTCCATGGGGACATAGCGGTGATTAAATGTTTAGTTGGTAGAGGAAAACTCTTAAGCTTCTTTTAGTTTAAACAGGCATTAATAGTGTTCCAAAGATTTATGTGCCATGCACAAATGAGCAAAAAATATAATACAAAGAGCACAGCAGTTGAAAACAGACATTACTACTAAAACTGAGCTTGACTTTGGGATATGTAGGAAACCCTGCCATTTGACACTTTTTGTTTTCAATATTCTTGTGCCAGCTTTGTGCTCTCTTACCTAGGAGCTTTTACTGGGATCTTTGGAATAAGCAGTTATAAGAAGTACTTCTTAGGGTTATTTTTTGACTGAGATAGTAGGTTTCCAGGGAGGGGAAGACGAAAGGATGGGATTTGTAACCCATGTTGAGTAGATTTCGTAGAGCTGGAAGGTGTCTGCTCTGATGGCAGTTTCCTATCCTCTGTTAACCAACCAGAGAGACACTTAGTTTTCAAATTTGACTTATCAAAAGAATTATTTAAGACCCTTGTTAAAAATACGGATTTAGGGACTTCACCCGAGGGGAGAAGCATGGGAATTTGTATATTTAACCATCACCCAAGGTCAATCCTATTTACATTGAATAAGGATTCTGCATATAAATACCATTTAGTTTCTGGGATTTTGACCGGTTTAGGGAGAAGACTTTAAGAAGAAAGAAGAAGAAACAAAAAGGAGACTGACAAAGAAGGTGATTCAGTTACCTTAAGTCAGACTTCATTGCTTACCTGGACTTTTGCTCAGAACATAGATTGGAACCAAATCGGCCTTGGATGCCTGGATAAAGTATTCTGGATTTCATCCTGTTGTACTAGTTATCTCCAAAATGGAATGCACAGTATAAAGCATTGAGATTTGAGAAGAGGCCTGCTTAGATATTTTAATTTTTTTATTATTTTTTTAAAGATTTTATTTATTTATTTGACAGAGCACAAGTAGGCAGAGCTGCAGGCAGAGGGAGAGGGAGACGCAGACTCCCCGCTGAGCAGAGAGCCCAGTGCCGGGGCTCAATCCCAGGACTCCGGGATCATGACCTGAGCTGAAGGCAGACACTTAACCGACTGAGCCACCCGGGTGCCCCTAGGGGAAAAAAAAGTAGACATGGTATTCTGAGAGTAACACTTCCATGAAAAGTGTTCCCTAACTACTATGAATTATGGTAGCCTGCATGTGAAGATAACTATTTATAGATATTTTTCATTTTAAACTGACCTGTAACCCTAATAAAATGAACACATGCCTTAAAAAGGCCTGAAAACAATAATGTAAGTGCAAATGGACATGGTAATGGTAAAACTGACATTTAAACTCCTGTCAGCCAAGTAATAATGCAGAAACAATGATAAAATAGATGTCACAAGAAGTTACCCCTCCCCCAAAATTCAGAGTTATTAAAAGGATGGCATTAAATATGGATTTGTATCTACTGTCATTCGTGGGTATACTGTGCCCTAAGTATATATTGGGTCTTAAAATGCTAACTAATAATGGTGGGAGCCATAACAGTTCAAACGTTTTAAATGTTGCTTATTTTATCTTTATATAAGATTTTTTATTTCTATTTTAGTGTATGTTTTATAGAGTATTGCTGTACTAATATATTCCTGAATATAATGTATAAGTAATTCGAGACACACACATGGAGTGTTGGAGATCACTGTTTATGAAGCTGTTTTAAGGACAGCTCCAAGAAGTTGACTCGGGTTGAGTAAAGTACATGAGCCTTGTGTAGACCTTTCTAGACCTTTAACCAGAGGAGCTCTGTCTTTATCTTTTTTTTTTTTTACATGAAGATTCTTAGTAAAATTTTGTTTGTAAAGAGTTCTGCTGGGTTTTTTTTAAAGATTTCAAAACTTCTGTATATGGTGGGAGCCATAGAAAGTTTTTATTTTATTTTATTTTTATTTATTTTTTTAAAGGTGAAATGTATTTTTCTTTGTTACAGAGCTAGAAAGTGTAGACTTTTTTTGTTAAAGATTTTTATTCATTTGAGCGAGAGAGAACAAGCAGAGAGGAGAGGCAGAGGGAGAAGCCCGAGCTGAAGGCAGACGCCCAACTAACTGAGCTACCCAGATGCCCCACGGAAAGTTTTTAAATGAATGGATTGACCTGATAAAATTTTAGAATACATGGTGGCATATTTTCCTTTAAGGAGCACAGCCAGGCGGAAGGGAGAGCACAGCTTACCAGCTGTTATTCTTACCTGATTAAACAGCAAATAGATATAAATCTGAGGCCTGAGTTAATTGAAGGATATTTTTCATTTAGAGATTAGACCTATCAGAGTATGAAGTGTTTTCATTTTGAAGACTTTGTTAATCTGAGGCTCACTTTTAGTATTATATATATATTTTTAAGATTTTATTTATTCATTTGACAGAGAGACAGCCAGCGAGAGAGGGAACACAAGCAGGGGGAGTGGGAGAGGAAGAAGCATGCTCCCAGCGGAGGAGCCTGATGGGGGGCTCGATCCTAGAACACCGGGATCACGACCTGAGCCAAAGGCAGACGTTTAATGACTGAGCCACCCAGGCGCCCTTAGTATCATATTTTTTAATATCAAGTCATAATATTTAGAAGTATTAGATGAACAATTACTCGTTATAAGGTGTTTTTGTAGATTATATACTTGGTAATTAGGATATAAACTCATGTATATTTTGTTTTCAAATGTATATTTTCTGAAAATCAAAGTTTTAACTATTAAATTTTAATTGTTATATATCCTTAAAAAATGGGCCATTTCATTTTAGAGTTGCATATTGATTTTTGTGTTTAGATGTGTCTCTATTTTAATTTAAACCCAACTCTAGTTTTTAATAAAGGGGTTGACAACTTTTTCCTAAAAGCTTAACTGACTTTTTCTTAGGGATACAATTAAGGACATTAGTAGAAAAACACCTAAACCCTGGGGTTCTTAATTTTTCTACAAACTAAGCTGCTGAAATAGGTGCTGTTGGTAATACTTAGAGCTAGAGTATCTTCATTTCATCATTGTTTTGAATTCCTTCATATCCTGAAGGCTTTTCCAGATTTAGAGGAGAGAGGCAGTAGAGGATTAAAATGTCTACATTACAGCTTGGCCAAGAAGGCTAGACTTTCCATTCGACATTATCTTGGTAACATGAGCCAGAGCCTGCTAACCTGTTTTAATATTTTTTGTTTTAGAAAATTGCTCAGTATCATTTTAGTATTACCAGTACCATTTTGGTATTCCATTGCCAGTATATTACCAAGTTTTAAAGGATAACAAAATACAGTTGCATGATGTCAATTGAGTGTACATTAGTTGCACTCATCAGAGGGCGTTTGTCATTACTGTGCTGTTTCCTGTCCTCTTGATTTCTACTTATACTTCATAGCTGCTTCTTTTCTGGCTTTTCTAGTGTGATGATGTAAAAATCTTTATTTTTAAACAGGATACATTAATTGTTTGGTCCGAAGCTGAAAACTATGATCTGGCTCTAAGTTTTCAGGAAAAAGCTGGCTGCGATGAGATTTGGGAAAAAATTTGTCAGGTAAGGTTTTTCTAATAATATTAATTTAAGTTGGCATTCTTGATTTTTTTTTTTTCTTTTTACCTGAAAGATATGTATTAGAATGTGGAGAGAGAATGTGTTTATCACTTTAGATTTTGATAGCATATATTCATAATTAATAAAAGGTCAGAGTAAATAATTACATTCTAAGTCTTGGAGGTTTTTCTTTAATACTTGGTTACCTGTTGCCTGATGTTTATCAATATTGCGTGCCAGACACTAGTGATCAAAAGTGCTCATGACTTCAGTTCGGCAAGAACTTATAATATAGCAGAATATAAGATAGGTGGTAACTCTCAGATAATTGGAACTTTTTTTTTTTAAGATTTATTTATTTTTAGAGAGAGAAAGCTCACACACAGCCAGGAGGAGCAGAGGGAGAGAGTCTCAAGCAGACTCCGCACAGAGCTCAACATGGGGCTCAGTCTCATGACCCTGAGATCACAACCCGAGCTGAAACCTAGAGTCAGATGCTCAACCCATTGTGCACCCAGGCACCCTGGAACATTTTTTAATGAAATTTTTATTTTAGGGGCACCTGGGTGATGCATTCAGTTAAGCATCTGCTTTTGGCTTAGGTCATGATCCCGGGATCCTGGGATTGAGCCCCACTTCAGGCTCCCTGCTCAGCAAGGAGCCTGCTTCTCCTTCTCCCTCTGCCCCACCCCATGCTCTCGCACACTTGTGTGCGTGTATGCTCTCTCTCTCTCAAATAAATAATCTTAAAAAGAAAAGTTTTTATTTTAGAAGTTCAGATTTATAGAAAATATGAGCAGAAAATACAGAGAGAGTTCCTGTGTACTTCCCTCCCTAACACCTTCTTCTCCAGTTTCTCCTGTTAATAGTCTCTTATATTAGTAGGATACACTGGTCATAACTAATGAGCTAATATTCATACATACATTATTATTAGCTAAAGGCCATATTTTATTCAGATTTCCTCAGTTTATTTTGTTTTATTTTATTTTATTTTATTTTATTTTATTTTTTTAGAGGGAGAGCAAGCATGCAGTTGAGCCAGGGTGGGGCAGAAGGAGAGAGAGAATCTTAAGCAGGCTCAAGGCCCAGCGCAGAGCCCAACTCAGGGCTTGATCTTACAACCCTAAGATCATGCCCTGAGCTGAAATCAAGAGTCGGATGCTTTAACTGATTGAGCCACCGATTGAGCCACCCAGGCACCCCAGATTTCCTCAGTTTAAAACCTAGTGTCCTTTTTCTGTGCCAGGATTCCTTTTAAGATACCATATTACATTTAGTAGTTATGTCTCCTTAGGCAAATATAGTCTGTGACAGCTGGTAGCTGGAATTTTAAATTAATCATAACATTTTAACTATTATTTTCTGTAAATGGGATCACTGTTTCAGCAGTTCCTAGTGTAATATACTGTTCTAGTGTTTTTTGACTGTCATTTTCACTTTTTTCACTTTTTTTTTCATTTTTTTTCAGCTTTTCTCTATAGTGATTCTGATCACTGAGGGTTCTTGAGTTTTAATGCATCTGACCACAGTAATTTTTTTCCTTAGTCCTCCCAGTAAGAGTGCCATACAGGGCAATAAAGTAGCCCAAGAAAGTATAATATGAATGTTCTCATTGTATATAAAGCTTATTTAATGGCTGGCTCTAGGTCACAAATCTAAACTGGAAGTAGATGGTTTGTTTCTTTGCGCCTCATGTCTTACTATGTTATGTATTAATGGAGCATTATTAGTATACACTATTAAATAGAAGAATTTCCATTGATGAATGGGTGAAAACACTGATAAATGTGATTTTGCTTTAATTTGTAAAGTACACATAAGAATATAATCCAAATTGTTTTGTTACTATTTTGCCTTCGTGTTTTGCCTGTTTGTAAACCTATAGGTGGCAGTGATGAGGTCCTAATACTTACCCTTTTCTTTTCCTTGTGTGCTCTCCACAGATTGAGATTGAATTTTGTTTGCAAAGTTTTCTGTAAAGTGAGATGAAGACTTAAAAATGACCTCTATTGCAAATTCAGACACATGCAGTCCACAAATATTTGCTGCTCTGTTCTTGATTCACTAAACTTGAATCATGCATGCATTCATCTACAAAATGATTGGAAAAAACTGGTCCATGAAAATAATGAAAGCATACTGAAGAATATAAAACTTTAAAAATTAAAGAGGGAAAGATTACTTTTCTGTAATGTTTAAAGGCTGTTCAGAGTATTAATGGTATATAGAGATTAACCTTTTTATTATAAGTTCCTGAAAAGTGATATTTTATTTTATATTCTCCCTCCTCCAATATACCAGCATGGCAAACTGGCACATGTTGTGTGTGTACTCAGTACATATTTTAAGAAGGAATGAATAAGACAGAAGATACACATCTTACTCAGAACTAGGGTGTTGAATTACATTTCTGCTAGAACATATATTTATATGGTGGTTGAAATTTTCCTATGATCAGCATATTACATTATGCCTACTCCCTTCCCACACATCAGCATATACTGTTTAATACTAGTTCCTGGATATACATATATTCTTGAAGACTTGGTACATTTGTTCTAGAAAGTTTTGCTGAAATTTATTTACTATTTTCACTCATGTAGTTCAGGAGGTCCCACAACCACTTCAGGTCCACTAATTCACTACAAAGTCTCACAAAAATCCACAGAGTTGTTACATTTCATCGTTACAGTTTATTACAATGAAATGACAGAGATTAAAATTACCAGTGAGAAAAGACACATAGGGCAAAGTCTAGGAGAGTTCCAGGCATGAACTTCCAGTTTTCTTTCTCAGGATGCTTATGCAGACAGCACTTACACCCAGCCATGTTGTGTGGCAACCTGAACGTAGTATTGCTGACCAGAGAAGCTTACCCCTACCTTTGTGTCCAGTATTTTCACTGGATGTTAGTCCTATAAGCAGGCTCCCTGCTGTGACAGACTTGAGTTTCCAGCACCTCCACAGGTTGAGCCGATACTGCATGGCCCAAGACCTCCACTATAAACCACCTGGTTACCCACACATAGAATGTCTGGCATAGCCCAAGGCTCCCAAGTAAACAGAAAACACTAATTTAATCAGACAGGGTATTAAAAGTGCTTAGAGGTTATTTCTCAGGAGCTAGGCACAAGCCAAATCTTTCTTTAGGCAAGACTAATCCTTGACTACAAAGGCCACCCCTTGGCCCATTGCCAAGACTATCACAGCAAAATGATTATATTTGTCTAAGTATCTATATTTAGTATAGCACTTATATGACAAAGCAAATATCAATATGAATATGCCTAATATTTGGAGGAGCCATTCAGGGATAGGGATATTTATAAAGAGACAACTAATCTGTCTGATAAAGCCATGATTTACTTTTTGTATTTTATACTGATTACTCATTTTCCTCCTTGGTCTGTTGCAGTTTGTACCTTATGATAAACTTGTACAGAAGTGTTTAGCATAGAAATTTAACTGACAGTTAACAAAATCCATTTCTACCACCTACCAGCCATTTTCTGTCAGCATTGATATTGAGGAGGCTTTAACTCAGTTTCCCAATATTAATATTATATTAATATTATGAGCCTTATGTACCTAAGGTAGTTGGAGCAGCAATGCTAGTGTTGTATCATATTGGAATATGGTAGTAGGTGTAACCTGAAAAGTTGGAGTGTGGCACATTACTAGAATCCGTAACAGTCATTAACAACTGTTTCAATTCATCAAGTTTATTTACAGGCCTCATTGAACCTTGTCAAGCCCCAAGAATAGGTGATCTTGGAAAACATACGGCTTTTACCCTTCCAGGCATCTGATACAATTGAGCTAAGAGAATATCATCTCTTGCTTCGATCCTTTCTTGAAGCACGAGTGTTAATATTGGATTTCTCTTGTTGATTTACCCATTTATTCATTCCTTTGCCCTTGGTTACTATTTCTTCCCATTTGTCACTGATTTTTACTCACACTTTCCACCTTTGGAAGGAGTGTTAGATTTGGCCACTCTGCTGGTCCAGGAAGTTTAATTTTTTACTAAATAACTGAGTACTGTACTTTTTAAAAGATTTTATTAATTTGAGAGCGAGAGAGCATGTGCGGGATGGAGGGAAAGGGAGAAGCAGATCCTCTGCTGAGCAGGGAGCCTGACATGGGGCTCAATCCTGGGACCCTGAGATAATGACCTGAACCAAAGGCAGATGCTTAACCTGCTAAACCACCCAGGCGCCCCGTGTACTGTACTTTTTAAATCTATGCATGTTGCTGAATATACATTCAGTTTATTGCTCCTCATAACTGCCTGGTTTTGCACAGAACCATATGTTATGTTTTACTTTCCATTTCTGAGAAGTCATTGCTGACTTTTGAAAAAACAGTTTTAATTTCAACAGAAATCATATTATTCAGTCGCTTCTTAACTCCTTATAATGAGAAAGTAAAACTCCTCTGAAAAGTGTGATAGCTCAGAGAACAATAAATTTCTTCAGGGGAATGGTGAATAATAGTGAATAATTCTTTTTTGTCTTAGATAAATATTTATTACTTAGTCATTAGAGTCCTTCACTTTCTCAATGTTGATACCACATTTTGAATTGTCCCTTTGGCAGGGCAAGGCACCACTGTAAGATTTGAACAGGGGAGATGTATGCCTGTGTGTTGCAAATGGGTGAAGGGCAGACGTGACAGGGAAGGAGGGAGAGGATTGAGCATGGCATGTGGGAAAGCCCCAGAAGGCCACACTAAGGTGCAGGCAGTCATGCAGCTCTACCTACGTCTCTCTGAGCTGTTTCCCTAAAGTCCAGGGTATAAGTCTGCTGATACCCACCTTGGCCATTATTAGTGCTTAATGCCCCAAAGATATGGGGTCCCTATTTAAAGTCCCTATAAATTTTTTGGCTGCAGTCAGATTCTTTAATGTGTGGAAGAGGAAGAAGTTATTAAAAAAAAAAACAAAAAAAAAAAAACCAAGACAGTTCCTGTATATATAACTTTTAGAAAGCATAAAGTCAAAAGTATATGTGGAAGTTTTAACCTCAGAAAATGGGAGGGTAGGGACATTTTCTTTGAAAGAGATGAAGGAAATGAGTGAAAGTAAGTTGCGAGATGGAGAAGGGTGTTGGAGTATATTGAATATCAGTGGTCTCTTTTTTCAAAGGAAAAATTCTGAGATTTAAAGGGGAAAGTAATAGTGTTTGACACTTAAAAAGGGGGAAAAAATTAAAGCAGCGGCTGTAAGGAAGTAAGCTAGAAGTATGGAAAAGAAATTTTTGTTGAGAACCCTACTGATAGTGTAAATTTTTTGTGAACACACTCAACACAGTTAATTGATGGACTCGTGCCACAGTTGGTCGACTACTCATGCCACAAAAGGGAGAATGTTAAGGTCGGATTGTGTTATAGTAACAAAATCCTAAAATCTCAGTGGCTTATCACAACAAAAGTTTGATTTCCTTACTACTATTTGACCAATGACGGACAGAGTTGGACGGAGGGGCTGTGCTTATCACATCCACTCAGGGACCCAGGTTGATAGTTCATTTTAATACTTCCAAGATCATTGCAATGTGAGAATGAAAGGTGGCAAATCAGAACATTAGCTTTTTAAAAGTTCTTCCAGAAGTTACACATGGCATTTTTGCTCACATTTCATTGGCCAAAACAAATCACATAGCTACATTTAACTTCATGGAAACAACTCGTGCCACAAAAGGGAGAGAACCAGAAATACTTGATGAACAGCATTGACATCCAGATAGTCACTTGGGTTTATGTAGGATTGACAGATCATACCAGTGAGTGTTATATTTAGGAGGGAGTCCAGGAAGCTTGTGAAGGTAATAGTGGATAACACAAATAAATGTACTATAACTGAGTAAATGTTTCTCTACCTGTGCTTTTATTCTGAAACATATGCAAACTATATTCATTTGAAGTGTAAGTTAAAGGTTTTCTTTTAAGTAATCTCTACAACCACTATGCGGCTCGAATTCACAACCCCAGGATCAAGAGTTGCACACTCCACAGACTGAGCCAGCCAGGCACCCCTCCTCTGATTTCTTCTTGTTCTTTGTTTATAACCTATGATTCTTCTTCCTCTTCCTTCCCCACTTTGTACTATACTTCTGTTTCTCTGGTTACTGTCAGAGTGTTTTGGATTTAAGGGTTACCCTAATACCAAATTTCTGCCTTCTGTCCTACTCTTTTTCCTGAGTAGTAAGTCCACAGATTTAGTTGCCAGCTGGGTATTCAAACACCTCAAACTTAATAGAACTGAACTTTTACTAACCATTCCTTTCCCATGCTCTCAGTTTTTATTAAAGGAGCCATAATCTTCCTAATTACTGATTTAAAACTGTAGGGTCATTCGTGGTTCCTCCTCTCTTTTATACCTGTCCCGTATCTGTCCCACCATTACTAGCCAAATTCAGTTGTTCATGTAGACGTTGGAATAACACCCTATTTATGTATGTTCTTAGATTTATTCCATACAGGTGATGACAGGTTGACTTTCTAAAGGACAAGGCTGCACATTCACTTCCCTGAACAATAATGCAAGTGTTCTATCTTGACTTTCCATAATCTGACTTCAATCTACATTTCCAATTTTGCTGTTTGCCATATGCATGTCACATGTTTCCATCTCACTGCCTCTACTGTTCCCTTTGCACTTTGCATGCCTTTATCCCCATCTGAATCTTACCCATCTTTGAAAGTCCAAATGCCAGTTTGAAGATCTCAAATGCCACTGCTTTTATGATTTCTTCCATATCATCTCTCCTTGCCACCCCCTGTACCCCCAAAAGCTGGAAGGAATTCCCTTCTTCTGAATTTCCATGGTATTTTATCTGAACTGCCCTTCACTGTTTATATTTATGTGTCAGTCTCCCTAAACCCAGCTACTCTGTTGAGGACTCAGAAGTAAAAGTACTCTAGGAAAAAAGGTATCCAATATGCACCAGTATATCTGTCTACTTTCTCTAAGCTCTTAGGTCTTTTTTCATGTTGTATTGGTGGATATAGAAACTTCTGGAGCTTTTTCATCTCAGGATATTTGGATATTTTGAGGTGAAAAAAGGATAATTGCACTCTTGTGTTAGGATTTAGAAAAAATTTATAAAGAATGAAGTTTTTATGTTAGTCATTATAGAAATCATTATAGAAAACTTGTTATAAGTTAGCCATGCTTTTCTTGAGCTGTCAACATGAATCTTAAAAGTTTTTTATTCATTATGTTTTCCAAGTATTATAACTTGGAGGCTTTATCACAGATGTTAAATGAATGCCAGTTTTAAGAATATTATTTTTTTTTTAATTTTTAAAAAATTTTTTACTTATTAGAGAGCACAAGAGCAGGGTGTGAGGGGCTAAGGGAGAAGCAGACTCCCCGCTGATCAGGGAGCCCCATGTGGGGCTCAGTCCTGGAACTCTAGGATCATGGACCTGAGCTGAAGGCAGACACTTAGCCAACAGAGCCACCCAGGCGCCCCAAGAGTATTTGTTTTTTAGAGCAGTTTTAGGCTCAGAGCAAAAGCAGCTATTTGTCCAAAAGTGAATTTCAAAAATAATTTGAGGAGATCTTCTCACTCTTGAATATACAAAGAGTTGGGTTTTAGTTTGGTTTAAACTTAGTAGTGTTTGGGGTGCCTGGGTGGCTCAGTTGGTTAAGCATCCGACTCTTGATTTCAGCTCAGGTCATGATCTCAGGTTTGTGAGATCAAGCCCTGCATGGGACTCTGGGCTGGGCGTGGAGCCTGCTTAAGATATTCTCTCCCCCCCCAATATATATATATTTTTTATATTTTTATTTATAAATAAATATATTTTATATTTATATATATATATATATACATGCACACACACACATATATAATAAAAATAATAAACTTAGTAGTGTTTTTGTCAGGCCAGTGTGATGGTGCATTAAGAGTCATACATAGTGATTTGGGGGATCCACAGAAGAGTTAACCTTCTGCAAAATTCAGTATTAGTAGGAATAGTGAAATTACTAAACAACTGCACGTGATTATTACATAACATCACATAAATCAGTGTAACATTAGCTTAAATGTGCACATTGTCAGGGATCCGAGTTAACCTCAAGTTATAAGTTGGGAAATTTAGAGGTGAAATTGAGACTCAAGTAATTGACTCCAATCTGGCTGTGTTTTCTGCCTCTAGACTTCACTTAACAATGGCTGTGTGACTAATACTATTTCTTTGCAAGGTATTTTTACTTAAATTCAGTGGTCAGTGATTTGATATCAAAAATTTTGAATTCTTTTGTATTTTAAGGTAACCAGCTGTACTTGGATGTTTTTAGGTTCAAGGTAAGGATCCATCAGTGGAAGTCACACAGGACCTCATTGATGAATCAGAAGAAGAAAGATTTGAAGAAATGCCTGAAACCAGTCATCTGATTGACCTGCCCACATGTGAACTCAATAAACTTGAAGAGATTGCTGACTTAGTTACCTCAGTTCTCTCCTCACCTATCCGTAGGGAAAAGCTGGCCCTGGCCTTGGAAAATGAAGGCTATATTAAAAAACTACTGCAGCTGTTCCAGGCGTGTGAGAATCTAGAAAACACTGAAGGCTTACACCATTTGTATGAAATTATTAGAGGAATCTTATTCCTAAATAAGGCAACTCTGTTTGAAGTAATGTTTTCTGATGAGTGTATCATGGATGTCGTGGGATGCCTTGAATATGACCCTGCTTTGGCTCAGCCAAAAAGGCATAGAGAATTCTTGACCAAAACTGCAAAGTTTAAGGAAGTTATACCAATAACAGACTCTGAACTAAGGCAAAAAATACATCAGACTTACAGGGTACAATACATTCAGGACATCATTTTGCCTACGCCATCCGTTTTTGAAGAGAATTTTCTTTCTACTCTTACGTCTTTTATTTTCTTCAACAAAGTTGAGATAGTCAGCATGTTGCAGGTAAGTAAACAAAGGTGTTCTTATATTTTTTCAGATACTTACTTCCCTTAATAGTTCAAGCTGGTATTCATTCCTGTTTGAAAGATCTCTTTTGTTTACTTTAAATATACTGTCAAGCATAGAAAACAGGACTTTTTCTCATGGGTTTTTGAAGGAGAATTATTTCTTAATGCGACCTTTTACATTTTGTAAGTGTTCTATGATGGAGCTTTTTTTTTTTAACTTCCTTTTTGCATGTATTGTAAAAATTATATATATGACATAAAATTGATCATTTTAACCATTTTTAAGTATATAATTCGTAGCATTAAGTACATTCACAGTGTTAAGCAGCCATCACCACTGTCCATTTCCAGAACTTTTTCATCATCCTGAGCAAAGGCAGCTATTTTCAGATTATCTTTTAGTCCATTATGTGAGACCTAGTTATTACTGGGGGGGATGTATATGAGTGTGGGGGGGGGGCTTAAAGCTTCCCAAATAACTCAGATGTTCAACCAGTACTGAAAAACGTTAATTTTCAGGAAATGATAATTAGATTATTTACTATGTGAGGTTGGTTTTATTGTGTCTCCTTGAGTTGTAAAATAGGAGTTTATACCACGTTTATCATGTTAATCCTTTATACCCTAACAGTGTAGTAAGGGTGATTTTGAAGATTTTGCTTTACTTGTGGTAGTACACTGTACCCACAATTTCCTACATAACTGCCTTTGTTATGTCCAGATCACTCACTAAAATTTTTGAGGAGCTTCTGTATACGTAATGTAGTGGTTCTTAAGTGTATTCTCAGGGCTCCTGAAACCCTTTCGGAGAGGTCTGTGAAGTTTTTCCTTTTCCAGCTTCTTGTTACTGTGAGGCGGTATTTTCTTCATATACTTCAACCAAAACAATATATCACAACATATTGCATGTCAAAGAGGATAGAATATAGCTTTCTTCTACATTATAGAGATTTACAAAATGTAAAACAGAGTCACGTTTCTCTAAATTTATAAAAATTTTTTCTAAATTTATAAAATTTCTCAGAAAATATTTACATAAACTTTTAATAGCTTATTTTTAGAACAAATTAATAAATGTTTTTAATGTCTCAGTTTTCATTATAAATATTGATAAGCATAATCCACATAATAAAAGCTCTTTGGAATCCTCCATCATTTTTAAGAGTTTAAAGGGGTCCTGAGACCAAAAAGTTAAGAATATCTGTCTTAGTACTTAGCTATGTGATTCCATTTTATGATGTTTCCAACCAGCATTCACCTTTCTCTTACTGTATTTTTTTGTACAGGATTTACTTCTCTAGATCATTCTTTCACCTCACGGTCTTTCCTTATTCCACAATAACAGGTATAAGGGAAATGAGACTTATGAATTAGGGTTTATGTATAATATATGGGACCTGCTTTTTTAAAACCATACTTACTATACAAATCAGCGTGCCATTTGGCTTGCTAACAGAAAAACAGGTACAGTTCAGGAGTTTGGAAGTGGACTCACAGTCAGTATAGCTGATGTAGAGAACCCATTGACATGAACTCAACTGCAGAAGCTTTCAAATGACTGCTTTTGACTTCAGAAGGGTTTCCAAATCCATAATACTGAATCATAAATGCTTTTTTAGGGGCGCCTGGGTGGCACAGCGGTTAAGCGTCTGCCTTTGGCTCAGGGCGTGATCCCGGCGTTAGGGGATCGAGCCCCACATCAGGCTCTTCCGCTATGAGCCTGCTTCTTCCTCTCCCACTCCCCCTGCTTGTGTTCCCTCTCTCACTGGCTGTCTCTATCTCTGTCGAATAAATAAATAAAATCTTTTTAAAAATAAATAAATAAATAAATGCTTTTTTATGTTTTAAAAAATTATGCAAACTAATCTGTAAGTAAATATAACACTTTGTCATTTTATATATTTTGTCATAGATCTATTTGTAAAGGCTAAATTATATAAATCCAAGTGTAGCTTTAAGAAGGGAAAGTCTTACTCATTTCTGGTCCATGAGATACATTTATGAAATAGTCAGATACTGTGAATTACCTGTTGTTTATCTAGGGTTTACCACTTAATTATCTCTTATGTGTCAGCAGTGATGCTGAATTCTGTTTTCTATTCTCGACAGTATGTAAGAAGAAAGGAATTAGGATTATGGCGATTGGCCTCTAAAGGCTCATTTCCTAAAGCCCAGCTCTGAGGTTTCCATATACAAATTTTTTGGCTAGGTTATTAGATGTTTACAGATAGCCTTCTAGATAGGATACGTATCTGTAGCTTTATTTATTTATTTATTTATTTATTTATTTATTTGAGAGAGAGAGCAAGCGAGCGTGGGCACACACACATGAGCTGGGGGAGGAGCAGAGGGGTAGGGAAAGGGAAGGGGGAAAGAATCTCCAGCAGACTCTGCACTGAGGGCAGAGCCCAGCATGGGCCTCAATATCACAACCCTAGCCAAAACCAAGAGTCAGACACCTAACTGAGCCACCCAGGCACCCTGATATCTGTAGCTTCTTAAATGAGTATTAACCTGCTATTGTATGAGTTACATAAGCAAGTGAAAATGTAAGAATTCTATTTATCTGGACCAAAATGAGTTAGTGCAAAGGTACATAAAATAACTCCTAGCCTGAATTGAGTTAATTAACAGAAATTACATGAAAGCACTTAACTGTGGTCACTGGCTCCTGGTACGTACTGTAATACATATTGAGATTCTCTTAAGCTTGAATGGGGCATAAGAGTTTAGTTAACCTGAACTTTCTAACTAATTACAGATCAAAATCCCATGTGCCCAGAATTGAGAAATATACTTAAAAATGTTTTAAAAATTAAATTCCTTAAAGCCAATAAAGTGAGGTTATTTTCACACAGCTTATAGATAAGATCCTTTTCAGAACAAGAAGTTTTAACTTCTTCCATCACTAGAAATGGTGGAGGACAGGTTTCGCAAATGTTGACATTTTAACACATGTATTTCCACTATTCCATGAATGAGAATTGAACCAAAAACAAACCCAGTAAAATCAGTAGTTTGTTTTTTGACATATTTTGTAGATTTCAGCACTAAAAAAAGAAATTTCTAACATTTCATCCCAGTTACTAAGTAAATATATAAAATCCTTTAATGCCTTTAAGAAAACAACTTACAGTAATACAGTTCTTACAATAATACAGTTCTCCATTTTGTTTTAAAGATTTTGGGACTCAATGTAGGATTTAACATATTAAATTTTATTTTACTAGATTTGGCCTATTCTGGTTTGTATGTTTGTTTTACTTTGGTTTGTTTCATAACTATGAACTACTTAGGAATCTGTCCTATAGCTTATTATACATCATGGGAGTGACAAAAATCTCATCATGCAGGAGACCTGGATTCTAAATCCATCTCTGCTACAAGCCAGACTCAGATAAGTCCACTGTCTGGGCATCAGTGTCTTGAAATTTAAAATCGGACTAGGCAATCTATGTGATCTCTTAAGGCCTGATCTTTTTTTTTTTCTTTTAAAGATTTTATTTATTTATTTGACAGAGAGAGACACAGTCAGTGAGAGCGGGAACACAGCAGGGAGAGTGGGAGAGGAAGAAGCAGGCTCCCAGCAGAGCAGGGACTCCCCATGCAGGGCTCGATCCCAGGACCTGGGATCACGCCCTGAGCCAAAGGCACACACTTAACGACTGAGCCACCCAGGCGCCCTTTAAAGCCTGATCTAATTCTAAATTTCTGCATTTATATGATTCGAATAATGGTGAATGGGTTCTGGGTTTGGGGTTTTTGTTGTTGTTTTTAAAGTAAACTCTGCATCCAGTGTGGGTCTCTTAAACTCACAACTCTGAGATCAAGAGTCGCATGCTCTACTGACTGAGCAAGCCAGGCACCCCTGGGTTTTTGGATTTTGAGCATGTGCCTGTTTTTACATTACTGCAAAGAAAAGTTTGATTCAGACTTTTTAAAAGTGGCTCCCTTTTTCCCCCATAGGGTTTTGCTATGTAATTCAAAAAAACAGCCCACACAATTTGTTTTAAAAGTTATGTTTTATTAAAAAACAAAGGCTTTTAAAACTAAAAAAGAAAAACTAAAGTTATCTAAAGAGACTAGTTTAATTACTTGGAGAACCAGGTATTTAGGGGGAAACATTACAACTATATTTATGATGAACTTTAAGCTGTCAATTGCTTTTTTTTTTTTTTTTTTTTTTGAGATTTTATTTATTTGTTTGAGAGAGAGAGCTCTAGAGCTCACAAGCAGCCAGAGCCAGGGAAAGGGAGAAGCAGAGCTCCCCACTGAGCCGGGAGCCTGACAACAGGGCTCAATCCCGAGAGCACAGTCTGAGCCGAAGGCAGAAGCTTCACTGACTGAGCCCCCCAGGCGCCCCAATTAATTGCTTCTTTAATGTGCATTGGAACAGAGTGCTTTTGTACAGTATTATCAAGAATAAGGTTAGAAATCAGAAAAAATACATAGAGTAGGAATTAGAAAACATTCTCCTAACAGACTGTAATACTTGAAATTGCCTCCATAATATGCAGTTCTAGCTGTCAGCACACAAATAATGAATCGTGGAAGAAATTGCATGTATCAAAGAATTGGAACTATTTTCCTATGAAAGTATTCTCAAAAAGGTTTAAAAATCTTGGGGCACCTGGGTGGCACAGTTGTTAAGCGTCTGCCTTCGGCTCAGGGCGTGATCCCGGCGTTCTGGGATCAAGCCCCACATCAGTCTCCTCTGCTAGGAGCCTGCTTCTTCCTCTCCCACTCCCCCTGCTGTGTTCCCTCTCTCGCTGGCTGTCTCTGTCAAATAAATAAATAAAATCTTTAAAAAAATAAAGAAATTTAAAAAATTAAAATAAATAAAAATCTTTAGACAAGAAAGGAAGATTTAATCTGGGAGAGATGGAAGAAGAAAAAAATTTATAAAAGGTATAAGTGAAAGTAAATGCATAGTTATTCACCAAAACCTAAAATATTGAGAGGAAAAATATTTAGAAAAAGTGATTTTTAGAAATAAGTGTAATGGTATTGAATTCTCTCCGAAACAGATGGTTCAGGCCACAGTGTATAAGGTCCAGAAGAAGTCAACAAAATAAAGAACAAAAGAAACACCATTCTGAGTCAGACTAAAGAATGGGGGTGGCTCTCAGTGTTCTTTGAGTAACACTGATGAATGGTTACATCGTCCATGATCATATCGAGTGGTTTTTACTCAGATTTTTTATATAAACACTTTAATTTATTTTAGAAAAACTTATTTAAGAGATTGATACCGCTTCATAGGTGATCCATCTTAAGTAAAAGGGGAGATATTTAAGGTATATCCTTAACATGTCATGATTTGATTTTATTATCAACTATGAAGGTATCACTATTACAAACATTCTTAGAATATGCTACCTTAATTAAAATTAATGCAAGTTATATTTCGTAAAAGTGAATTTTAAAAGTAAATGAAATTTAAAAGCACGGTTTTTTTAGCAGGTTTTGATGGAAATCTCCAAAGTGAATTTCAGTATTCATGTCAGTTTTTTCCTTTGTAATTTAATAGTCTGTACTCACTGTGGAAAATTGGAAAATAAAGATAAGCAAAAAAGCACTCATAATCCATCACCAAAAGATAATCACAACTAACACTTTAATGTTTACCCCTTTTAGACTCTAGATATACAAATTTATATTAAAAATAAAATTATATAGTATGTACTCTACTATATTTTTGTTTGCCCTTATAAACAATGCTTAGAGAAATTAACACATATCTGCCCTTTAATACCTCAGAGTCATCAGTGTGAAAAGCAGTTATGGTGTTTTATCATTTGGTTTTATCCTTGGGAACCACAAGAAAATGGAAGCCTGTACCCCAAATGGCCCTAGATAATTATATTTCATGAGTTCTTGTGTTTGTTTTGTTTTGTTTTTAAGATTTTGTTTATTTATTTGAGAGAGCGAGCACAAGCAGGCAGAACAGCAGGCAGAGGGATAGCAAGAAGCAAGCTCCCTGATAAGCAGGGAGCCCAACACGGGCCGATCCCAGAACCCTGGGATCATGACCCAAGCTGAGGACAGACCCTTAACCAGCTGAGACACCCAGGCGACCCGAGTTCTTGTGTTTTAAAAGGCTTTGCAGTCTTACCGCTGCCAGAATTCAATCTCCTTTACTGCTGTTTCTGTGCCATATTTGTAATTCTCATCTTTCTAATTTGTGGCGGACTGACAATGAGATCTTCAAACTTGTTTGAATTACACTTAAATTAAAAGTAAATAAATAGGGGCTCCTGGGTGACTCAGTCAGGTAAGCATGTAATCTGCCTACAGCTCAGGTCATTATCCCAGGGTTCTGAGATGGAGCCCCTCATTTGGCTCCCTGCTCAGCAGGGAGTCTGCTTCTCTCTCCCTCTGCCTCCTCCTTGGCCTGTGTGTGCTCTCTCACTCCTGTTCACTTCCCTCTCTCTCAAATAAATAAATAAAATCTTAAAAAAAAAAAAAAGAATAGATCCTGAGAGGGAGCTGCAGAGCCTTTAACTGCAGAGTTAAAATACGGGAGTCTTCATGCATGACTTCTAGAACATAACTGGTTATTTTTGTTCTCCAAAGGGTTCTTTATAGCTGAAGTTTCTGGTTAAATGAGGTATTAATGTATGTATAACTAATACTAAATGGTGTAGTCAGGGTTTGAAACTTGTAACATGAATATACCTTGGAATTTTGGGTTTCATGATGAAACTTAGATTTTCAGCTTTTTTTATTATAATTTGTGTAAATCATACAAATGAGTGTAACTTTATGCTATTATTAGACTGTTTCATAGTAATTATTTCTTCTCATGTAGGAAGATGAGAAGTTTTTGTCTGAAGTTTTTGCACAGTTAACGGATGAGGCTACAGATGATGATAAACGGCGTGAATTGGTACGTTATTTATAATCAGGTGCTTGGGTTTTTAAAAAGGAATGAAAGATTGCAGACTTAAAGTCAGCCAAGTCATCTTGGTATAGTTGATCGCCTACTCAGTTCTCTCATTTATAAAATTAGTTCTTTAAACTCAGGAATGTCTAATGTCCTTTCCAATTCTTAAAAATGGAATTGTACTTTTGAGAGCTCCCTGAGAAGCCAGCCACCATTAGTTATATAGCATGTTTCTGTGAAAATACATGCTGTAATGCAAGATACATGCCTTACATGACATTTTTGGAAATAAATCATAAGTTAAGAATATTATATGTGTATTCACCCTCTGGGACTCCGCATATAACATGTACGCCGTAATGTCTTTGGAGACTTCAGTGTTTGGAAATAATGCAAAATTTACTTTTAATGGGATGCTACTTTTTAATATGCTCTTTTAATATAGGTTTTAAGAAGCCAGGACACCCTAAAAAATCAAGGTCCTTGAGAAGGGCACATTACACTGTGGTACATCACATTAAAGTGTGCCCCAAGTTTGCTCTTATGTGTGTCAACTTCTCACTATACTTTCTAATATTACAGGTTAACTTTTTCAAGGAATTTTGTGCATTTTCTCAGACATTACAACCTCAAAACAGGGATGCATTTTTCAAAACTTTGGCAAAGTTGGGAATTCTTCCTGCTCTTGAAATTGTAATGGTAATTATATAGCTTCTTTTCATGTTTTTGAAGTTGTGAATTTGTGGTAGTTTTATATTATGTGTGTGAAAATATTTATTACAGTAATACATATTGAATTATGTATATTCAATATATATATATTAGGTTATGATTCACTTGATAGTGAATTACTACAAGTGTGTGTTCAGTCTTCGGATTTTTATTAACTTAAATTTGTAATATTTATTAGTATGTAAGCACTTGCATATAATGTGGCTTCAAGGGAATAAAAATCCCACATGCTTTTTCAAGACTATTATTTCTTCTGTAACAATGTTATGTTTCATAGAAACTATTAAAATATATCTTTCCTTTTTAGATTAGTGAGTAGAGTGAGGACAGACTGACCAAGGCGGCTCATGCTGCAGTATGGTTTAGGGCAGTGGTTGTCATACATTTGTTTCTATAATTTTTATCCATTGGTATTGTATGAAAAATTAAAACTGAAAAATTTTAAAAATATTTATTAATTCATTTTAAGATGATAATCAAGCTTATGTTACAAATAATAAAACTTTTATCAAAAAATAATTTGCCAGAAACAAAAAAAATTTTAGTGAGAAGAGTGGCGTTGTTTCACCTTTTTTTGCCCATCCCTTTAACCTTTGCTGTAAGAGATGACAGCTAGATTTTCATAGCAACTTCTGCATTTGATTTGTTATGATACCACGTCTCTTGTAGCCTTTGGAAAACCCCACTATACTTGTGATATACTGAGAGTAAAAAGGGCCAGTAATGCCCTAGTGTTATTTATTTTTATGAAAATAGTTTTAATCTCATGTACTTCCTGAACAGGATGTTGAACACCTCACCAGAATTCCCTGGACCATACTTTGAGAATGCTGAGTTAAGGAATGTTTCAGACTCTCTTAGAGATTTTGTAACTTATGAGTCATGTAACCTTTATTAAAGAGGGAAAAGCATTCAGGATCACTACCTTAGAAAACTAAGAGTATTTTGAAGTCTTAACTGGTAACATCATTCACATTTTGCATATACATAAATTTAAAAAAAATTTTTTTACAGCATTTGTAAAGTATAGTAGTATAATCCTCTGCTGATTATTACGTCTAAATTCTCTGAATATTTATCTTTGTGATGGTAAAAACTGGCAGAAACTAATCATTGAGCTGCTTAAAAGCTTTTAATATTTATACAACAAAAGGAAGAAAAGATTCCAGTACAATGTCTAAATCCAAAAAGTTGGTATGCATAAATTTGGGAAAGAAAGGGAACATGGCATAATTTTTGTTGACAGTCTCTAACCTAATTTTCCTTTTACCAGGGCATGGATGATTTGCAAGTCAGATCAGCAGCTACAGATATATTTTCTTATCTAGTAGAGTTTAGTCCATCCATGGTCCGAGAATTTGTAATGCAAGAAGCCCAGCAGAGTGATGATGTAAGTAATAATCCTCTGATTCTACGTGAACTACCTGTAGTGTTTGCTAACTATTGAAAGAAAAAGTATAACTATAATCTAAATCTTTAATGAAGCAAAATAGATTTCTGATCAGCTGCGACTTCAGCAAGCCCTGAATATGTGGCCTTTGATTTGTTTCTTGTAAAAAACTGTATTCAAACTCGTGTTGAGATAGATTATAATAAGAATCAAATTCTTCAAAAAAGTTCAAGTGCTGATGATGTATAATTTCAAGCCCCTTAGGTCAGGCACTTCTGGTATAACTAACAAGTTGCCTTCACTTGTTCAAAAGCGTGTCTTTTCTTCCATGTGAATAAATGTTTAATAATGAGACTAGTGTGTTTTCCCCCTACAGAAATACTTAAACTTTCCCCTTAAACTCTTTTAGGAACAAAATGAACATATAGCTGCAATTTAAAGTACTCTTTCTTACATCAAATATATTAATATGTTCCATCTTAAAGAAGATTTTGATTTCTGTTGTTAATTTGATCCTTGTTAGGAGTTACTGTTGAATTAAACTACAGTTGTTTTATATGTTTTGTGTTTAATCTCTTAATGTCTCCTTAGATTTTTACATTCTTTGTTAGATATTTCCAGTGGGTTTTTTTAAGCAATATTATTTTAGAATCAGTTTGAGCTAATGCTACAGTTTAGACAGTAGAAAAGAAATAGAAGAAATCTTTATGTTAAGTATATTTTAAGGTTTGTTTTTTTTAAAACCCAAATGGTGCTAAAAATGACTTCAAAGAAATAAATACCTAGTTTATAATCAGTTTATACTCTCACTGTTGGTGTATCTTTGTGCCATCCTTTACAGAATGTAACTTTGAATTTAATGCTCTTAATTGCTGCATTATCAGTGATGTGTGTGATTAAGGGCATTCATTATAAAATATCTTCAGATGGTGAGAATAGTAAACTTCTAGAATTCGTAACTCTGAAAGCTTTTATTTCCGTTTTCATTAGAAATATTTCCTTATTTTCATTTAATTGCTGGATGAGACTTAGAGAAGCAGTTACTGATTTTTAACTGTGAAAAGTCCCTTTTTCAGTTTTTCTTTTTCTTATAGTCTTCAAGGTCTTTCATTTCCCCAAATTTTCTGAAATTGAGCAGTTTAACAATTTAAAAATTTTGTTGCCTCAAAATAATTGAGTTAGCCCACAAAAGAGGATAAATTTCTTTTTTTTTTTCCTTCAGAATTAAGGATTCTGCATGCTAAATTCTATGTTGAGTTCCTGGTAACCTTTAAAAAGAAAAGACTTAACTGTGTATTTGGTGGGCAGTTTCTATTTTGATGTCCTTTTAAAGTAAATTCACAGCATTCAAACTTTTCTTTCCAGTATTATGGAGCAGATTTGGTTTTAGGAACCTGGATTACATATTAAAATGTGTGTTGAGCAATAGGAAATATTAACATTTTTTTATTATAGTCGTTATTTCTTTCTGAGCTAGATGGATAGATTTAGCAGTAATGTCTTTTTGTTTTGCCACAGATTTCACATATTTTATGCTAATGTCCTTTGAAACATTTAGTAAAACTTAGTTTAAAGAATCTGACTGGGTGGGGGAATGGGATAGACCGGTGATGGGTAGTAAGGAGGGCACATATTGCATGGTGCACTGGGTGTTATACACAACTAATGAATCATCGAGCCTTACATCGAAAACCGGGGATGTACTGTATGGTGACTAACATAATATAATAAAAAATCATTATTAAAATAAAAATAAATAAATAAATTAATTAATTAAAAAAAAAAAGAATCTGACTGGATAAGTAATGCAGCTATTACTGAATCACTTATTTGGGCAGGTATTTTCATGTATTTCTCACTTAAGAATAAACTCATATGTTAATTTTTTAAGATATGATAATAGCATTGGGGTTATTTTTTTAAGAGTCCTTATTTTGTAAAGCTTTATACTGAAATACAGAATTATATATGTGGAATTTACAGTAGTTCTGGAAGATGAGATTTGCCATAATAAAGTTAAAAAATACATAAGCTAATCTCTGTGGGTTAACTGTTTGATATTTTGTATTGAACATACCATGTTTCTTCAAATTGCATCCATTTTTTAACTTCTTGTTTTGAAGTAATTTTAAATTTACATAGAAGTTATGATACTAGTACAAAGAACTCCCATATACCTTTCATCCAGATTCCCCAGTTGTCAGTATTTTTTCTCTAATTTGCTTTATCATTCTCTTTCTTTGCTTATATTTGTATGTACACATTTACATACAGACGTAATTATTTTTGTTCTAAATCATTGAAAAATAAGGTACAGAAATGATCACACAATGCCTTTTTACCCGTATCTACTGCAGTGTCTATTTTAATTATCAAAATCAGGAAGTTAGCATTTTTACAGTACTAATATCTAACTGCAGTCCTAATTCAGATTTTTTCAGTTGTCTCAGTAATGTTCTTTTTAACCAAGACAAAACTGAAAATTTTCTGGTCCAGTATCAACAATTTGGATTTGTCTGATGTTTCCTCATGATTCAGTTTAGGTTATTTCTTTGTCAGGAATGGTATAGAAGTAAAGTTTCCTTCAGTGTATCACATCAAGAAATTCCCTTAACTTTAAAAAATGAGCTGAAAGGTTTTTTTGGTTAGCCTTTTTTGCTGTTTCCCAGACTTAAGGAATTGGACCATCAGTTCTGTGGAATTTGAAGAGCTGTTTTTGCTTTCTTCTGATATGTCAGATGGATTAAAAGAAGTATTGTTTTTCTAATTATTTTAGGCCTCATTCAAGTTGCTGCAGAACGAATTTTATGTGCATTTTTTAAAATAATTCTTACATTTAAAAACAAAGTTATTTCCATAACATCCATCAGTTTTTATTCTATTTCAGAATAATGTTCCTGCTCCTGTCATTCTTTCTTTTCCTCTTATTTACTATATTCATGGAATCTAAGCTCCATGGATGCTAATATTTTCTTGATCTTACCAGAAAGTGTTAGTGGAAAATTTTCATTTGACTTTGTCATGCTTGCCACTTGGCTCATAACTGTCTAATGCCATAGATTATAAAATGTATCTCAATATCAAGAAGTTAAAAGTTTTAAGAAATCTTAGAATCAGTGAAATAAAGTATGTTCTTTATCTTTCCCAATCAGAAAATAGAGATGCCAGCTGATAACCTGGATAATCTCTAAATTCCATATGTTAGGTACCCAGAACTTCCCCTCCGTTGCTGATTATTTTTTGCAATATTGCAAAATTCTTAAACCCACAAAAATGTATTTTAAAAACCAGTATGTGCTTCTAAGAATAGTATGAGGTTGGAGTGTGATGAAACCAATAAGAGTATCATTTCTCTAAAACTTTGATTTAGAAGTAACTAAAACCTTGAAAAATCTCTTGGAAACCTTGGTTAAACTCACTTAAATGGTTGCTATTTAGGTGAGGGATAGCAAACTTTCCTTAAAAGGCCAGAAGACAAAGAAGACTTGATGAGCCCTGTGGTCTCTGTTGTAATTACTCAGCCCTGCCATTGTAATGTGAATTCTCCAAAGATGGTGTAGCTATGTTCTAGTAAATGTTTTACCGTAAAACTTTATTTACAAAGCAGGCAACCAGCAAAGTGGTCTTGTGGTTTGCCAACCCCTAACTTAGACCCCTTTCTCAGAATATTGCAGGACAGTGATGGTGACATTTAAAGACTCACTCTGAATTGAAGGTTGTAATTGCAGAAGGTGCTATGGTGGTGTAAAAAGAAGTTAAAAGAGAGAACATAGAACATAGCAGGCTTCTGTGGAAAGAAAGTCATTGGGCCCTCTTAATTAAGACTATAAATGTAAGGGGGGGCAGAGAAAAAAGGTGTATATATATATATATTTTTTTTTTTCTTTAGAATAGATTGGTGCTCCAGCATTGACAAGGTATATATATATATATTTTCTTTAGAATAGATTGGTGCTCCAGCATTGACACATATTAACTGGAGTTACTCTGTAATGGTATATTTGCACATCAAGTCATCATTTGATTTTAAGACAGAATTTTCCAGTAGTTTTTCTTACATCGTCATTATTTAGCTGCACTTGCTTGAGCATGAGTTTTTTTCTAGCCTGAGTAATGCCACTGTTGGAGAAGCAAGTTAAGGAAAATTGAATTTGTATGTGTAATATTTTAATGCTACCAGTAGAGAACTCAAGCAAACAGTTAGAAATCAGACAATTCAACTCTAGCTGGCTTGAATTTTGAAGGAGTGGTCCAACTTATAGTGATTTTATTCCATTTCCTTTGTTCTGCCAATGGAGAAATAGGCATGGGAAAGTTAATAGGGTCACCTAGATAGTGTGTGTCTTAGATGACTGTACTGCAGTTAGAGAGGCTGGGTCCTTTAATTCAGCTGTTCTTTCTGTTCACCAGGCTTGCTCTATTATGTTAATTAAGAAATGAAACATGCCTTACAGACAACTTATAATGTTGATAATACTTTTAGTTCATTGATGTATGTTCAACCATTCATTAATTGTTTCGAAACTATTCATTGTTTCTAAAAAATACCAGTACTTTTGAGTGGGTGTATCATTCATGCGTTGTAGTAGACAAATTTTAATTGTTTACTGAAGTGGCTGTACTTCTGGAATAAGATTGTCTTGCTGTTCCATACTGCTCTGTGGGGCAGAATCTCTAAATCTGTGGTTAATTCTAGTACTTTAGGAATTGATTTTTACTTTATTTGGCAGGATCCAATAATATAATAATAGTAATGATAGTAATAGAACCTGACATGTATCCTAGGGCTTACCTCATTTTTTCCCATCTTTCTGTCTTGACTGGCTAATGTCTACTATATTACCAATTATAGTTTCATATATTTCGTCCAGCTTTTTGTTGCTGTTGTTCCAGGTAAATACTACATCTAGTTCCTGTCACTCCATCTTGACCAAAAGCAGAAGTCTGATTTTGTATGTATTTTGCAAAAGTCTGACTCTTATTACAAAATTAGAATATTTGTGGATTCCTGTCTCTTTTGTGTTTTCTTTAAATAAATTGTTTCGTTAAAGTGACACTTAAGAGCAGTAAAAAATAAACCCATCTGACACAAGGGTTTAGAAGCCAACTTGTTTAAAGACTTCTATATCGTTTCATGTGGCAATTAGTATTTTGATTATGAGAAATTCCCATATTTTGCCCTTTTCTCCCCCTGCATCTTTGGGGGGGTGGGGCTAAGTCTGATTATCCTGGGTTTTTTTCCTTTTCTGTAACAATGAAACTATAATAATTCTCTGCCTGCTGCTCCTCCTGTGGTGCTCTCTCTCTCTCTCAGAAATAAATAAAATCTTTAAAAAAATAAAAATTAAAAAAAAAATAAATTCTGACATCAATAACATAGTATGTAGGTTGGGAGTAAAAGTGTAGTTTGTTTGCAATTGCTGATGAGATATTAATATTCAAAATATATAAGGAATTCCTACAACCCAGTAGCAAAAAATAAAACCCCAATTTGAAAATGGGCAAAGGAACTGAACAGACATTTCTCTTAAGTACACACACATCTATTAGGATGGCTAGTATTGGGGCTGTAGGAGAAGATGGCGGTCTCCACAGGAGTTAAAAATTCTTCGTAATTTTCGCTTGTTGGAAGAACTTGAAGGACAAAAGGTAGTAGGTGATGGTACTGTCATTTATGCATAAACCTGGAGTACTCAAAATAGAATTCAGGTTTACAGGATGAAAGCATGGAGAGAAGAGTCATACTGTGGAAGCATGTGTGTTTCGAAAAAGTAAAAAATCTCAAGAAGGAAAAACAAATGACGTGCTTTATCCATCTTGCTTAGTGAAAGAGCTTCAGGTGAAACTGTCTGAAGTAGCAGGTACAATGAATATCGCCACAAAATGTGTTAATTTTTGAAGTGGTGTAGTATCAGAAATACGTTCAGGATTGTTTTATTTTTTTATTTTTTAAATTTTATTTATAATAAAAAAATGTTGTGGGGTAGGTTGATGAATTTCTGTTAAAAGCCGTTCCTGTGTGTTACATGTAACAGACATGGCAAATATTTGTTTATAGTCTTTGACAAACTGTGCGTTTAAGTGCATCAACATGATTAAGTGTAATGAACAAAAAGGAAATAGGTATATGGATATGTGATTTTGAGATTAAAGTTAGTCTTAAAATGTAAATAAAATGTGGAACGTGTCCTCAAAAAAAAAAGAATGGCTAATATCAAAAAAATAAAGATAACAAGTCTTGACAAGGATGTGGAGAAAAGAAGCGTCCTTTTACACTGACGATGGGGACATATTGGAGCAGCCATCAATGGAAAACAGATGGAAGTTACTCTAAAAATTAAAGTAGACTACCATATGGTCCAACCATCTTGCTTCTGTCCATAAATCCAAAATATCTTGAAGAGATACCTGCCTCCCATGTTCATTGCAGCATTAGTCACGATAGTCAAGACATTTAAGCAACCTCAGTGTCCATCTGCAGATGAATGGATACAATTTGTCGTATATGTCCAGTGGAACATTATTCAGCCTTAATAAAAGGAAGTCCTGCTATTTTTGACAACTTGGATGAACCTAGAGGGCAATTTGCCAAGTGAAGTAAACCAGACACAGAAGGAAAAATACATGATACTTCTTGTATGAGTAATACAGACTCATAGAACAGAATAATGGTGCTTGCCAGGGGATGGGGAGTAGGGGAAATGGGGAAGATATTAGACAGAGGGTATAGAGTTTCTTATATAAGAGTTCTTATATAGGATGAGTAAGTTCTAGAGATCTACTGTACAGCATAGTACCTATAGTGAAGAATAAAATTAAAATTTTGCTAAGAAAGTAGATACTATGTTAAGTGTTTTTGTCACACGAAAAAAGAATAACCAACTTAGAATAGTTTTACCTAATGAAAATTTTATTAATGTCACAGTAAGTCATGAAGCAGCTCCATGGTGCCCTTAGATATGCAGCTCATGATGCCAAAAGACTTCATCTTTTGAGTCAGTCATCCTCATTTTCTTTTTAATGTCTGTTACTTTGAGGTTGCAAGGTTGCTGTTGCACCTTGAGGAATAAGAAAGGCAGAGAGCAAAATAATGGAGAGGGCTAGAAAGCTTTTGTGTTTCATTTTAAAGCACTTTCCTGGAGGTTCTTCTTAGCGATTTCTGCTTGGATTATCTTTGGCCAAAAGTAGGTTACCCTTAGCTATGAAGGATGCTGGGAGATTGTGTTTTAGTCAAGTACATTGCTTCTGAACAAAATTTGGGCTCTGCTAGCAAAACAAAATAGAGACTAAGTTGGCATCTCATCGTATCAGCCACACAGTCCACCTCTCTAGCTACCTAACTTTCATACATAGTTTTCTTTCCTCACCCACCTTTTCTCAAGGGAGATAAATCAAGTTTCCATTCACTTTTGTATCCAGTTCCACATCTGGAATATTTGAGTATTAGGTAGTCCTCTTCAAGTCCAGATAAGACTCCTGGTGTTATCAGTGGCCTACAATAAAAAGATAATTTATCTGCCCCCAGCATCACAATGAAACTGCTTTTGTTTGGGAAAAGGGAGAGCATACATACAGCAGACATTCATTCATAACTATGATGCACTGATCCATCAGGTATTTGTTGAATAGCGGTAGCTTGGACTCCTTGTCCCAGGAGGTTCTTGATTAACGAAACCACCTGACTAAAGGATCCACCTTGCCTATTTTTCTCCCAAAGCATTTCTTCCCTCAGGATATTATCAGCTGTGGCTCCATCTGAGTTGGGCAATAGAAGATGCCTTTCCTCCAGGACCTGTATAATCTTCATAGTCTGCTTTTTGTTGGTGTGAGTTCTCTGGTCTTAGAGATTGAACAGTCATGGACTGTTAACTTATTTTAAAACTTTCTTGACAGTGAAGCTTCTTCAGCTATTTAATAGGCTTCCAGGCTATTTGCTTCTCATGGATTTTAAAGATCTTATCCAAGCATAATCTTTTTCTTTTTAAGATTTGTTTATTTATTAGAGAATGCATGCACGAGCTGTGGGAGGGGCAGAGGGAGAGGGAGAGAATCTCAAGCAGACTCCCCAATGAGCGTGGAGTCTCACAACCCTGAAATCATGACCTGAGTGGAAACCAGGAGTTGGACATTCAACTGACTGAACCATCCAGGTGCCCCGTATCCAAGCATAATCTTTAAACCTAGAGATTTCAATTTATCTGCTGACCTCTGTGCCCCTCCTATCTGAAGCCTGGGGATCTTAAAATGTTCTAAAGAATAACATTCAGTGGTTCATATACCTTTCTCTGGCAGGGAAGTCTTACAGGCCTTTGAGAAAGACAGTTTTTTTCTTACCTCCTAAAAAGGCTATAGTTCTCTTTAGCAGTCTGTTTCACGATGAAATATATAAATCAGCTTTTTTCAGTTCCACAAGTCACTAAATTATGGGACTCAGAGTTTGGCATTGATACTGATGGAAGTAGGATTTATGAGAAACTGCATGTGAGAGAGACCAGAGCAAAAAGTTTGAAGACTGTATGTTGAAATGACATTTCAGTATATAAGCTATACCTTAAGAAGTATTTCTTGCCACTCCAGTTTTATTTAGATGTAACCTAAATTCATCATTTATTTTTTTTGTGCCCAGTTTTAAATGAATGAACTTATGAAAGAGGATTATATATAATTCAGCAAATTATCTGAGGCCCTAATTAACTGGTAGAATGTAAGTGGTAGTACACATTGACATAAATTTAAAGTAAGTAAATGTCATAGCACTGTTCTGAAGAAAGTTTATTGGCTGACACCTTTTTGTAATATCTTAATATTTTACATGAGTTAAGTTTTGCCAATGATGCCAGAATAAGAAAGAGCAGCAGATTAATGTGGAATCTATCATTTTCTTCTAATTGAAATGAGACTTGGGTCTGGATTTATTAGCTCTCTGAATTTTATTTCATAATTTGTAATTCCTCTTTGAAGAGATTTTATTCTGTTTCTAATGCCACGACAGAATTGATTCATTGTTGTTCAAATTTTGAAACATGATAGGGACTAGGGTTCTAATTTTAAGCAGCTAAGTCGCTGTAACATGCTTTTGTTGGTTCTTAATGGAATTTAAGAACACAACTTTACAGGGAAATATTTTTGGAAACCACAGTAAGTTAAGTTTGAGAGGGGCTAGCACAACAAAGTAATAACAAAAAGTGCTTTTCACTGGGGGTGCCTGGGCGGCACAGTCGGTTAAGCCTTCTGCTCAGGTCATGATCCCTGGGTCCTGGAATCAAGCCCCATGTCTGGCTCCCTGCTCAGCAGGGAGTCTGCTTCTCCCCTCTGCTCCTGCAAGTGCACACACTCTCTCAAATAAATAAATAAGATCTTTTTTTTAAAGTGCTTTATACTGAAGATTTATTTTTATTACTTCACAAAATTCTCCCAATTTAAGAAATTTATCTTCATTTCATGCAGTTCCCTTATTTCATCTCTTTCAGTTACTGCCTTTCTTCCCCCAATAACAGACATATTCTCAAACCACCTGAGTTGATGTCAGAACTGTTTTCTTTGACATGAATAGTCATTTTGTGATTTCTTAAAAATACAGGCAAAGGCAAAGAAATTTTGTATCTGCAAGCTGCTTTTTAGTTTCAGGGTTAAGACCCAAAAGCATGCAACTAATGCAAATCTCTATAAAACACAGTGTGCACCCACTTGCCTCCTGTGGAGAGTTGTATATTTAGGGTTTTCTCACTTTTTTGCTAGAAAGGATTTTCTCATTCGAAGCCCAGATAATCTGTGTTTTAGGGTCACATGATGTGTCATCTTCCTTATTCAGTCAACTTCTAAATTCATATATGAGGCTGAAACCTAGAATGAGAATCTGCTAGAATCTCCAGTGAACAAGAATCACTGGTAAATTATTTTGTTTTCCATTTCCCTGTATTGATGTTGCTTTTTTTTAGTGGGCATTTTTCACTCTAGTGTGTTTATAGAACTTTGAAAAATACTAGGAACATAAAAGTTTAAATAAGTTCATTTATTCTTTGGTTCTGATTTTGTTCTTTCAGCTGGCATATTGTTTTTGTTTTTATTTAGAACTGTCCAAACCAGTTCTAATGGAAATACATTTTCTTTCAGGATATCCTTCTCATTAATGTTGTAATTGAACAAATGATCTGTGATACTGATCCTGAGCTAGGAGGTGCTGTTCAGTTAATGGGACTTCTTCGTACTCTGATTGATCCAGAGAACATGCTGGCTACAACTAATGTAAGAATTATTCTGAGATAAAAATGTCTTGGTCTAGTCAGTTTTAGAGGATTTAATCTATAATAAATTATGTATAAATACATGAATTATATGTAGATATAAAATCTTTTAAAATTTGTATAATTTTTTAAAATAATAAATACTTATACACTTGATAACCAGGTAGCTGTGGTGTTCCTGTAGCAGTTTATTTGTGACAAAATACAAGACTGTATTATGTGAATATCTTAGTAAAATGTTAGCATTTCTATTTATGGCCCAGGGCCTCATTCTGAACTTCTTAAAAATTAATATACAACAGTATGCATATATGTAACACTGCTGATCTGTAAACCGTAAAAATGGCTAAGATGGATAATTTTATAAAGTTACACGTTCTTTAATCATAATGAAAAAAATTAGTATGTACTGAATGATCTCAACTGCATGCTAGAAGTCATTCAGAAAACACTTTATGGAAGTATTCCGAAGTATTAATAATTGTTGTCTCAAAATGCTGGGATATTTTTTCTTTATAAAATTCCCTCATATTTAGAGAAGAATATCTATATTGTTTTTAAATCATTACTTGTTTATGAGACCATTGTATAAAAAATAGTAGCCAAAAAAAAATCGTAAGGCACTGTTTTCCAAATTTCCAAATAATAAATTTTTGAAATTTAAAAAATATATCTAAATTCTATCCTGTTTCAAGTGGCTTGATAAATCAATTTATTGTTTTCATATTTGGATATGCTATGAATGGAGTCTCAAATTTGAATATGCTATGGATATGGAGTTTCAAATTTTCAGCAGTTAAGTTGCTCCTCTCACATTGCTTGATAGATTATTCATTGCATTTCAGATCACAAGCATATTAGAAAAAAATTCTCTGAACAATTTTCCTCAGAAAAATTTTTTATAATCTTTTTTCTTGTTTTCATTTTAATTTAGTAATATGAAGTAGATTTGATTTTTCAGTTCTGCAGAAATACGATTAAAGTGAATATAACTAGTTTTTTGGTGCTTTCAAGATATCTTAAAGTATCTGTTGTATATGACCTGCATTAATTCTTAAAGATATTTATTAATTAAAAGATAATAAAATATTTTTTAATTCTGTATGTTTCAGAAAACTGAAAAAAGTGAATTTCTAAATTTCTTCTACAACCATTGTATGCATGTTCTCACAGCACCACTTTTGACCAATACTTCAGAAGACAAGTGTGAAAAGGGTAGGGTCTCTTACTTATCTGCTTATGACTTCCATTTTTAAAGAGTGAAATAAATAGTGTAACTATAACAGGCTGTCTACCCAGTGCTTTATATGGTAGGGAAATTACTACTGAAAAATTTAAACTGCAGTAAAGTCATGATTTCCCTTTTTTCAGAGGGTCTATGTTAGAGAATGATACAGAAAATGTAGCAAAAAGTATTACACCTTGAGGAAGAGAATATAAACATTTTAACAAAAGATTATTCCTGAGGCTGTTAATTATCTAGAAGGGGGTTAAAGTAAACAGTATATTACCTACATTAGAAAATCCAAGAACCATCATTTTGGAAAATAATTTATTAATATAGTAAAAGCTTTTTAATTTCACAACATAAGAATCAAAAGTTAATGGGTTAATCAAAAAAGTTGGTTAAAGCAGAGAACAGTTTAAAAAAACTCTGTAAACACTCTAAATGCTGACTCATTTGCTGATACTTTGTTTAGGAGCAAGGCTTTCTTTTTAATGTATTTTTTTAATTGTATTTCCATGTCATCTTTCATGCATAAACTACACTCATAATTCATCAGCTACAACTTCTGGATTTACTGACTTCTAGACTATATTCAACTTAGCCATAGATATTACATTTTTATATTTCATCAGTCTGTGATATTTCATCAGTCTGTGATATTTAAAGTATGTAATCATACTGCCAAAAATAATTAGTGTAAACAAAGGACTTTTTGATAAGCATACAACTCAACTGGTGAAATGAGAAATGGGGGGTATCTTCTCTGAGAGTGTTGGTTAATCTGATGAGTCATTTTATAAGTGAGTCAATTAAAGAGAATGTTTACTAAACTAATTAAATTGTAAAATGGGCACACCTTACATGATACCATCAATGCAATTTCTAAGTGCATATCCTCAAAGGGAACGTTTATGCATATACATGACAGGTACAAGAATGTGTAAGAAAACAAAGAACATGTGGTATATTCATACAATGAAATACTATATAGCAGTTAACAATTTTGATTTTTCAACTAACTAGTTCTTGAAAATATAAAGCTGGATAAAACATGTTGTAGAATGTTTTCATGCAGAATGGCTTCATTTGTATAAATTAAATGCATTTTTAATCTTTGATTAAAACACTTCCAGCATACAGAAATATTTAGATAATTATATAATAGACACCCATATATTTCCTGTTGACTATCAAAACTAACGTGCCCTATTTTTTTCAAATTTTTTTGAAAAGAAAATAAATTACAGATATTGTTGGAATTTCCTGTGCACCCCTTCACATTCTCACTTCACCCCCATCTCAAGGAATACTGAATTTGTTTATTACCCCATGTCTGTTTATATTATTATGACAAGTGTAATGTATTATTTTGCATGTTTCCAAACTTTCATGTTTCCAAACTGAATTGATTTCTGTTGTACACATTATTCTGCATTTTTTTCCTTCACTCGGTCGGTGCATTTTTGAAATCTGTCCATATTGATACCTGGAGTTCTTAACTTATTTTTAAGTCTTGCATAATACTCTCTATGAGTATGTTGTAGCTTAGCCATTCTGCTTCTAATGTACATTTAAGTTGTTTCTCGTTTTTGCTATTACACACAATGCTGTGATAGACATTCGTATTTTTCCCTATGCAAATGTGCTCTAAAACAGGTGCCTAAAATTCAGAATTTATAATGTCCTACTTATTTTTTAAAAACTTCAAGGCATAAATTATAATTGTTAACTTGTATTATTCTGGAGTTTAAGAAATTCCTATACAGAGACATATCCTAATTGTTGGGAGGATGACTAAGAAATAAAAGAGAATGTCCGTCTTGTCTCTGGTTGTAACCTCACTTTTTTATCAGAATTTTTATTGTCTTTTAACAATTCCTCATGTGCACCCAATTCTGTAAAAGATTGTATATCTTTTTTTTGACTGAAGCAACTATTTTTTTTAACTGAAGTATAGTTGACACACGATGCTAATTATTTTCAGTGGACCGCATAGTAGTTTGACAAGTCTTTTAAGCTCTGCTCACCCAAGTGTAGCTACCATCTGTCACCATATAATGCTGCTACAGTACCATTAACTATATTCCCTGTGCTTTACCTTTTATCCCTGTGACATACATTCCATAACTGGAATCCTGTATCTCCCTTCACTCATTTTGCCTATCCCCTAACCCCCCTCACAACTAATTCTTAACAGTTATTAAGCAGGTAAAATGAGATTATGACCAAAGACATTCTCTGTATATTGTAGAGGACTAGGAAAATGTGAAATAATTATTGCTGAAGTTAACCGACTTTAACTTTTTTTTATTAGATAATATAGTTGGATCTAACAAAAACAGCACAATTTGCCCTGGTAAGTATAAATTTTTATTTTATGAACTAATACAAATTGTAAGCTTTTTTTGCTCAGATATAATGCATTTATTTATACAAGGCTAGGAAAGGCATTTTTTTAATCCAAAAAAATTTACCTTTTTCCTTTATTGTAAAGAAAAACATTCCATTTTCTCTAATATAAAAGATGGAAAACTGGTTGAAATTTTGTTTTTGTTTTTTACTATAAATTTAGAGCTTGTTTTCTGATATTTTTTTGAAAAGACATCTGAAAGTTGAGGATTTTAGTTCATTATTTTTTGAAACCTAGTAAACGAAGGCCAGTTAGGAACTAGTGTTAGTATTCAGACCTCATTATGCTTAGGTATTATTCATGAATCTGAGTGTAAGCATGGTTGCTTCTACTTGGAACATGCATACCAGGTATGGGGCTGGGAGTATAGAAAATACGCTGTGTGCACCTAGCATCCTGTCTTTTTTACTAGGCTCTTCAGTGGTCTAGGAGAGCCAGTTTCAAATGAGGAGACCATTCAGAGGTTGGATTAGTTAGAGGTATAATGATGAATTTCTTGTCCTAGTTTGAGAAAGTGAAAACAAGGCCTTTAATTAAACTGTAGATTGTTGTTACAAAATCTTTTGTGAATAAAATTCAGGAATTGAGGAATTAACAGTTTATTTTGTTTAACAGTAAGGAACTAGTTCAAATACTGGCAATGGTGTTGGCTGTTACACAGATTGGTCTGAAGCAAGTAAAACTCTTTACTTGGATCTAACGTAGGAAAGATCTTTTAAATATCAGAACTGTATTTTGTATTTTTAATGGCTATTCTGTTATCAAAAGAATGCTGATTTATTCCCGATAGCATCATAGTTCCACAAAATATCTACGTGTGTAATCTTCTTGAAAAATAAAGTAGTTGGACTAGGTTTATTCTGTAAGGCTGTGATTCCAAAATTTCCTCACAGTTTAATATTTCTTGCCTAAAACATTTATAATAGGTGTCAGTAATTATTGACATAAGCCCTTTGACATACATTCAATTTTGATGTTCAGGAACCAGTTTGAAATCATTTCATTAATGTATATACCAAGGCCTCTTAAGGAAAAACAAGTTTATTTTATTAGGCCTTTCATGGATATCACACTTTGAGGTTAAAAAGATTATTGTTAAAAAATCTCAAGGTAATATTTTTCACTTTATATTCAAATAGCCAAAAATGTCCTTTCCTTAAAGATGTCTTTAAAGAAAGCATATTAATTTTTCTTGGGAAATTTTGTTGCACCATGTCAGGTAAAAAGCTTGAGGTATTTGCTCTTTACTGTGGACCCTTTAATAGATTCATTAATATTAATAATGAAAGCAGCACATATTAAGGCAATATTACCAAGAAGATCTCAATGCAGTGAGGGTTTTCTTACCATGTTTGTAGATTTTTTTATTTAGGCTTTTTTTTTCCTCTTAACACTAATAAATATTTTATACAAGAGCTTGAATAGTATTGGAAAGTCTGCTAATGAAAAAGTAAAAATCTGTGTCTTCTTTAATTGATAGAAAAATGAGGAAGAAATACAATTTTACTTTTGCTCTCAAATATGGGACATAAACTTTATTCTCTTAATTTAGGTGAATTACAATATTTATTTTATTTTCATCTGATGACTTTTTTTGTAGATAATTATCAAACAGCACAGCTGCTTGCCTTAATTTTAGAACTACTCACATTTTGTGTGGAACATCACACATATCATATAAAAAACTATATTATGAACAAGGACTTGCTAAGAAGAGTCTTGGTCTTGATGAATTCAAAGCACACTTTCCTGGCCTTGTGTAAGTAACAATTTAAAAAGAACATTCTTATAAAGTATTTTAAGGAACAATATTTGTAATAGAGGTAAAGCCTGAAGTTACCCATGTGAATTGATTTATCTTTTACACTATTTATACTATCAAAGAGATGATTATGAGAAGTACTAATCTTTTGTTTTCTTTTATTTAAAGGACAAGAGGAATAGGTCATGGTGCTTCCCCACCCACATATTACTCACATTTAGATTGAATTAGCTTAACTGTTGTGACAGTGTGTACGGTGACATTTCACTAATAGAACAAGTCCTGCTGTCTTTCACATCTGCTTCGTCAAACTGTCATTTATAGTGACTTTTTAAATAATTTTTAATAAAATTATTTTTATAATTTTTATTAATTTTTATTAATTTTTAAATAATCTTTGGGATATGGGCCTTGAAATGTTTTTGTGTAACTTGGGTTATTTATTGAACTGGTAAAATAACTTAATGAGTAGTCCCTTTCAGTATACCACTTGGACCAACAATAAGCAAACTTAAATGCCAATATTTGCGTCAGTGTTATTTTTAGCAAACTGTTAAGTTTCCTTTCCTCTCCTAATTTTACCGGCAAATAGAGATAAAGTAGCCTACTTCACCCTCCAGATACAAAAAGCTTTGTGTGTTTTTTCTGAGCTTAAAAATCATAGTTAAAATTGAAACATTTAATGTATAGAGAAAAAGATTCATCTCCCAACTACTTCTTTTATTCTTAAGGCCTTAAAAGTAGCCACCATTAACTGTGTGCACAGTTTTTCCTATTCCTTTTTCTACATCTGTACAAATTTATATAAACATTCACGTACTTTTACAGGTTTTTTTGTTTTATTTTTTTAAAAACAGGATCATTTTAACATACTTCTCAGCCCCTTAGTATTGCTCTAGGTGATCGAATATGGTCTCAACTAAATTTTTTTCCTAAATGTAGCTGAGTAACACTTGATGGAGTGGCTCTTCCACAGTTTATTCTGCTGTTCTGTAGTGCACAGATCATGGGATTGTTTGGGTATGTTGCCACTCCAAATGACACTGTAGTAAATAGTCTCGTATATAAATCTTTTAAGTACTGGTTTCTTTATTTACATAGTATAGAGTCCCAATACTGATAATGCCAGGACAAAATGTTTATATAGTTTTAATGTATCCTTTTAAATTTGAGTTTCACATACAGCCTCCAGATTACTTTCCCAAAAGATTGAAGCACTTGACACTCTTGCAGCACTGTGTTACTGATTCCTAAAATGTTATGAAGAGGATGATTGGAAAATGTGGTATTCCATTTGTGTTTTAATTTCCGTTTTCCTTGGCAATATATTTTCCTGTTTTAGTGCTGTTGAATTTTATCTGTTCCGAATTGCCCGTTATTTTTTTCTTAGAGCTCTTTTTATATTAGTGATATTAATAATTTATCACATTTTTGGGAAAAAATGTCCCAGTCTCATTTGTCTTTTGCATTTGCCTTTATTTGTAGTATTTTTTTAATATATAAAAATATGTCTCTTTTCCTCCTATGAGTTTTGGGGGTTTTGCTTGCTTAGGAACATCTCCTATGTCCTAAGGTTATACAAATAAAATACTCTTCTCAGTTTACTTCTACTATTTTTATTAGTTTTTTATTTATATATGTAATACATTTGAAGTTTGTATTTGATTTGGAGGGTCTTTCTTTCAGATGGATAGCAAGTTGTGCCAATCCCCTTATTAAATAAACTATATTTTTCTTACTGAATTAAAATTTCTTTTGTTATATAGTAAATTGCCATATATATCTTGTGTCTTGTTTCTGAACTATTATTTCTAAATCTATTATTTTATTAGATGAGATAATAGGAAAGTTTGTTCTTAGGCCACTATAGCCTCTCTGTTGTAAAGGTTAATATCTGCTAAGTCCCTGCTCACTTTTCCTTTTCATAATTTTCTTGGTTCTTGGACATTTGTTCTTCCATAAAAACTTAAAAATAATTTTATCCAGTTCATCATGAGAGATTATGTTAAATTTTTATATTAATTTTGGAAAGATTGATGTTCTCATGATAGGTGTTCCTATCTGGCTTTCTGTAAGTAGTCCTTTTGGATGACCGCAGAGTAGTCCTATTTATGTGGATATACCATAGTTGAACAAATCTCCAGTATTTAAATGTTTACATTGCTTCAAGATTTCCATCATTGTAAGTAGTACAGTTGTAACTGTATCATATCGTTCACCCATTCACCAGCAGGGTATGAGAATGCCTGCTTGCTCACATCTTTACCAATACTCAGTCTTTTTAATCTTAAATAACTATTTCTTGTCCTGCTATGAAAAGAGATGATAAGTCTAGCACTTCTCTTCACACTTGTTTTTTTTTTCTTCACACTTGTTTAGTGTTAGAGTTATCATACATTTATACCTTATGTGGCCTGTTTCAGTTTATTCTCAGATAATATTTGGAACCTCTTTTGACAGGCACAACTTCTTTTAATGACTTCCGTCTTTGAACAGCAGGGTGAAATGAGAGACATTTCTTTTCAGTACTTAAAATATGAAAAGCCACATTATACTGCTTGTTAATCTATTGTTCCTTCACAAATACAGTCTGATCTGCCACAGTTCATGTTTACCAAAGGCAAAACAGCTCATAAGCAATTGATAAACAAGGGCTAAAATGTATAGGGTTAAAATGTGTATGTTATAATGTATAGGTAGTGTCAGTTCATAGGTAGTGTCGGTTCACAGATGGTTTTTCCAAGGCAAAGAGAACTGAAGGAGTGGAAATGGAACTATAGCCTTCATCAGAAAAAGTGAAAGACCTTCAGCTCTTCTGTTAAGCTGGCAGCAGGAACCCCTTTGGCTTTATTTTCAGAAAATTGAAAAGAAGTACCTACCTCCAGAGCTCCCCCTGCAGAGAAGTGAGGCAGCCTTGGGCAGGTTGCACCACTCCTGTGCCCATCTTCATGACAGACAGCCCTGCACTGGTTCTGAGCTGCCGTCACTACATCGCCTGCATGTCTACCAGCGCTGCTCTGAGTACTGCCATCATTGGCACTTGATGGTTTCTGTGGGGTTTTTTAATCTATACCATGGAGCTACCTGCCTGGGTACTTTATTTATCTCCCAAGTACCAGTTAATTGGTTTTTTTGCTAGGTCTGGCTACATGAGTTACACAGATTTGAGTGGTNNNTCCCTAACTCTATTTTTCTTCAAAAGCCAATTATTTCTAGTGCACAGTTTCACTTTTTATTTTAGAATACATTGCTTTATGTACAAATACCTGTATAATAATTGTTATTAATGAGATTATTAATTTGTTCCCTGTATTATTTTTAATTAGGTGCTCTTCGTTTTATGAGGCGGATAATTGGCCTTAAAGATGAATTTTATAATCGTTACATCACGAAGGGAAATCTTTTTGAGCCAGTTATAAATGCTCTTCTGGATAATGGAACTCGGTACAATCTGTTGAATTCAGCTGTTATTGAGTTATTTGAATTTATAAGAGTGGTAAGTTTATGCTAAAGGATTTTTAGTGAAATAAAATAATTACATGTTTAGCGACATTACTATTTTAAATTGTGAAATTTAGCATAATATTTTAATCCATGTTTACTCTAGATTATTCTCAGTTCCATTTTTATTGGCCAAATGTTTCCGGATTATATTTGGCATATGTAGACATTTTGGTCAAGTATGCCATTCATGAGATCTCTATGATCTTTGTAGGGGTAGTGATAAATAAAAACGTTGAGAGTAATTACTTTGGTAAACTGATAGAAGATGCATAAAAGGTAGGCTATTATGGAATTTTAAGTTGAAGAGACCAAGAAGTTAGGCAGACCACTCCAACTGCCTTATTTTATAGGTGAGGGGCTTCAGACACCCATAGTAATCAAGTGATTTATTCTAGAGCCTCCATTTGGTTAGGAGCACAGTCAGAGTTTGAAGATAGGTCACAGCTCAGTTTGGGACAACAGAAGATGTGTCATAAAAAGATCTAAAGAGAGCTCTATGTGAACAACAGGGTTAAGATTGGTAACTGTAGAACGAGTACAATAAATTTACCCTCTCCCACACACTGAAATCATTCCACCAGGGAAAATGGCCAATGGTTAGAATTTGAAAAAAAGAAAAAGCTAGAAATTCATTCTCTGGTTTTGGCTCTTACAAATCAGATTTCTGCTCATGACATGCTGTTCTCATGTAAAGATTATTTGGCTGACTGGATTATTTTTCTAATAGTAGTCACTTGGCAAGAGTATGGTTATCAAAAGGATGAAGAGGGTAAAAGTATTGTCTTTAGCCTTAGAAAAGAGGGAATATTGTTAACTAGCTTACCAAGTATCTGAACCCTGTTCCACAATGCACTGTTCTAATGAACTAGAGATCGACCTATATTTTTTTTCCTTAAAATTTTTGGTGAGAAACTGATAAAATGAGTAGGGTTCACAACCCCATCCTTATTGATATGATTGAATTTGTTTTTCAGAAAATAATTTTGAGTGGTTGATAAAGGTACATTGAATCCCAAAACTTAACTCATCTTTTTTTTTTTTAAAGATTTATTTATTTGAGAGAAAGTACAAGTGGGGGCAGAGCAAGAGAATCTCAAGCAGGCTCCCTGCCAAGTGTGGAGCCCCACATGGGGCTCAATGATCCAAAACCAAGAATCAGGTGCTTAACCGACTGAGCCACCCAGGTGCCCCAAAACTTAACTCATTTTTTGTTCAGTATACAGCACAGAAACATTTTACCTGGGTTTCTAGTATTTCTTCTTTGCGTATTATTTAATTGAGATTTCCAGCAAAACTAGTTTAAAGACTTAAAATCCTTAAAAGCAGCAGATTATGGTGTATCTTTTAAAGAAGTGGCATATATGTTTCTTCTTAATAAATTCCTGAATCACAACTTCAATTATTAATAATGAGCATACTTCACACCCAGGCATTTGCAGTTATTATTCAGAATGGTTCATTTAGAATTTAAAAGAATTTAGAAGTTACTGCTGTGAGTTTGTTTCACAAAAATTATACCATTGGAAGACTGTGGAAATAGGTGGAATTCAAGTTAATAGTTTATCAGATCTGTGTATGTAATATAGTCAAAGGAGTCTGTGTTTATTATTTAGGTAAGACATCCCATTTTGATAGCAGTTAAGGAGTCATTAAGTAACACCTAAAATTCGTTAAAAATGTAATTTCAACATCTGCCTTCTAACTAGCTGTGTGCTCTTCATCAGGTCATCCAACCTCTCACATTTTCAATTTTCCTTTTCTATAAAATAGAGGTAATAAAACCTAGTTCATAGAATTGTTAGGAGGATCAAGTGAAACTATACGTTAAAGCACTTTTTAAATTGTAAAGTGCTATGTAAATGCAAAAAATAAACAGAAGACATAAACTAAATCTAGTTACTTTCAGATGTTTTGTAGCCCCCCAAAAGGGTGCCTTTTTTATTCCATGTTTTGTCAGGAGGCCTGGCTCATGTGTAAAGAAATTAGGACATTTATTTTTGTAATGTGATTTTGAAAAACCTTTTTTGATCAGCATTGGAACTATAAAAAAATTCTTTTAAGTTTTTCTCCGCTAACAATCATTGAATCATATTTGAATTGTAAATTTTGTCCTTATACAGGAAGATATCAAGTCTCTTACTGCACATATAGTTGAAAACTTTTATAAAGCACTTGAATCAATTGAATATGTTCAGACATTCAAAGGATTGAAGACTAAATATGAGCAAGAAAAAGACAGACAGAATCAGAAACTGAACAGGTATTGTTTAAATATATTGCATCTATAGTCTATAAAATTATATCCAAAATCTTGTGTGGATCTGACATAAGAAATTTACCCAGGAGTATTCTTTCACATCATTAGATACTACAGGGTTGTGTAGAAGGGTAGGATATTCTCCCTACCCTAAATCTTCTATATGAAAAATGCTGCATATCATAACTCAAGATAAATTTTTAGTTTAATTTGCAATGTTTTGGAGTGTTCTCTGGTTACATCTTATATCACAGTTGAGGTGATTATGATGTAAATTATACGTAGTTAAAATTACTTTAGCTCCTCTTGGTTATACATATTTATTCTCACATTTAATCTGGTCACAAACTTTAAATCATTACTCAGTGTTTGTGATGTTTCTTACAGTGTACCATCTATATTGCGTAGTAACAGATTTCGCAGAGATGCAAAAGCCTTGGAAGAGGATGAAGAAATGTGGTTTAATGAAGATGAGGAGGAGGAAGGAAAAGCAGTTGTGGCACCAGTAGAGAAATCTAAGCCAGAAGATGATTATCCAGATACTTACGAAAAATTTATGGAGACAAAAAAAGGTATTAAAATTTTGAATTTTTGAATAATGTATCATTTATTAGGTACAGAAATTATCAGTTGCTTGTGAAGGTTTGGTCGTAGTATATAAAGCATGAAAGACATGAATTTTATAGTGAATCAGGACCTTTTAAAATTTCCACATCTTTTTCCAAATCTGGGAGTTATTTTCATGTTTCAAACTGTTTTTCTTTTAAAGCTTGCCATTTTGCGATGCTCTTCATTTGCTATTCAGAATTACAGTGTCTACTTATACATTGCCTTCTATGAACAATCTTGGATTTATTTCTGTACTGAAATCTCCAATTATAATAGAGGCCATATAGATCCATAGAAACTTTCCAGAGCACTCAGCCTTTTATAGCTGTGAGGAAACTAAGTTCAAAGAAGTAACTTTGCTCTTTGAAATTTTAAAATCATTATAAAAATTTCATAAAGATATACTATCAAGAGAAGTAACATTTCCCATCTTTCAAATATGCTTAAGTTTATAAAACTGAGATCTTACCTTTCAAAAGAATTAATCACATTAATTTTATGGCCTGAAAAATCACCATTATTGGAGTACTGTCCTGCATATATCATATAAATGTTTACTAACAATTTACATTTTGAAAGGCAAAAGCATTTCCTGTTTGTGATTTTGAATGTGAGATTTTCTAAAAGCATTTCTCCTTAGATAGTGTTTCATTGATTCATTACATTTTTCCTGCAACTGTTGTTCCCAGCCTCACTCATCATTTACTCATTAATGCCCAAAGTTCTGTTTACTTCAGCCTGGCAGAGCAAACAGCCCACCAAAATGTCCTAAGGAATAGGTAACTTTTGGTAGCCTAATTCTTCTATCTTTATTCGTTACAGGCACTGCCCTGACTACTGTGAAAAGGGGCAGCGATGCTGTACTTGAAGTACTGTATCCACTTAAGAATCATATACAAAAAAGTAGCAACCAGATATGAAAGGATAGTAGACACCTAAGTCATAAGAGAAACAGCTAAAGGAACCTGGAATATTCGGGAAGTAAAAGACTGATAGACATGATCATATCATTGTCTTTAGGCATTTGAAATACTTATGGGGGAGATTATCAGGTCTGTCAAGGACTGTAGAAGTATAGGGTCAGTGCAGTAAAGAGACCCTGCAGAGGGACAGTAGAAGGAAGAGTCAGACAGGTAATGAATCCTTGACACGTTCTAGATACAACAGTGTAGAATTCTAGTGTAGGATGGCTGATTCTGGTATATGATTCTTAAGGTCTTTTCTAATCCTGAGATTTCTAAGATTCCAGCTCATTAAAGACTCACCACTGTACACATCATGCTCTACTCTTAGCTCTTATGAAGCAAAAGCAGTGTTTTACAAGTTCCTAAGTTATTGTTATTTTCAGTTGCTTTGCTTATTAGGAATATTTACTGAGAAAGATAAAAATTTTACTTTCACTTTAGCAAAAGAAAGTGAAGACAAGGAAAACCTTCCTAAAAGGACATCATCTGGTGGCTTCAAATTTACTTTCTCCCACTCTGCCAGTGCTGCTAATGGAACAAATAGTAAATCTGTAGTGGCCCAGACACCACCAGCAAGTTCTAATGGATCCTCTTCCAAAACTACAAACTTGGCCACATCAGTAACAGCCACCAAGGTATGTGAAATTATTCTGTACACAAACTTTGCTTTTTCCATCTTTTAAATTACTTCATGTTTACTAAAGAAAATTTGGATAATAAAAATAATTTCAAAGAAGAAAAGAAAGTTGTACACATTGTCATCAGAGAACATGACTGCTAATAACATTTGATTGATTCTTTAGGTATATGGGTTTATCTGACGTGTAATTGAGGTCTTTCTATAAACAGTTTTGTATCCTGCTTTTATTTATTTGTTAAAAGAATGTTCCTGTGTTACTAAAACACTGTTGATGACTACAGAATTTCATTTTATTTAGCTGTATTATAATATTTCTAAGTAACCTACCCAGTAATATTTTGGAGCACATAAGTTGATTCTGATGTTTCATTGATAGGATTGCTGGTGGTGTTGCACTTTATTTTCTTGAATTGATGAGTAGAAGAATGTTTTCATACATACTGTCAAATACCTCCAGGAAGTTTCTACATGTTTACATTACCGTAAACATTGTATGAGTGTGCTTGGCTCACTGCAGCTTTGCCAGTGTTATTATAATTATTTTTAATCTTTGCCCATTAGGTAGTGGAGACAATATAGATCTCGTTCCCAGTTGTGTGTCCTTAGTTAGTAGCAGAGTTGAATATTAGCCTTTTGAATTTGCTCTTCTGCAAATTGGTCTGGTCTTTTTTTCTCTATATTTCTTGATAACTTTCTCTTTCTAGAGTAAATAATTGCCACCATTTTTTCATCTGTTGCAATAGTTAGGTGCCTGTCACTAATTCTTTAGTACCTTTCAGGTTAGTTTCTGCCTTCTCTTAACGTCTCCAGTCTGGTTCCGACCTAGATCCGTTGTTCACTAGATTTGCTGCTCAGCTCTTGTCTTCAGGCTGCGGAGGCCATTATCCTAATACTTCTTTTGCCTCTCTTTTTCTTGTATTGTTTCCGGGTCTTATGTCTCTGTACTCTTTCTTGATTTTCCCTCCCATTTTGGTGGAGCACATGCTCTGATAATTGTTTTCTGAGAAAAGAATCCCAGGAGAGGTAAAATTTGAGCCCCTGCATCTATGAAAATGTGTTGATTCCGTCCTGCTTGACTGCCAGTTTAAATGAATGTAGAACCAAATTGGACATCATTTTCTTTTAAAACGTAGAAGTTATTATTGCCAAGAAATCCAAAGACATTCTTATTTCTGATCCTTTGTGTGTTGAGTTTTTATTTTCTTCTTGGAAGCAGCTAAATAGTCATGTCCTTCAGTTTGGAAACATTTTATATTATTTCACTGTAACTTATTGTTTGGATGTTGGGCCCTCTGTATTGATCTTATAATTTTCATAATTTTTCTCTCCTATTACTCTTTTTTTTTTTTTTAATCATCTTGTTCTGTTTTCTGGGTTATTTCTTGGGAGTTCTTAATTCATTATCCTTCCAAATAATTTTTTAAGCAAAATCAAGTTCAAGCACCAACACATTATTCACCCTTTCTGACACTAACAGGAGATTACTGAATACATTTGTACTCCCTCTTTTTGGGGGGACAAGGAGAAAACAGTGATTGCTCTTGAAAAATAAATTGCTCATCACTCTAGATTATGACAAAAGTTTGAAATTCACTATCTGTTGATGCCCACAGTCGAATTGATTAGTTCTTAAAATTAAATAGATCAGGTGTGAACTTGTCTGTTTTCCTTGGCAAGGCATTCTAAAGCTCTAATATGCTTTTAAAAATTGCAGTCTTTGAAAATTTGATAGTTTTCAAGGCTGGTGAGACATTAGCTACTAATGAAATTACAAAGATTTTTTTTTTTTAACTTAGCTGTAAAACCACATTTTCCTTGAAGAAGAATACTTACCCCAAAAAAGAAAGAAAAATACTTACAAAATCATAATAAAAAACTATTAGTGGGTGCTAAAACGAACGCTTCTTTTGCCTCAGATTAACAAAAGAGAACGCTGAATCTTGCTTTCTCACTTAACAAACTTACCTGGGTGAACTTTCCGTATTAGAACATAAAAGAACTTCCTCCATAGAATTCCAAAGCATGATATACTTTAATTTATAACTAACCCTCTTGATGCATTTTAAAGTTGTTTCCAGTTTTTTGCAGTTAAAAGAAATGTGACTTTCTACACAAAATATTTCATATCCATGTGTGTTTCTATATAGAATATGCATTTACAGTTTTGAGTAGTTACTGAATTTACTCAGTAAAATGGAAATATGTGGATAGTTCCTTAACATGGTATATATGCCCAGTACCAAAAGCTAGCTTAATACTTATGGACATATTAGAAGCATTCCCACCAAAGTTGGGAACGAGGTAGGATACCACTATGATTGCTATTTTTTTTTTTAAGATTTTTATTTATATATTTGATAGAGAGGCAGCGAGAGAGGGAGCATAAGAGGGGGAATGGGAGAGGGAGAAGCAGGCTTTCCTCTGAGCAGGGAGCCCGATGCAGGGCTTAATCCCAGGACCCTGGGATCATGACCTGAGCGGAAGGCAGACACTTAATGATTGAGCCACCCAGGCGCCCCTGATTGCTATTATTTAACCATTGTTCTGGGGTCATAGTCAATGCAGTTAGTCGAGATAAAGAAATTAAAGCTATAAAAATTAGAAGATATAAAAACCACTTTTCCTGATGATTTTGTAAAATTTTATTAATCATGTTTATGGAAGATCTGTCCTTTATTTTTTGAGTAGAGGATAATTCTTGAATTCTCTCTCCTTATGTATTTTTAATATGATTAATTATATTAATAGTTTCCTAACTTATAATTTGTTAGTTCATTCGTTTGTTTGATTCAGAAAAAATGTCATTGTGTATTCATAGGTGTTTGTTATCATTATCATTCGTTTTTATCCCTTCCTTTGTATTGGAAACTTTTCTCAAGGGTAATTGGCATAAGTGATCTTAACTGCAATCTGAGAGTTATTTTAAAACAAGTATGTTTATGTTTGTATATTAAAGTCTGGAATCTGTCAGATGCTTTACAGGGTGCATATCTGGATTTAACTTCTAATATTTCACATTTTATATTTTTATTTTCAATAGAAATTATCATTTTAATGTATAGGAGTTTGTTTATGGCATATATGTATAGATAATAGAGATAAAATTGATATTCAATTGTGTAGCTGTTTCAGATAGAATATTTCTTAATCTTAAGCAAAAAGTCATTTTAAATGTTACCCATTGGAAACTGAAATGTTTGTACATTATGATATATAATCTGTAATCCTAAGCATGATTAAAACTTTCCTTGATAACTCGTCATCTTTGTGAGTATCAGACTGGTGCCTTTTCAGAAGGTAATTATATCTTCTATCTCCTCCGTTTGGCTTAGAAACCAAATGAATAAGAATGATATTAGTAATAGCAGCAAATGGCAATTATTGAACACTACATACCAAGCACTGTGCTAAGTGCTTTTTATGTTTTCTTTTCATTTTATTTGCAAAATAGTTCACTGAGATCTAAGTACTGTTACACAAATTTTAGATAAGGAAAATGAGTCATAGAGATACTAAATCACTAGCCCACAGTCAATACACCTAAAAAATGGTGGCATTGGAATTTGAAATTAGGCAGACTACAATCAATACATTCTTAACCAATTTAGCTGTACTGCCTCTTGCTTATCAAACTTAAGACTTGTGTGTTATTAAGCTGAGAAAGCAGGTATAAGTATAAATGGTACAAATAAGTTTAATTCCCAGACTTTCTGAGAACGGTTTCTAGCTGCTCAGTGGCCTTTGTTGATAATTACAACGGTTCAGTTATATATTGGCAAAGTGTTACTGCCAGATGTCTGGGTTCTTTAGATATGAAGCTACTTAGCTTTGAAGTATGAGTTATTTTAGTTGTATTTATTTATCCCCTTGAGTCTAAAGGGTTTGAACTAAATCCAGTGTTTTCTGTAGCACTCTTAACCTGTGGGACGTATGTATAAACTTCATGGGATGGCTTCAAAATGAGTGCAAACCTGAGGACATTTAATTTCCTGGGTAATGTCCAGAGCTTTAGTAGGTTTTCAAAGGGGTCCATGACTCATAAAAGGCCGAACACCTGAATTACCTCATCCTTACTTTCCTTTTGGTTAGAGAGGTAGCCCTAAATTTTTTAGTTGTTTGTTTCAGGAACCAATTTATTTGTTTATTATTATCAAAAGCATAATGAAAACAATGGTATGCACTTAGTAATGAAATACATATGTGAAGTACGGAGACAAAAGGAAGCCCTGACTGACTACCATCTCTAGTTTAAACATAGAGAAATGAACTCGTGCATTTCCACAGTCCTTCCAGCTCCCCGTGTCATGATGATTTGTGAGTCCTGCTATTTGGAGATAAATTTTTCCACAGTGAAATTTTGCTGAATTGAATTGAATTGTGAGGTATCGTTAAAAATCCAAAAATAGGGGCGCCTGGGTGGCACAACGGTTAAGCGTCTGCCTTCAGCTCAGGGCGTGATCCCGGCGTTGTGGGATCGAGCCCCACATCAGGCTCCTCCACTATGAGCCTGCTTCTTCCTCTCCCACTCCCCCTGCTTGTGTTCCCTCTCTTGCTGGCTGTCTCTATCTCTGTCGAATAAATAAATTTTAAAAATCTTAAAAAAAAAATCTAAGAATAAATAGAAAAGTTGAGGGTAACTTAAAGTGCCACCAGTGGTACCAAGTGTTCATAATTTTCAAGCAGTTCCTTTATCAAATTCAAATATATCTGTTTTTGAGATATGTATGATTAGATAGTTCAGAAGAGTTATTTGTGATGTCTTTAAAAGTGACTATTTATACTAATAATTTTTTTTCTTAAAAGTTACATATGTTAAAAAATTATTTTTATTCTTCAATAGGGAAGTTTGGTTGGTTTAGTGGATTATCCAGATGACGAAGAGGAAGACGAAGAAGAAGAAACATCTCCCAGGAAAAGACCTCGTCTTGGCTCATAAAATATTTAGTGGGGATCCTCAGTGTGTGGTCTTACTAAAATGCTGCAACTGTTCAATGAGCTGAAAATCTGAATCAGAAAGCTTTCTCACTTGAACTTATAAATATACAAGGAGTAGCAAAAGATACTCAGTATATCAGCTAGGAGAGTTTAGTTCTGTAAAAAACCAGGCTTCCCAGGAACTTGATTGCTTGCTAGTAATTAAGGGGTTTGCCTTTCAGGCTGTCAAAAAAAAAAAAAAGAAAATGGTTAGTAACCAGAACCTGGGAGATAGCTTCTTCCTGAGGAAACTCTCAGGTTTGGGAATGGCTTGGGGGAGGGAACAAGGTTAATAAAATAATATTAAATGCAGGGTTGCTCCAGGGGGGTATCCGATCTAGAAACAATTACAAAACTTTAGTTACAAACCCAATAACATTACTTGTATAATGGTGCTGGCCATGTTGTTCTTTTAATCAGTTGCCTCTTTTTAAAAAAAAATTTTTATGAAAACCAAATTCAACTATCATAAAAATGAGGTTATGCTCTTGGGACCATTTTTTGAAGATTTAACAGAAATTCAGCCTTATAGGTAGTTGGAGGGAAGTACTCTCTGTGTTACAGTACATGTTGAGTTTACCACACCAGGAATTTTCAGTATGATTTTGATGAAAACAAGCTGGATTCAAAATGGACAGTCTTGTTAATATAACTTTACAGCACTTTTAGAGATAACTGATGCCAAGAATCAGTACAGTAGTATTTCGAAATGATTTTCTCTAGAAACTTGGGAGTGGATTGAACAGAATGTTTCCAAGTGTCTCCCAGTACATACAATCTTTTGTGCAAGATACTTTGAAGTCACTTTCTGCTTTGTTCATAAAGTTTCTCTCTCCAGAGCTGCAAGCAAGTTTTAAAGTATAATTTATAAAGACTCACATACAAAGACTAGTGCTGAATTAAGTGGCATTTAATATCTAGAGGCCATTTTGATCCAAGAAGTTACTTCAGTATCAAAGTCAGTATGCAGCACATGAAGTTTTTCCATAAACAAACAAGGGTGTAATACGAAAGCTGCTTTTTTTTAAAGAGTAAAAGCACATTCCATGTACGTAAATGAATTTAAAATAAGTTGAGGCAAACAGTTAAGAGGTTTTATTTTTAGAACAGCAAGTTAACTGTAAATATTTTAATGTTAGTTTGCTCATCTATGATCTGAGATCATGCTGAAGTGAGAAAAACGTCCCTCAAACTACAATTTAATGCATTGGGAAAAAAACCTAAAAGCAGGAATTCCAGCTACAATCTTCAGATCACCCTTGTAATGTGTTATGGGTCCATTTTTCCTGGAATAGCTTAAACTGAAGCAGTTTCCCCTGTTTTGGAGATTTTGTAGTTAATTTTAATTTTGGCTATTGTTTGGAAAAGATGGGCTGTCTGTGTAGATATGAAGTATAGTTTTTCCATAAAACAGATGTTTATTTTGTATTAAAAATACCACTGTACTTGTTTTACACCATTTGTATACATGTGGTGATATTAATGCTGAACTGTAAAATTCAGGAATTAAAATGTGACCCTGTAATTCTATGATTGTTGCTTTTGTTTGGTTTGTTGTAAATATAAGTTAACTCCATTTTGAGATTTGTCCATTTTATAGTATCTTTTAAAAGCCAATAAATTATCCATAGATATTTATTATAAACCACTAAGTCCTACACCAATCTGAATGAAATAATTCTAAACAAACGAAGGTTGACTGCACTTTAAGAATTACTGATTCTACTTAACATGTGCCTTGGGCAAATGAAGTCCGAGCACCAAAACATCACAGCATGGGGCTAGTCTCACCTCTTTGATTAAAAGTACATATAATGAAAAGGACCTTCCACTTTATAAGGCAAGTGACTCAGGATAATTTAAACTAAGATTAGTAAAGTTACCATCAAGCAAGTTCTGTGGCCCCTTTCACTCTTCTTAGCTCTTAAATTTCCTCTTGTCATCTAAGAAGACCAGGCTTAAAGCATTTCCTTATTTACTCTTGACTCTTCCTGATTAAGTAATTTTAAAGTTCCAGTAGGAAGTATTATCTTTATACCTTATGAAGAGTTTCTTTAATTTTCCTTTCTGAAGAATTGCTACGAGTCAAACATTTAAATCATCATCATCTTAGGAACCTTATCATCGCAGAAATGTGAATGTTTTGTTGACTTACAGGATAACAGTTTTCATGGTACATATGCTCACCCACAATGATATGAAAACAGGGCTTAAAATATCCTTGAAAGAATATTAAGTTTCCACATGTTAGCTGCTGTCTTAACGACTACCCTCAGGCAGATCAGGATTTTTATATCTCTATCTTCACTCAGTGAACCAAGCCAGAGCCCACATTTGTATGCCTGAGGCTCTCTTAAAATTATATCTGTAAACATGTATCCACTATAAAAACTATTTTTAATAAAAAGTTACATGAAACAGATTTCTGTGTTTTAATCACTAGTGTTTCCTCTTGTCCATCTCAGTGATGAAAATGTAACAAATGTAATGCTGGTTTTTCTCTGCAGGTTGAAGACTGGAGCTAAACAAATTTTGGTATCCTTTTTAAAAGTTTGTAACTGTAGATTTAAAGAGATAAAATGGAATTATAAATTAAACTTCAGGAGCAACCCGTGACTAGAAAAGGGGCTGCTTGCTGGAAGACACAATACAGGAAGTTTTCTGAAAGAAGGGTCTCTCCTACTCTTCTGGTTCTCTAAGCAAACACAGAAAACCATCCAGGACCACTTCACGTAAAAAAAGACCTACACCCAGTAATAAAAGACCTACACCCATGGCTGCATTCCCCTCAGTAGTCATTTGTTCCCTTTGTTAGTGGTAGCTTTTCTAGAAAGAGTAATTGAATATTTTTAACATCCCTCACATCCATTTTCCAAGTGCTGTTTGCTCCTGCCCAGGAAAACTGGTCTGATTGGATTTCCTTCTTGGTATACCCACAACAACTCTAACTCACCCAGTCTCCATTACAGCAGCCACACATTTTTTTTAACTGAACATTTTGATAATGTAAATTCCCTGCTTTAAAACTTTGTGGTGACTTCCCACTGACATAAAATTGAAAAGCCTCCAGTATCCTGCCTATCTCCAATTTCATAGGCCAGCCCTCTGCTCTCATTCTGTGTATACTCGCCATACTGCCCGCTCCTCACTAGCCGCCTCCTTTCCTGCGGTAGGACCTGAGTTGTTCCCTCCCATTTCTCCCTGCAGCTAGCCTCCCAATCAGCTTAAGCATGGCTTTCTCATTACTTGGCCAGCTCTGCTTATATTACTGCACTTCTCCCTTTGTACACTTGGCTCTTCGGGCCTTCTTCACTAGCCCCGTGAAGGCAGGGACCCTGATGATTAGTTGAATGTATCCTTGGCCCCCAGCACAGTGCTTAGCACAAACAATAGTAACCAAGTTTGAATGAATAAATGCACTATCAGGTTTCTATACCCTCTCTCTCAGCCCAAGTAGCTGTCTTCCCCACCACCCTTTACCTCAAAAGTTTAATAAAGTAATAATAATGAGCTATATTTGCATTTACAAACACAAGTATTTGAAACTAACAGGCTCAGTTTAAGGATTAAATAATTTATTTTTAAGAAAATTTGAACTTCTGTTTTGCTAAATTGTTTTTAAAGTTACTTATTAATAACTTCTTCTTTAAGTTTCTCTGCAAGCAATCTCCTCTTTAGTAATGTTTGCTTCTCCTCTGCTGTCATTTCTGGTTTCTCTGTCATTTCCTTCAAAACAAAACAAAACAAACAGAAAAAAAAAATTGGCTAAGGTGTAAGATGGGTTCATTTGTCTAAAATTCGCAACATACTGCCTCAAAGAGCATTTTCAGTAAGTCAAAATTTAAAAAGCTACATGGTGACTGGGTTCCCTAAATCTCTTCTTTGCCAAAATCTCTTCTTAGGGAAGAAAGCCTCTTGGAGGTGGTGGCGAGGGTACTGTGGCTGCTTTGTGGATAAAATATTTAAAAAGGCTTAGGTCGAACAGACTGCTCACCCTTGAGCACTCAGAGCAGGCAGGACAAGTAAAGAAAAAAATGTATAATGAAACCACTATCATTTCAGCCTCACAAAATCTTCACATCACAACCACTTCACTGCCTAGAAAAAACTGAACAGGTGCTACAGTAGCGGGGAGGTTAAAGTGACTGCATCTACAAGCAACGTTCATTATCAAGGCTGTCTTGCACACATTCCGATCTTGACAATTCCACCTCTAGATTTGCAAAGTTTGACACACTAAAGCTAGCCATACCTCTGCCTGCCCAGCAGGTTTTCCCTTCTGCTCAGAATTTTGTATCTGCTTAGTCCTCATATCCTTTCTCATGGACATCAACTTATCTCTCTTCTGCTTGAGGTAGCGCTCTCGTTGTCGGAGCTCTTCTGTTCCAAGTGTTGATAAATTCTGGGTCAAAAAAGAGAAGGGATTATTTAAATTCAAGTCCACATAATGAGCGGCACAGATAACCACTGGCTGATTAAACTCAAAATCTGAGTTCAAGATAACAGTATGGCTGTTCACGTTGTTTGTTCCCAGTACTTTGTCATTTTGTTCATAGTTCTTAAAAAGTAATGTTTTTTACTTACTGCTATTGGTCCTTCAATGCTTGCATGTTCTAAGCCAGGGGTCTTCAGGCCTTTTTGTGGGAAGGAGGAAGTTTCAGGCAGCATTTCCAGCTTTCTTGCCAAAGGTTGTACTGACTGATTAGCAAAATGCACTTTAACTTCTGGCGGTAATTAAATAAAGACCAATTAGAATATTATAAGAAATACTAAGTATTAGGTTGGTTCACCAAAATGCCTAGTGTTTTTTTTTCTCACTTTTTTTTCCTCACTTTCAATCAACACACACTGATTCAATGCCTATATTGTTTCAAACACTGGGTGGGAACAAAAACATGGTTTCTGTCCTCAAGAAGCTTGAACTGTTACTCATGAATAATGACATTTCAACACAAACCAAGCTCCTGCTGTTTGGCACTACAGCTACAAGAAGTATAATTCTTGTCTAAAGATTACAACTATACTATACTGTAGTACAAGGCTGCCTCATAAGCTAAACAAACAGAACATAAAATCCCTTACTGATACTGTAATTGGTTACCGAACTTTTGCTTACAGAAAAAACTTATGTAAATGATCCTGTATTTTCAAAACAATGAAGTTAAAGCTACAATTTTTTGTACTGGACAAGTAAGTGCCAATAATATCAATAATTTTTGTTTGTAATACATACTGAAGATAACTTTAATAAACCTACTAACACTAAGAAAATGTAAAGAATTTAAAGTTAAGTAGAACTTAGATACAACAGAGCACTCAATATTTTCCAGTTATTTGGTGACTGTGCTAAGAGACAAGATTAACATGCTAATTGCTTTTCTGAGCCATCTTTTATTATAAGACAAGGCGATTTTTTTTTTGGAAGATAAAACAATTTCAGGGTAAGTACATGATATGAAAGCAGAGTAAGACAAGAAAAGACTCATAAAAAAGATAGCAAGAACCAAAAGGATGTGCGAACATGATATACATGTCTCAAAATGTTTAAAAATCTTGATAGCACAGTAAAACTGGAAATACAACTCTGCAGGAGCAAAAAACTTGCCAAAGGACCATGGCTTTAGCATGGAGTGAGTGCACTGAGGGCAGTGCGAGGGAGGCTGGAACAAGAAACGCTCTTCAGGCTCTTGGACAGGAAGGAAAGTCTCCCTAGAAGAGATGAGGCTGTAGCTAAGCTCCAACCAGCCGAGACAGGGAGCTACAGAGCTGAGAAAGAAAGACATGCTCAAACAAGTCGGTGACTGCAAACAAGAGTTAAATATGCCGTTCTTACTGATGGTGACTTGACAGAGAGGAAGGCTTAGCCCCACATATGGAAGCACACACCCAAAGAAGGGACAATTCCATTCACTTCTGAGGAGGGGGATCCCAGGCACATAAGCATTTATATTCAATTCACCTACTTGTTCAGGATAGTTCTTGCCTGGAGTGTGTTAGTTATGAACATCTTGTATATTCTAACTCACACCTAGAGAGGAAAGTACTTGAAACCAAAACACTTATCTTCTCTGATTTCTAGGAATAGACAATCAGAAAACCAGGGAGCTTAAAGAAAGATCATCTTATCTCTGGCAACTCTTTGCATCAATCTGAGAACAGATGCCATCCATTTCTAGCAGGAACCAAGGAAACACAAAAAAAAAAGGAATTAAAAAGGAAGTCAGACTCCTTTTTGATTCTTCCCAAATTAGGTCTTCAAAATGGACTTCCATCACTGTATGAAATGATTTCCTGGAATATCAGATATACCCATTTTTAAAAAATAGAATCGTTTTTGAAAACTAAAGTCATTACTTTAGAAATTATTTGCCATCTGTTCTGTGCCACCTATGTGCTCAGACAAATCTAAAGCCAGTGCTTTCATAAACACAGTTCAAGTGAGATTATTCTACCTAGAATCTGATTATGAAAAAAGAAAAATGGTTAAATTTGCTAGGAAGAAAGAAGCAAGGTAATTCCATAAAACTGCTTCTGTTGCATATGCCCCATTGTTTTATCAACTAAGAGTACAGTTCCTTAAAATCAATGGGTAAATATCAAACCCATCTCATCTCAATTATAAAAATTCTTCTAAATCTTCTAAAGTGTAAAAGAACACAAGATTTAGAGGCAGAAGACCAAAGTAAGTTACAGTTTTACCACTTAAAAGCTCAGTGATTTTGGACAAGTCACTCAACTTCCTCGAGTTTCTTCTAAAACAAAAATAATAAGACAACAGAAAAATAAAGATCATAACACCCACCTCACAGTTGTGTGGCTTTCTTTTTAAATGAGAAAAGAACATTTATTGAAAACCAGAGAAATGCATGATAAAATGAATTGAATTCATGATCATGACTCAACTTCTGTTTCAGAATTACTTGTTTTCTTATAAAGAAAATGAGAATATATTGAAAATGGATTTGCCATATATCGTACAAATTCATCCACTAACATCTTCCACAAGGATTCTCATCAATTTTAGTTTCAGTATTTCCTGACTAAACATCTGGATCAACTGGCTACTTCTTGTTTTCTAGTTATGCTTTAATTCATTAGGAAAATAACTTAATATAACCTTTCCAAGTTCAGCTTCCAACTCACAAACACTATGTAACTGCGGTCAAGGAAGAGAACACAAATGCGACGTGCACATATCTTGGATGCTGTGGCCGTGGCACAAAGGCTGGTGGCCCTCTCAAGGAATTTCACTCACTGCTCTGGGTTCCAGGCTTCACTTAGAAATCTGAGGACTACACCCTTGCTGTCATCTGAGTATTTCCTACCTGCAACCTCCATAGCTAAATTTAAAAAGAATTTTAAATACCAATGGCCATTCAACACTCCCTCCCAGGGGTTTTGAAGATTAAGTAGGTATGAGAAAGTAACGCTTAAGTATCCGTCTTGTTAGCAAAAGTTCAATACACTTCAACCTTACCTGAGGGTGGGTGTGCAAAATGTTCACCATCCTCTTGGGAAGTCTTCATTTTTGCAGTTTCATTAGCATGCCCTGGAGGCTCTTCTGTATTAGCCTCTGATAACTTCAAAAATCCATAATACAATTTAGAAAAACATATAGATTAATATTGACTAATTCACTACTTAAGGGATCCAAAGACGTTACTTTAAAAAAAATACATTGTCTACTAAATAGATAATGAACAAGAGATTTTCCAAAGTTTTTAAGATGTTTCCAGCATATCTTTTATTTTTTGAGGTAATAAACATTCTCTAAGTGCTAAGAGTAACTAACTAGTATGTCTAGGACTTTGGACTTAGCAAGAAGTTAGGTTCAAACCCGGACTTCACCCTTACTACTCAGGTGACCTTGAGGAAGAGACCAAAAATACTCTAATAAGAGAAAGAAATCCACTGAATTACAAGGTGTTTTTCCACTTAATCTATATACCACTACCATGGTATGCCTCCAGAAGCTATAAATGGGTTTATTTCCATTTCTAAAATGGGATAGTATATTTAAACCAAATAAATCATTTAAATCTTGGAAAAAAACTAAGTAAACTGGTAATTTGTTTTTCCTAAAAACTGAGGAAAATTTAATCACATGTAGCTTGTTAGGTAACTCATGTCATAAGCCCCTATATGCTGTGTAATAGACACAGGAATATTCATTATCCATACTATCAGCTCTACTCTTGTGTGCTTCAAAATTTCTATAATAAAAAGTCTTTTTAAAAAAAGTCTTTAAAAAACCCATACATATAACCCCTAAAACATAACATTATTCAAGAAGCCAAACATAGTTTGCTTATAAGCCAGAGAGTTAATACTAATGTCTTCTGATAGCAGTTTTGAGCTGATCTGTTTTTTTTTTTATGTTATGTTAGTCACCATACAGTACATCATAAGTTTTTGATGTAATGTTCCATGATTCATTGTTTGCGTATAACACCCAGTGCTCCATGCAATATGTGCCCTCCTTAATACCCTTCACCAGGCTTAACCCATTCCCTACCCAATCCCCTCTAAAACCCTCAGTTTGTTTCCTGGAAGCCATAGTCTCTCATGGGTTTGTCTTCCCTTCTGTTTTTCCCCACTTGATTTTTCCCTTCCTTCTCCTAATGTCCTCCCTGCTATTCCTTATGTTCCACAAATAAGTGAAACCATATGATAATTGATTTCTGTTCTATACTCTTAAAAGGTTTTATTTATTTATGTATCAAAGAGAGAGCACAAGCAGGGGAAGCCACAGGCAGAGGGAGAAGCAGACTCCCCGCTGAGCAAGGAGCCTGATACAGACCAATCCCAGGACCCTGGGATCATAACCTGATCTGAAGGCAGATGCTTAACTGACTGAGCCACCCAGGCGTCCCTGTTCTATACTCTTACATTTAAAAATATTAGCATCTATGAATTGCACCTCCATTTACTAAAAGGAGATTTACTTAAAGATACATAAATCACCTCTTAATCCTAAAACATCTCTATTTCTTCTACTCTTCATGGGGTATCTTTCAGTAAAATAAGGCTTTTTAAAGACAGCGCATGATACACGCGTGTATCATGAAAAAGGAAAAGGAAGGAGAATGACTTTTGAGTGATCGAGAGAAAGTTTATACTCGGTTTCCCTTTCCCTTCAGAGAGATTTGGGAAAACATAAGAAGAGAGGCAGCTAGAGCAGAGGAGAGGAAAGAATAATTATTAGATTCCTTCATCTCAGCCAGATACATGTTTAGTTTATCCTTAGGGAAGATTAGGCACTTTATGGAAACAGTTCTTAATGGAAAAATAGTATGCCAGGGAATATCATAATTGACTCATTCTGCTTCAGGCTGATAACGTTCAAGTCTGCAAGGGACCCTCAAGGGTAACTGTAGTTGCTCTTTCAAAACAGTAAAAGAATCAAAGAGAGGGAGAAAGTAAAATATTATTCTTAATTGTCCCTTAGTCATAAAATTAAGGGGAATTTTTATAAGGAATCCCTCATAATATGAATGATATTACAATTTTTTGTAGTTCATCTCCGTGTTTAATGGGTACTTAAAAGGTAGGTTGCTGCATGGGTTATAAAGTGAATATGGCTATAAAGTCACATATAAATGCTTAGAACTGCCAAGAGAATATAATCCTCTGAGGAACCGTGTAGTCCCACAGAAGCAGCAAAGCCTAGGTATAAACTTAAGAGATAACAGCAATGAGGGGCCCCTGGCTGCTCAGTCAGTACAACAGGCGACTCTTGGTCTTGGAGCCATGAGTCCGAGCCCCATGCTGGGTGAGTTTACTTAAAAAGAAAGGGTAACAGCAATGAAATACTTCTGTTATACTAATACATTCTGTAGGCACCTGCTTTTTTCTCTTCCTTTCTTCCTCCTGGTCATATTCCTCTTTTGATTTTCTGAAATATACAAAAACAAGGTAGAAAAGTAAATTTTCTTTTTTGGTCAAAGAACAAATATCCAACAAGCAACATGCTAAACTAAGCTCACAATATGTGCAAGGAACTTTGAACCAAGATGGAAATAATCAGGCTTTTCTTAAAGCAGCTTAGAACAACTGAGAAAGACATATGTAATAGGCATACACAGCGTAATAGAGTAACATAAACTACAGTTCACCCATTTCTTCTGGAAATGTGAATGACCCCTAGCTGAACAAAGACCTACAGATTTGAAATCCTAAACCCAAATCTGAATGGCAAGTCTTATCTCTCACTTTAAAGTGATAGGATCCATCTCTCCCCTCATTTTAGTTTTTCCAGTGGCACCAGAGCTATCACAAAGTTCTCATACATTATGCCAAAGCCCTATCGGCTACTGTAAACTGCTCACTGAAGCCCTCTGATTTAGGAAAATAGCCAACTCAACTCTCCTTCATAACTAAGCTCTACTACTTTACAGAGTATATTCCCTTCAAAAGCCATTAGAAAATAAAATCTAAAAGTACATTGCTGATTAATTTTCAGACCACCCATCAACCAACAGAAGCAACCAGTTCAAGTCAAAACTACCAGTCCTCTAAACCTATCAACAATATCCTTAACTCTTCAAACCTATAAACTCAAAGCATTCTGTGTGGTCTCAGGCTCCCATCTGCCCCTGCTGTGGAAAACAGGATGTGGCCAGAAGAGGCTGGGTTTACCAGCACTTACCTCCCTCCCCACAACTACTCAAATCCCCTGGAATTAATCACTAAGTCATGGAGCTCCTTCCACAGTTCCCCACTAGACCCAGCTTCCTAATCACCACCCTGCCTTGTCCTCCTTTCTGCTTTGGGGTTGAGGACAAGATGGCTAGGGGCAGAACTAGAGGATGCTAGAAGATGGTCCTATGTGTGGTTAGAGCTGAAGAGAAAGGAAGGGCTCCCAAAGGACAAGGCCACATTCTGCAGGTGACACAGTGGCTGCAAGTATCCTTCTGCCCCAAGCCTATACATTCTCAAAGGAGATTTAAAAATTAGGTATTGCAATTGCTGCTCCCTTCCCAAACTCCCAGAGGCGTCAAGAGACAACAGTCTCAAGGGAAAAAAGAAATGCTCCTTTAGAGGCCTGCATACTTCATGCCAGGAATTTGGCTGAGAATCATGTAACTGGGGCAAGGAAGAGACCGGCAAGACAGTCATCTGGGATGGACACTTCCCACTGTCCACTTTTCCCTTGCAGGTTACCTGCCACCCCGTCAGCTATTTGGTCTGTGGAGTGTGAATGAACGTCCAGCCTCCTGCTGTTAGACACCTGCAATGAGCCACCTCTAAATACCAAGGTCCAGAAGCCATGGAGTGTCTTGCTTACCAGGCTGGGTCTACTGGCTGTTTCCTGTTCCCATAGGGAGGGAGATAAGCCCCTCCCAATTAGGCAGATATGGTAATGAGGCACTTGAAAATCATTTCTTCTGTCCATTAAAAAATGTTATACATAGTTATAAACAAATACAATGATAAATCATTTTTTATGGGTTTCAGGAGAGAATTTAGTTATTTTTCACTAGTTCATAATATTTTGAGGGTAGAAAACATATACAGATCATATCACAATATTACTAATGACTCATTCAAAAAACAATTAAAGAAGGATACCTAAGAACTTCCCTCAGGATTTTCATCTCTTCCTGTTCAAGGTCACGGACCATGTCAGAACCATCTGTTAAGCAGTCAGGTAATACACCTGTTCAAAATCAAAGACCACACAAAAGAATATGAACTCAACTGAAAACATTTATTGCTCAGTATTCTAACTCATCAAGAAGTACGAATTAGTTTATTAATAGCTTTCACTTAAAAAATGTTCTAAGCTATTATCTAATTATTGTCTTTTTTACTTTTTCTTGTTTTACAGAATCAGGCCCACCAAAACCCCACAGTATTACCTAGAAATTCTCTTAGTAATTATTTGTATTACCTATTAAAAATAACCATAATATAGCAATTAAAATTAGTTAATATAAACTATCACCTTCCCTAATCATATACCGAGGATAGACCACTGAAATCATTAAGCTCCTAATAATGAAAGTATGCTCTCAGAAGTATCTCTTAAGTGTGAAAAGAGTTTACAAGACAAAATATAAAATACTCTGTTAATTTAAACAGCATGTTAATACTCTTCATTCATACTACAGCAAATGCTGCTGAAAAGGGCCCTGCTTACTACATGGGAAAAAGCACGGTGCTAAGCACTCAGGGGGAATATAAAGATGAATAAAACAATTTCTGCCCTCGGAGCTCCTATCCAGATATTGGGCCAATATCTATAAACCAGGGCAATACCAACTTCAGCCCAATGCAAATAGTAATCCATGGCAAGTAATTTTAACTATTGGTTGAATTTACTTTATTACCTACATCTTCCTAAGAAGCAGGTAGACTGGTAATCAGTGTTCTATTCATATCTATAATTAGTATATTCCCACAACATCGGCAGCAAGTCTCTTAATTTTTACCTTCCATTTCTTCATCCACAGATGACTATGGGATTTTGGATCTGCTCTAAATTAACGTAGCTTCATTACTCTAATCCCCTTGATGTTTAAATACCTTTTTTAATTAAACTTTTTATTTTGAGACCATTGCAGATGCACATGCAGTTGTAAGAAATAATACAGAGAGATGCTCTGCATGCACCCTTTATTCGGTTTTCCCGCCATGGCCTCACAACCAGAAAACTGACATCTATAAAACCAATCTCAAGTGCATTTTTGCACTTTTTCCAGCCAAAAGATATACAATGAGTATTCTCTGGTAGTAGTGCTGAGGAAAATTAAAAGAACTAAGGAAAGAATGATACAACAGTATGCAATACTTTAAAACCATCAAAATAATGCTCTGATTTGCATTTCCCCAAAATCCTTTAATAAAATACAACCAAGAATCCAGAGAGCCTTAGAATTTTTCTTACCACAAAGACAATTTTCAAACAGTCTGCAGTTTTGAGTACACTCAACATTGCTGTCAGGTATTAACTCCTGGATCTAAGTTAAGCAACATTCTTAAGTGCAAGTATTAAAAATGCTATGGCAGAAACTAAGTATTAGAGTTTATCTGAATGTAAGCCAACAGTCCCACCCTGTGGTTTGACACCAGCCCTATTCCGCGTCATTGCCTCATCTCCCTTGCAAATATAAGCCAGATTTGTTAATTATCACGCCGCCAAGTACTTAGAGGCCAAGCCCTAGCCCACCACAGGAGAGTGATTCACAGTCCCGTCTCCTCTCCCCTGCCGGAGGGTTTCAGAAGAGCATGTGACCCCAGTCTTGAAGCTCCTGGGGGCTTCCCTGCAAGTTTTGTCTTGCTAACAAAAAGAGATGTATGGGAAGAAATACCCCTCTTCTTCAGGAGATGCTACTCTCATCCAATGCAGCTAGAGGGCGATCAGGAAAGAGGGTCCTGAGAACAGCAGAGTGTAAAGATGGAAAGTGTCAGCGTTCCTGAGGATATCATTGAGTCACCAACATGGACTGTCTTCCTTCCCTCCTTCCTCTGGACTTCTTGTTCTGTGAGAAGATGGTTTCCTACTGCTTAGGACATTTTCACTGAGGCTTTTTCTGCTAATGGCAGCCTGAGGCATCCGGCTGATACGAGCTATATGTACTTCGTCCCTTTATATTAAAGTCTAAATGAGTTTCCAGTTAATTCCAAACTGATAACTATAAGGAGTGCCAATATCAAGTTCACTAGCTCTTTTATCAAAACTGATTCCTGGGGCACCTGGGTGGCTCAGTCGTTAAGTGTCTGCCTTCGGCTCAGGTCATGATCCCAGCGTTCTGGGATTGAGCCCCGCATCGGGCTCAGCGGGAAGCCTGCTTCTTCCTCTCCCACTCCCCCTGCTTGTGTTCCCTCTCTTGCTGCCTCTCTCTCTGTCAACTAAATAAAAATTAAAAAAACAAACAAAAAAATGATTCCCCCCAAACAATTTTAACTATAACATAAATAATTATTCACATCCTCTAACCCATAGGTCAGAATAAAGCATAATTTCAGAAACATTCAGAGAAAACCATTTTATAAAGTAAACCATGGTAGAAAGACAAACAGACTGTTTTCCAAACTTATTTACACCAAAGCAACAGCACAGTGTCATCCATCATTCAGGGTTAGGGTGATGTTATCTCCTACGCACAGACATCAGCTCTCTCACCTGCTGTGAACAGCACCCTAGGATTTTACAGGATGGTTATGGCTGTGGTTGGGCTCTAAGAGATAGTCTCCACTCTCATGATGAGAGGAGAATCCACAAGGGCTCCCTCAACAGTGCAATGTTTGCCCTGCAACAATGGAAGCCTCTTACTGCATGTTTCAGACCCTTAAAAGCAAACAGTACAACTAAACTATACCTCTCATGTCTTCAAGAAACAATTTTTAAAAAGGTCCTGCTGCCAAACCATTAACGAGTATATAGGCATCGTCAAGAATATCAGTGCAGTTTATCGAGCAAAGGAACACATAGATATTAAGGTCACGTTACAAAGGCCAGAAATCTGAAAGGAGGTAAGAGTCTGGATTGAATCTGGATTGAAAAGGAGATCATACAATAAGAAGAAGTATGGTTAGAAACTCAGACATGTTGAGTCAAGACGTCAAATGTAACTCAAATACACAAGAAGGGAACAAAAGCAGGAAAATCTAGGGACAAACCGAAATTAGACAAGAGAGTCAGGGAACAGATTAACTAAAAAGGGCTAGTAGGGCTTTGAGTTCTGTTTTCCTTTCCCTGATGGTAGTGTGATCATACCTGCCCATTGCCCTAGAACAGTTCTCAGTTTGGTCCCAGGACTAGCAGCATCCCTGGGAACTTGTTAAAAATGCAAAGCATTTGGTCCCACCCCAGACCTACTGAATCAGAAGAGGGAAACAAGCATATGTGTTTCAGCAGCCCTCCACCTACTCCCAAGCTCACTAATGCTGGAGAGCCACTGTCTCCTACAAATGTCCTAGCAATGACAAGCACGAAGGAAAAGACTAGTCACCTTCTCTCAACAGTAACTAAAACTGTGACCATTCAAAAATATTGAATTTCATAAACAAAATGGCTAGGAAGAAAAATCAAGCTCCCTGAGACCTAAAACATCATTAAATCAAATTCTGGTCTGCTTTCTTTGAGACAGCAAACACAAACTGATCAGGAAAGTTTACATTCTTAAATCTCTTCAGTCCAGTCAGCAAATTTGAAATACATTTATACAAAGCAGCTACATTTAAGACCATAATAGAATCAGAATAGTCAAAACTGAAAAAAACCCGCATTTAGTACTTAGATTTCTAAATTCAACATTTTACCATTTCTCTCTTGAATTATTCGAATGGCTTGCAGCTGCATTTCAATGTTTTTCTGGACCATCATTGCTTTAAAGATAGTAAAGTCTTCTGCTGCCAACACAGGTTGCAAAATGGCCTACGGAAAGAAGTCTGGAAGTTAAACGAAGATTCAAGTTTTAAAACTATTTCCACACACTCAGATCATTTCTATGGCAAATAATTTCTATTAATTCAAGAATGCTGTATTATTATTTATGGTCAGATGACTCAAAAGGAAAATTTTTAAGATTCTAAAAGCCTTTCATGTAAGGTTCTCAAGAGGTTGACTCTCCCAACCCCCAGGCCTCCAAGAAGCTAAGGCTGACAATGGTGATATATTTTCCGAATGAGCCAGTGCTGAGTAACTCTGAAAAACAACACACAAATTAGGCTTACTTTTTAAGGTCACCACTTCAGTATCTAGATTTGTTTTGCAGCCAAAATAACGATACCTATTTGGTTTTTTTTCTATCACCTGAAATTTACTGTGAATAATAAATCGGTAACTACAAAATTATCCCTTAATTAATAGAAGTACCAAGTTGAATAAAAGGAAAAGGAGGGGCGCCTGGGTGGCACAGCGGTTAAAGCGTCTGCCTTCGGCTCAGGGCGTGATCCCGGCGTTATGGGATCGAGCCCCACGTCAGGCTCTTCTGCTATGAGCCTGCTTCTTCCTCTCCCACTCCCCCTGCTTGTGTTCCCTCTCTCGCTGGCTGTCTCCATCTCTGTCAAATAAATAAAATCTTTTAAAAAAATAAATAAATAAATAAAAATTTAAAAAAATAAATAAAAAAAATTAAAAAAAAGGAAAAGGAAAAAAATGGAGTCTGGAAAATAAGTGTAATGAGATATTAGTCATGTGAGAACACAACTGTCTTGTATTTAGAAGTTTCATGTAAGAGGTAAGTTAGAAATTATGACGTGAAATCATTTTCTGGATAAAACAAAATGTGATAAATTAAGTGAAATAATGAAGGCGTCTACCCTGGAGTGCCCAAATTAACACTTCCTTAACTACTGGGAGCTATTGCTGTATTAAAGAGCAAACCAATTCCCAAGCTAATTAATAACATGTAGAATAAGATTTGCAATGTATGAAAACCCAGAAGAAAGCACTCAAATTTAGGCACCTGACTAAAATCTTATTTCAAGCTTACGTGATATTAATGTAAAAGCTGAACACACAAAATCATGCAGAGGCAACCAAGGGTGTGCTATTGTCCACCAGGCAGGCTGCAGCAACGTCAGACACATCAACAAAAGCTCTATCAAAGAGCTCTAATCAAAGAGGAGGGAGCCCTCCCCCCAGCAACCGGCTCACACCCTAGACAACCGCAGTATGGCAAAGCAAAACAAAACGCAAAAGCAGCTCTCTGACATTTATGAGGAGCCAACTGCAGAAAAAAATGATGGAAAGTTTCTTTCCCTTAAATTCACATACACTGTTCAAAAGACCCACAGCAAGGCATAGCAGATAGGCTTGACTGAAAGTTGCTGCCCAAAGCTCAGTATTGAAAACACTTGTGGACAGTCTCTGTGATAGATTAGTGATGTCTGCCAAGACACCTTTATGGGCTTATGCCCCCTGTAACTTTGTTCTGGGGCTTCCTAGACTCCTTAAGGACTTTATCCTCATCAATAATAAACATTTGAAGGGCAATGCTGTTAACAGCTATTAACAATGTATCAACTGGAGCTTCTAACAGCAAGTCAGAGTTTGAGTTGATCCTTACATGTGTACCTCGATGCATCTAAGAAATGCGTATTCCTAAGCTTTGCCCTAAACATAATGAATCTAAATTTCTAGAGGATGGGTGCCATGCTCGCTTCGGCAGCACATATACCAGAAGGTGGGTGCCCGTGCATCTCCACATATAATTCTTATAACATTAAAGCTCGAGAACCATTGACACATTGGAAGAAAATGAGCCCTTGATACCAAAAGCCATTTCCAGCTTAACCATGCACCAGCTGTGTGACTCTGGGAATGTCATTAGTCCTCCGAGCTTCAGTTTCTTCATCTGCAAATTGGTACTATAATAATAATAGTGATACAGTATTTTGTTGCATCTAAGACTCCAGATTAGTAAAATAAGCCTTTACTTCTTGTACCAACTAGAAAAGAAAAAAAAAAAAAAAACCCTGCCAATTAAATTATAAAATGTCATTCAGTGCAAAATACATTCTCATTTCAGAGGTATTACAATATGAAAAATTTGCATTTTAGCATGAAAAAATATAATAATAACTTTCTGGCTGCGTGTTGGAATTAAATGAGAAAGCACTTTTTAAACTGAAAAGTATCTGTAAAAGTAATTGTTCTGGTCCTGTTGAGGCTGGTTAAATATCAAAATGGTGCACTAAACCTAACAACTTTACAGCCAGGGGATTCTTCTGGTTCAAGGAAATGGATAAGAGCTTCCAATAAAGGCACTTAGAGGAACTAAATACAAGAGTTACTTCAAAAAACTGGCAAGTACTTTAAAAACAACAATAATCATAAGTATCCATTAAATTAATTGAAATGTCAAACTACTTTGACAGAAGACTATGAGGTAAAGCAAATGTGATGGTATCTATGTTTGAGAAAAGCACATTAACAAAAAAAAATGAACAGTGAGTATTTAGGAATCTGATTTACATGAGTTTATAAGACATTCAAATATATTCACACTTAGCCTAAGGTTATCCTGTTATTATATCTGCTTAGAGTTCATCATACCATAGTTTTGAAAGGTACAAGTGATTTCATGTACTTACACTACTCCATTAATAGACTGAACTACCAGGAGAAACAGATGAATTCATAATTATAGTTGGAGACTTCAATACCCTCTATCCATAACGGACAGATCCAGCAGGCAGAAAAATCAGAAAGGACATAGTTGAACCGAACAGCACCTTCAGTCAACCTGATCAAATGGACATTTCTCCCAAGACAGAAAAATACACGTTCTTCTCAAGCACACATGAAAAATTCACCCAAAACAGACTACATTCTAGGCCATAAAACACAACTTAATAAATTTAAAAGAATAGGAATAATACAAAGTATCCTCTCAGACCACAATGGAATTAAACTAGAAATCAACAGCAGAATGATAGCTGGAAAAACCTAAAATAATTGGAGATTAAACAACACACTTCTAAATAACACGTGAGTAAAAGAAGTACAGTTGACCCTTGAACAAGGGTTCAAGGGGTTTAGGGGCACTGATCCCTATGCAGTCAAATAACTGCGTATAACTCTTGACTCCTCCAACTTAACTACTAATAGCCTACTGATGGCCAGAAGCCTTACCAATTACATAAACAGTCCATTATCACATATTGCATATGTTATATGTATTATATACTGCATTCTTACAATAAGCTACAGAAGAGAAAATGTTATTATGAAAATTATAAGGAAACTAAAAGGCAACGTCCTGAATGGGAGAAGATATCTGCAAAGGACATATCCAATAAAGGGTTAGTATCCAAAATATACGAAGAACTTACACAACACCAAAAAACAAATCATCCAATTAAAAATGGGCAGAAGGGGGCACCTGGGTGGCACAGCGGTTAAGCGTCTGCCTTCGGCTCAGGGCGTGATCCCAGCGTTATGGGATCGAGCCCCACATCAGGCTCCTCCGCTATGAGCCTGCTTCTTCCTCTCCCACTCCCCCTGCTTGTGTTCCCTCTCTCGCTGGCTGTCTCTATCTCTGTCAAATAAATAAATAAAATCTTTAAAAAAAAAAAACATGGGCAGAAGACATGAACAGACATTTCTCCAAAGACATATGGAGTGGCCAACAGACCCACGAAAAGATGCTCAATGTCACTCATCTTCAGGAAAATGTAAATCGGAACCACAATGAGCTATTGCCACATACCTGTCAGAATGGCTAAAATTAAAAACACGAGAAACAACAAGTGTTGGCAAGGATGTAGAGAAAAAGGAACCCTCGTGTGCTGTTGGTGGGAGTGCAGACTAGTGCAGCCACTGTGGAAAGTACTATGGAAAAAATAGAAATATTATAGGACCCAGTAGTCCCACTACCAGGTATTTACTCAAAGAATACAAAAACACTAATTTGAAAAGATATATGTACCACTATGTTAATTGCAGCATTATTAACAAGAGCCAAATTATGGAAGCAGCCCAAGTATACACTGATAGATGAATGGATAAAGAAGAGGTGGTATATAATAGATATAATGGAATATTATTCAGCCATTAAAAAAGAATGAAATCTTGCCATCTGCAGCAACATAGATGGATCTAGAGAATATAATGCTAAGCTAAATAGCCAGTCAGAGAAAGACAAATGCCATATGATCTTGCTCATATGTGGAATTTAAGAAACAAAACAAACGAACAAAGGAAAAAAAAGAGACAAACCAAAAACAGACTCAACTACAGAGAATAAACTGATGGTTATCAGAGGGGTGGTGGGTGGGGGAGGATGAAATAGGTGAAGGGGATTAAGAGTACACTTATCATGATGAGCCCTGAGTAATGTATAGAATTGTTGAATCACTATATTGTACACCTGAAGCTAATATAACACTACATGTTAACTATAGTGGAATTAAAATTTTTTAAAAAGAAAATCATAAGGAAAAGAAAATACATTTATAGTACTGTGCTGTATTTATAAAAGAAAAATCTGTATGGAAGTGGACCCACACAGTTCAAATCTGTGTTGTTCAAAGGTCAACTGTAGTCTTAAGAGAAATTTTTTTTTTAAAAAGAAATTTTTAAAATATTTAAAGAGAAATTTCTAAAATATTTCTAACTAAGTGAATATACAACTTATCCAAATTTGTGAGGTGCAGCAAAAGTAGTGCTCAGGGGAAATTTATAGCATTAAAAGCATATATTTAAAAAGGATAAATATCTAACATCAATAATCTAAGCTTTCACCTCAGGAACTACAAAAAAGAATAAATTAAATCCAAAGTAAGCACAGAAAAAAAGACAGTAGAAATTAGAAAAGAAATCAATTAAATTTAAAATAGAAAATCGATAAAACTAAAAGTTGATTCTTCAAAAATATCAATAAAACAGACAAACCTCTAGCCAGGTTAACTATGAAAGAATGAGAGAAAAGACATAAATTATTAATATCAGGAATGAAAGAGGGTGCATCACTACAGATCCCAGAAACATTAAAAGGATAATATAGAAATATTATTGACAACTCTATGTCCACAGATTTTATAATCTAGATGAAATGGACCAATTCCTTGAAAAACACAATCTGCCAAACTCACACAAGAAGAAATAAACTATCTGAATAAGGTAATAGATAGGAATATTCTATCTATATCTGTATCTATTAAAGAGAAGGAATCAATAATTAATAACCTTCCAAAACAGAAAGCACCAGGCCTAGCTGGGTCCTCTGGTAAATTCTACCAAATATTTAATGAAGAAATTATACAATTCTCCACCAAAAAAAAAAAAAAAGATAAAACTTTGAAGAAAAGTTATAGATTCATATTATTTCTCATAAGAATAATGATCACATATTTATTTGCAGAAGTTAAATAGCATAACCTATAGAAGTGATGTAAAAGCCTTTCTACTGATTCAAATTATTAAGGAAGAAAAAGTATGACTTTGAATTCCACTATCTCTTCTATATATAACTTACTTAGTGTCCATGCTATTGTCCCAGCAACCCTCCCTGCATGATTCAGGTTAGGATTTACATGTATTTGAACATGCATATGAAAATTTGCCCTTAGATAAGAATCCTCAAAAAAAAAAAAAAAGGAATTATAGCAATTCTTCACAATCTCTTGCGAAAATAGAAGCAGACGGAGTACTCCCTAACTTATTTTATGTAGCCAGCATTACACTAATATCAAAACTAGACAAAGACACTATAAGAAAGAGCAATATCTCTCATGAACACAGATACAAAAATACTCAACAAAATATTAGCAGATTGAATCCAACAATTTATTTTATTTTTTTTATTTTAAAAAAAAATTTTTTTAAAGATTTTTATTTATTTATTTGACAGAGACAGCCAGCAAGAGAGGGAACACAAGCAGGGGGAGTGGGAGAGGAAGAAGCAGGCTCTTAGCAGAGGAGCCTGATGTGGGGCTCGATCCCAGAACGCTGGGATCACGCCCTGAGCCGAAGGCAGACGCTTAGCGACTGCGCCACCCAGGCGCCCCTGCATCCAACAATTTATAAAAAGAATTATATACCATGACCAAGTGGGATTTATTCTAGTTATGCAAGGTTGGTTCAACACCCAAAAATTAATTAATGTAATTCATCAATCACATCAAGAGGCTAAAAAAGAAAAATCATATGATCATATCAATAGATGCAGAAAAAGCATTTGACAAAATCCAACATCCATTCATGATAAAACTCTCAGCAAATGAGGAACAGAGAGGAATTTCCTTAACCTGATAAAGAACATCTATAAAAAACTGACAGCTAACCTTATACTTAATGGTGAGAAACTAGATGCTTTCCCATTAAGATCAGAAACGAGTTCCCTCCCACCACTCCCATTCCACATTATACTGGAAGTCATAGCTAATGCATTAAGAAAAGGAAATTAAAGGGGCGCCTGGGTGGCACAGCGGTTAAGCGTCTGCCTTCGGCTCAGGGCGTGATCCTGGCGTTATGGGATCGAGCCCCACATCAGGCTCCTCTGCTATGAGCCTGCTTCTTCCTCTCCCACTCCCCCTGCTTGTGTTACCTCTCTCGCTGGCTGTCTCTATCTCTGTTGAATAAATAAATAACATCTTTAAAAAAATAATAAAAAAAGAAAAAGAAAAGGAAATTAAAGATACAAAGATTAGGAAGGAAGAAATAAAACAGTTTTTCTTCACAGATGACAGGACTGTCTGTAGACAATCCCAAAGAATCAGTTTAAAGAAACTCCTGGAATTAATAAGTAATTATAGCAAGGCTGCAGGATACGAAGTTACTATACAAGGTTTCCTATATACTGGCAATGAGTAATGGGAAAATGAAATAAGAAACAAAATACAATTTACATTAGCTCCACAATAAAAGAAAGTACTTCGGAATACATCTAACAAAATACACAGAAGATCTATATAAGGAAAACTAAAAAACTCTGATGAAAGAAATCAAAGGTAATGTAAATAAACAGAGAGGTATTCTATGTTCACAGATAAAAAGACTCAACATTGTTAACATGTCAATTCTTCCTAATTTGATCTGTGGATTTATGCAACCCAAACAGAATCCAGCAAATTATTTTGTAGACATCAACAAACTGATTTTAAAATTTATGTGAAAAGTCAAAAGTCCCAGAATAGCTACGTAATACTGAAAAAGAACAAAGTCAGAAGACTGACACTACCTGATTTCAAGACTTACTATAAACTACAATAATCAAGACACTATGGTATTGATGAAAGAGAAGACAAATAGATTAATGGAACAGAAAGAATCTGAAAATAGACCAACACAAACATAGTCAACTGATCTTTGACAAAGAAACAAAGGCAATCCAATGGAGAAAAGATAATCTTTCCAGCAAATGGTGCTACAAGAACTGGACATCTATATGCAAAAAAAATGAACCTAAATACTGACTTTACACCTTTCACAAAAATTAACTCAAAATGGAACACAGACTTAAATGTAAAAAACAAAACCATAAAACTTCTAGAAGATAGCATAGAGAAAATCTAGATAAGCTTGGGTTTGGCGATGACTTCTGAAGATGCAACACCAAAAGCATAATCCACGAAAGAAAACTGATAAATCACGGACTTCATTAAAAAAAAAAAAAAAAAAACAACTTCCGCTCTGTGAAAGACACTGTTAGAGAAGGAAAAGACAAGCCACAGAAGAAAATGTTGTGAATATTTGCAAAACACATATCCGATAAAAGAGATTTGTATCAAGAATTGTATATAAAGAACTCTTACAACTCAACTACCAGAAAACAACTCAATTTTAAATGGGCAAAAGTAAACCACTACACACCTAATTAGAACGGCTAAAATGCAAAAAACTGACTATACCAAGTGCTGCCGAAGATGTGAAACAGGAACTCCCATTTATTGCTGGTGAAGATTTTAAATGGTACAGCTACTTTAGAAGAGACTTTGGCAATTTCTTACAAAGCAAAACTTAATCTTACTGTATGATTCAGCAATCTTGCTCCAAGGTATTTATTTGCCCAAATGAGTTGAAAACTTTATGTCCACACAAAAGCCTAAATATGAATGTTTGTAGCAGCCTTTTCATAATTACCAAAGAAGACACCAAGGGGCGCCTGGGTGGCACAGCGGTTAAGCGTCTGCCTTCGGCTCAGGGCGTGATCCCGGCGTTATGGGATCGAGCCCCACATCAGGCTCCTCCACTGGGAGCCTGCTTCTTCCTCTCCCACTCCCCCTGCTTGTGTTCCCTCTCTCGCTGGCTGTCTCTATCTCTGTCAAATAAATAAATAAAATCTTTAAAAAAAAAAAAAAAAAGAAGAAGACACCAAAATGTCCTTCAAAAGGTAAATTAATAAACTGTGGTATATCCATAGAATGGAATGTTACTCATCAATAAAAAGAAGTGAACTATCAAACAACAAAAAAACATGAAAGAACCTTAAATTCATATTGCTTAGCAAAGAAGCCAGTCTGAAAAGGTATATGGTATATGATCCCAATTATATGACATTCTGAAAAAGGCAAAACTAGAGAGCCAGTAAAACACAGTGGTTGCCAGGAGCAAGGATAGAAAGGATAAACATGTGGGAGACAGGGGGATTTTTAAGACAGTAAAACTATTTTGTAAGATACTATTCTATTGTAAAAAAACTATTTTGTAATGGTGGATATATGACATTGTGTATTTGGCAAAATCCACAGAACTGTAGAACACAGAGTAAACCTGAAGTTAATAATAATAATAATAATAATAATAATAATGTTTCAATGCTGACTCATCAATTTTAACAAATCTACCACACTTATGAAAGATGTTAATAATAAGGGACATTGTACTATCTGCTCAGTTTTCTGTAAACCTAAAACTGCTCCAAAAAATAAAGCCTATTAGGGTGCCTGTGGGGCTCAGTTGGTTAAGCCTCCGACTCTTAATTTCGGTTCAGGTCATGATCTCAGGGTTGTGAAATCAAGCTCCACGTGGAGCCCCATGTCAGGCTCCGGCTCAGCGTGGAGTCTGCATGAGATTCCTCTGCCCCCTCCCCCTGTTCTCTCGCCCCCGTGTGCATGTGCGCTCTTGCTCTCTCTCTCTCTCTAATAAATAAATAAAATCTTTTAAAAAAATATAAAATAAAGCCTATTAATTTCTTAAAATCTTACTAGTACTCACACAAAATATTGTTAATTATCTTGTATTTTTACAAAATGAAAGTTACACCACATATGTAACATTTCAATAATACAAGTTATTGGAAAAACAGCATAATTTTGCCAAATCACTATCATAACACAAATGTTTCTGAAAGTGTTAATTTTTATGTTATAAAAGTCAAAGCAAATCAAGTAAGAAACAAAAGCAAAAAATATCATTTGTCTCTTGCCATATAGAAATCTTTTGCAATACAGTACATAGAAATCAATGATGAACTTTATCCTCAACGAAAAATCACAAGGAAGTCACAATGAAGGAAGTCACTTTGCCTACTTCAGTTGGAAAACACCACAAAATTACAAAATTCAACTGAAGATGGCTGAAATAAGAAGTATCTCAGTAGTTATTATAGTATCATATTTTCTGAACAGTTAATTCATGAGCCTGTTTTAAGAAATCACAGACTCAACAGAAAAACATGCTCTTACAGGTTTTTTGTTGTTGTTGTCTTAAACTAGAGTTCTTCATCTGATGCATTCCGTTTACTCCTGCTACCAAACCAGATGAAAAGAAGTTTGTTAAGTGGGCTTTAGCAGTATAATTCAATGGGAGCTGATTTAAACAATCAAAACCAAACCAAGCAAACCAAAACAAAATGAAAATTACCTCCTCAATAACCTAGGACAAGCAACTGGTTCCTTGAGTTAATTCTTAGGTACCCTATATTGGCATAATGGAATCAGCATTCTGATCTTTCTTATAAAGACTAGATTATTGCTGCAAAGCAGTAAATAAAACAGCGTTAAGCTATTTTTCTGGTAATGGAGATGGCCTTGTGCTGATTCAGTCATGTTGCTATTCAGTATCCGATGCTAAGTGTTTGCTCCAGAAGAGAACACAGCTAACTAGTACACATGGGGATTGAACCAATGACCCTGGCCTAATTAGCACACTGCTAATCAACCACCAAAATAGCTAGTATTAATTAGGAGGTGTTTCCATTTATACACCACCTTATAAACGTCAGGTATTGTGCTAAATGCTTTATGATCATTATCTCTTAAATTTCGCAAAAACCTTTCAAAGCAGATACTATCCAGATTTTACAGATGTGGAAACTGAGAATTGGAATGGATACGAAAGGAAAACAGCACAACAATCTTACAGCTAGTAAATGAAGGATCTAGGACTCAAATCTAGGTTGGTCTGTATCAAAAAGCTTGCCTCCTTGTACATAGCAAGACCATATTACCAATCAACTCCAAATGAATCAAAAGGTGTTGTATTCAGAGCAAAAGAGAAAGATGTGTTACTCTTGATCTGAAAACAATATTTTAAAATTCTGAACATCTTCATTCAATTTAAAGTTATCCGAATAATGAAAACAATAGGTGGATATGTCTGCTTTTAGCATGAACAACTTTATTCACAAAGTAACTCAGGCTCATTCACAATGACTTAACTAAGAGGTAGACAAATATTAACCAAAGTAGAAAATATTCCTGAAAAACAAGGAAAATAAAAACAAATATCAACATTTTATAAGAAACCTAAATACTAGTTAATAATTTTCAAATTATTCCTGCCCACCTAAAAAGGGGAAGAAAATAATGCCTGTTATTATTCCTTAAACTTATAGTACACATAGAATCAAAGCTATTGGTGGACTGTAAAACAACTTTCCCTTTATAGCATTATTAGCTAATAAAATCAGATGTCTATTTACATTAGTTGGGGCAAACCAATAATATTTAAAAATATTTTTTCAAAATGTCATATTATATTAAGGATGTTCTATCTCTAGAATTAGAGATGATCGCTAAATAAGAAAAACCTGCACAACAGAGAACTATAGTAGGAAGCGCTGGATTAAATAGTAGTCAAAGCATCCTCTTCTAGGCCATGATAGGAAGATAATTTAAGTTAATCAACATTTATTAAGAACTACCTAGCGGTAACGAGGTTCTCATCTATGTGCCAGACCCTGGGAATGAAAAGATACTAAAAACATCTCAAAGGGATTTATTATCTAGAAAGGAAAACAGACTTGTAAGAAACTATAACTCGGGACAGAGTACCAAAAAAGTAAAAATCTCCAGTGTGGTAGAATGAGTGCTAGTCTACCCTAGTGTTCCAGAGTTCAGGAAAGCTGCCACAGGAAGTAACATTTTAGCAAGGCCCTCATGATAAGAGGGATTTATCTGGTAAGGAAAAGATACTGAGGTGGGGAGATGAGGGTCAAACACTCCAGGGTTAGGGAATAGCATGAGCAAAGCCAGACGCATGGGTGCTTACAAGATCAAGGGGCCTGGAATGACAACAGTACATAATGTATCAGGAAACTGCAGCAGGAGGAGACTGAAAATATACTTTAGGGTCACATCAGAGATAATCCTCACTATCACCTGGCCGAGGAATTACAGTTTATTTAGTAGAACACGGAAAGCTAAAACAACTTGTTGAGAAGGCTATTTGGGTAGTAGTAACACATCCCTATCCTGAACTTCGGAGGAAGGGCTTGCCTGGGCTCGTACCCTGCACTACCACTCACTTAGCAGTGGACTTTGCACCAGTCACTGAATGTATCTGTGCATTAGGTTTTTCATTTCTAAGTGGAAATAAAATAGTGCCAAATTCTTAAGGGGCAGCAGGAAGATTAAATGAGGTAATACATGTCAAGTGCCTAAAACAGTGGCTAAGATGAGCCCTCCGTAAATATTAGTTATAAATACACATGATATTTAATTCAAACCAGCACTGCAAAACGAATGAGACAATAAAAGTAGTTCCAGGGGTACCTGGGTGGCTCAGTCAGTTAAGTGTCGGACTCTTGGTTTCAGCTCAGGTCATGATCTCAGGATTGTGAGATGGAGCCCCATGTCTGGCTCCATGCTCAGCACAGCTTCTGCTTGGGATTCTCTCTCCCTCTCCCTTTGCCCCTGCCCCTGCATTCTCTTTCTCCCTCTGTCTCTCTCAAAATAAATAAATAAATGGATTGCTAAAAAATTTTAAAAATTTAAAAATAAAAATGGTTCCAAGAGAAGGAAGCCTGAGGAACTGTATACTATAGAACTGCTAAGATTAAAAAAGGGGCAACTGAAAAACTGTCAGAGATCTATATAAATAAAACAGTAGTATATAAACAAAACAACAGAACAGTATATATAAATAAAAACTGTGATCTGTTATAGTTCTGCATTCAGACAGTTCCTTTTTAACTGCGTTAGTTCATTAATGCCTCAAATTATCTTTTTTTTTTTTTTTTGAGAGGGCGAGAGGGAGGAGGGGGAGGGGCAGAGGGAGCAGGAAAGAGAATCCCAAGCAGGCTCCAGGCCCAGTAGGGAGCCCCACACACTGCTTGATCCATGACCCTGAGATCATGCCCAGAGCTGAAATCAAGAGTGGAACGCTTAAACAACTGACCCACCCAGGCGCCCCACACATTATCATTCCTTGAGGTAATTATAAAAAAGAACCCACATGTGATGAATTAGCTTTTCACTCATACAATGTCTAAAATAGTACACTTCGACAATCAAATAGAGCAAATTTAAGTAAAATGCTGGGCATTTTTATTAAAACTGTATGTTAGCAGAATGACACAAAAGCAGAACCTGTGATGTACGGGTCTTTGCAAGAGGAGAAGTGCATGCTTCTTGAAATTGATCTTCATTAATTCCAATTTCTTTTAGGTAACTTTCCAACAGCTTTTCAACCTAGACAGAGAAAGTTTAACTTTTATAGTTTACACAGAAAAATTCCAAATGTTGAGTTTAGAAAAGGATAATCAAATATTTGCTTGCAATTATTAATCTACATAAAATTATATTATATGGCAATGACAATGTCTTTCAAAAAAACCCCACAAAAAACGAAAAGTTAAAATTTTTGCAGAGAATCAAATGAAATTTTATTTCCTCTACTTGAAATAATTGAGGTCAGGGTTATGACAGTCAATGTGGTACAACTCTTCTGCTACTCAGAGGCATTTTTAAAAATCACAAGACAACCATGGCAAATTGATCATTAACGCTTCTCTAGATGCATCAGCAGAAGATTAAGAATAAAATTTAAAGATTAGATGCAAGATCCCTTAAAATAGTTGTCCTAAATTCATTTCTTAGATTCTAGAGTAGAAGAAATAAGAAGTCAAAAGGATGAAATGCTCAGAGAAGCCTTAGGGCCTGATAGAACTGGTAGTACTATTTGGGTAGATTGGATTGTTTTCATTCTTTTTTTTTTTTTTTTTTAAGGAGGCTCTACTACCAATATGGGGCTTGAACTCACAACCCCAAGATTAAGAGTCACATGCTCTACAACAGAGCCAGTCAGGTGTACCAAGAATGGATTTTCTGAATTAAAGAATTTTAAAATGGAAAAAGTCCATGTTTTTAATTTAGAAACAGTATTAATTTTTAATATTATTTTAATTACCTTCAAAAATCAGTGGAAAAAAATACTTACTAGTTCTTTGTATTCCTGATGAATCTCTGTATAGGTCAATTTGCTTTCTTCTTCATCATCAAAAACTAAATTTAAAAGAAAAATATAATTGTATACTGTACAAAAACAAATCATTTCATTAATGTAAATATAAAAGTGCACTCCTTACATTTTACAAGAGAATTCTCATTCTTATAACATAGCTCTCAGCTTTGAATTCTTTGAATTAAAAAAAACTCTGTGTATATATATCTATATGATATATACATATATGTATATTTGCAATAATATATGTTATATATATATCATAAAACAGTGTTAATTGTGAACAAGTTTTTTCCTACTTAAGATCTATTTCATATGTAAGACAAACACTAATTTGTCACTTTCAATAATAAAAGGAAACAATTTCTTTATAAACTTTTAATGGAATATTATTAATAGTTTTTAAACATTAATTCCTTTTACAACAGGCTCCAGATTATGTCATCATACTCAAAATATGCTGATGCAAATTTTACTGAAAGTGACTAGGCCATTTTTGCTCCATATAAATCAGTAACGAAATTAAAATAAATAAAACCAAAACAAATGTTAACTCAATGATCATATGTGTGAAACAATGTGGATTAGAAAGATCTATATCCCATCAAGAAGCTACAATCTAATTAGGGAAACAGGCCAAATTCATGAATTGTTAACAATAAACTTTTTTTAATTCCCCCTAAATGATCTAAAATGCAAAACTAACTTCTTTAATTTTCTATTTAAAGCTCTTTGATGACTGTTCTTTGCCTAAATAATAAATGCAAAATCCTTAGAAGGCCAGACAAAACCACCAAGTCTCATCTCCCATCACTCCAAAACCCAAACTTTGCACCCTTAACATACACCACTACTCGAATACCACCGAACATAACACACGCAGTGCTTCAAACTCCTGTACATTTGCTCAAGTGTTCCTAGAGTTTTTTGCCTTTACCCAGTCCTCTTCTCCCAACTATTTTTCAAGACATCACAAATGGCATTCTCCAAGAACTGCCATCCACTCCCAACTCCTGGGCTGGTTAGATCCCTTCCTCTGAACTCTTAAGATAGCACCACATGCCTTCCTTTATTATAAGACCTGCCACTTTAGATTTAAATTCCATTTACCTGCCTGTCTTCCCCACTAAATCATAAACTTCTCAACCACAAGGATTTTGTTTCATTCATCTTTCTATCCCCAGCTTCTGGCCCACAGAATAAACACTCAAAAAGTGTTTATTGAAATAAATGCTGATATCACAGGTTGTACAAAACTAATCTTTAAAGAATAGCACACTGACAACCAAAGTCATTGAAGTATTAACACTTATTTCAAGTGACACTGGGAAGTTACTTCCACTTCTACTGGCATCTTCTCTGTATAATACGGGGCAAACACACAATATAGCAGCAACTTAAACTGTTTCCAGTTAATTCTAAAACCAAATTAGTACATTACATATGTAGGAGGCTGAGGATTACTGCTTCCCTGTAAAATTACACAATCAGATGTATTACTACTGAGATGCAACCACTTTTGACATTTGGGGATAAAAAGAGCAATGCTTTTTTTAAAAAAGATTTTATTTATTTATTTGACAGAGCGAGAGTACACAAGCAGGGGGAGCAGCAGAGGGAGAGGGAGAAGCAGGCTCCCCTTGGAGCAGGGAGCCCAATGTGGGACTCGATGCCAAGACCCTGGGATCATGACCTGAGCCGAAGGCAGATGCTTAACCATCTGAGCCACCCAGGCGCCCAAGAGCAATGCTTTAATTTTTTTTCATTTTAGCATTTAGTCTCAGAGGGGAAATGAATCAAAAAGTGACATAATTCTTTTTTTTCTCCCAAAGGAGGTCAGAATTCCACATGCTTCATCCGTCTCAGAATTTTAAATTCTTAAAAAGATCACAAATTAAAATTATTTTGAACTTCTTTAGAAATTACGCATAAAATCAATACTTAAATACTATCTGAATTTTTATTAGGGCATAGTTTTGATTTGGTAATGAAAAGATCCAATGGTCAAACTAAAGTTTATCTTTACCAGATTCATGGACTCTTAGGGTTGAAAGGCCTCTTAAAAGGTCATCCAGGATAACTAACCATTTGATGGTTGAATTCCCCTCTATAACATCTCCATTAAGTTGCTGTCAAATCCATTTAAACACTGCTACCCTCTGGAGAACTCATTAGCTTCTGAGGTACGCTAACTTAACTGGGATACATTCTGCTATGGAGCACTTTCTTCATAGAAATTTGTCTGTGGCTTGTACCCACTGACCCTAGCTCTATGCCACTGAGCCTTACAAAACAAGTCTAAACCCTCCAACATAAGGCAGACGTTCAAATGATTGATGGATATTCCCACCCTACAAGTCCTGCCTGCTAAGCAACCATGGTATCAGTTGGGCATTCATTCATATGACATGGTTTCTAGCTCCTTTCCCATAGGTGGGTTCCAATTTGTCTCTGAGAACTGAAGAATCTAAGCGTAAATGACCAGGGCCTGGAGGTCCTTTGCCCTCATTGGGAATATTATGCCACCTTTATATACTTCACTTGTTAGAAGATACCCCCCATTTTTGGTATATCTGAGAGTCGAGTGCTCAGTAAAGGCAAACAGGCCACTGGGTCGCCAGCTCTGGGCCTGCTGGAGTAACAGCATGCCCTCCCTTTGTGGTTAACTGTTTAGATCAGAAGCCGCATAGGCAAACCAACACCTCTCCTCCCCGGTCCCTGGGGGAAATTGTTGAAGCCCACCCAAACAGTGCACCTGACCAAAGAAAAAACGTGCAGGATAGGGTGAGAGACCCAACAGAGGATTGAAGTCTAATGATTTTCGGATGTGTGCTTGGGCCCAGGGAAAGGGGAGTCCCCGTCTTCAGTTCTGCGAAGGAGGACACTGGCGCAGTGACAGCAATATCTTCTACAAACCAGCTCTGAAAAGGCCAACAGGGGTAAAGACCTGAGAGAGGAGAGACAGTTCGTGGCGACCACTTTCCTGCCGATCTCTGGTGAGAGAGAGGCGAGAAAGAATTGTCGGTTCGGGATTTTGCTTTTACCTTCACATTTCTGCTCCACAAAGTCCAAGATGGGGATGGACCAGTCCGGGCCTCGCAGGAACCCAGCGATGCTCTCCACCACCCATTCCACCTCATCTTCTTCCGCAGCCATCCCGCTCGGGGGCCGCCGCGGAATCCTAGGCCAGACCCCTGGAGCCTACGTAAGGCCCTTGGGCCGCAGGGGGCCGAGACAGAATGGGAGAAGAAAGAGTGGTCCCCGCAATCGCCCTGCTACCTGGACGAAACCTACAAACCAGTTAACGTAAAATGGTCGCTATGGCAACAGGCGCAGCCGCCCCTGACAGCCTCCCGGAAGTGAAGACAGCTTCCCCGATCTCAGAGAGGCGCATTTGAAGAACGCTTCCGATTGGCTGGAAAAGGACTGTACCGGATCAAAAGATAGCCTTCCGCCCATTGGCCCGGAGTTGCTAGGGCTGAGAGCAAAAGTGTAGCCATTGGCTGGAGGCCCTAGCAGGACTCGATGTTCCCTCTTCGAAGTGCGTGGGAGTCAAGGCTTGGAAATGGCGCAGTGAGGTACCTGGAGTGACGGGTCCTACCCCTGTAAGGGCTTCAGAGGCTTGGGTTCACCGTTGTATACAATGCATGTCAGTGCCAACCATTTTCAAACCCACTGGGCCAGAAGTCTTTGTTAATACAAGGGTTGTTTGAAAATACAAAGCCGAGCAGCGTAGCTCTGTAAGATTTGCTGATTGGCTTTATCTTTGCATCTCATAGCTCCAGGCGGGTCTTTTCACCTTTCACGGGTAGATAGAAACAACTAGAATTAGGAGATTTTCAAGGGCAAAATCGAACTTAATATTCATTTAAATAAATGTTAAATAGCCAAATCTTTATGTCAGACAACACTAACTCAAATTTTTAAATTAGGGTCCATTGCGGAATGGGTCTTCAGAGGTCACTGCCAAGGTGTTCGGTGACCCCAAATCTCTTCAAACAGCCTTATATATTGTTATACTAGGTATTGAAGATCTAGTTGACTATTAATTCATGAATGAGGCCGCAACCTATCTGGCAAGTAGAAGAGAGCTCCAAAGGGCTACAGGAAAGGAAAGGTTTTTAAAGGCTTTTTAAAAGTTTTAAAGGTGTGGAAAAAAGGAAATTGTTAGCAAAATCCATTGTTTGAGGCAAGGTCACCCTCCCGAGGGGGACGGAAAGGGTTTATCGGTAGATTTCCTAATGCTGACCGAGAAATTCCCATGTTGACTGGTTAGAAGTTACGTTTCTAGGCAGAATGACAGGTTAGGTATTTTTTAAGTCTTGGTTTACTGGTTCTGGTCCTTAACCTAAGTGACCCCATTTTGGGCCTGTGGTTTTCTTTTTAACGATATATTTATGTAAATGAGATCATATTATATGTACAGTCAAGGAACTTTTCTCACTATGAGGTCACTTTTCGTGTGAAAATATAGAACTTCTTTTGCAGCTGCATAGTATTCTATAAACTACCATTTAGTCTATTTTTACTTTGTGTATATATATATACACACACAGTATCTTAGTGGATGCAGAAATGTGATCATTACTGTGCAGTCTTTTTCTCCCTCCCTGTTGTGGGTGTATGCTACCATTTTTTTCTAACAAACTGCTGAAATAAACATCTTGTGTGTCACTAAGAACTGTTGATTTTATGGACTATTCGAGGGGGTAGATTCCAGCAGAATTGCTAAATGAAAGCATAGATGTCTTGATTTATTCGACTAATCTTCAACTGCTAGATTAAATTACTTCAATGTTTAAAACTCATAAACAGTTCTGTAATGAACACACTTCACATAAATTTTTGAACCCAAATCTCATTATTTCCTTTGAATAAATTCCCAAATGGAAAATTACTGAACTTATTTTTAAAATTCTTTTGAAAAATGTCTTTGCCAATCTACTAGGTCAAAAATAAAACATAGTTTTACTTTGCATTTTTTAATTTGAAATTGAGCATTATTTGACATGGATTAGCCTTTGTTTTTGTTCCTGGGTTCTTTCCATATCCTTCAACCATTTTTTATTGGGAAGTTATTTTTTATTATTGATGTATAAGAGCTTTTTATACAATATTATAAGAATTTTAACCCTTTGACACATGTTGCAGTGACATGCTTGTCTTTTGTCTTTTAATTTATTTCATTGTGCCTTTTGCTATATGGAAGTTTTGTATTTTCCATGTAGACTTGAAATGGGAGATTATAAGTTAATTATTTTCCTTAGTGAATAGCTATGTTCCAAACACCACTTGCTGGAAATGGGTGTGATAAAGTGTTGTGGTTTTTTAATTACTGAGTAGAGGTAAAAGGAAAGAAGGATATCATCATTCTTAAGCCAACCTATTGTGACACCAGAGGTGGATTTCTGTAGTTTATTATTCTGTTTTTCTGTTTCCTAAACCAGCTTAAAATAGAAATCCCACTTGTGTTCTGCCAGTTTCCTCTTTTCATAAAGAAGTTGCTTGTATGGTTTCTAATGAGCCTAGAGGCCACAGAATGCTATTCAACTGCACTTGGCATTACTTGGCATTAGAGTCTTCATCTTCCGTGTCTTCCAAGTGCTTTCCCATTTCACTGGAAGCAGACAATAACTGGGATGCACAAGCTCTCCTTTGGTTTATTTTCTCGGCATTATTCCTGAATGTGGATAGTGTGGATTTCCTCAGGCCTTGAATTTTTCTCATTTATTTCAAAACCTTTAAGTGTTTCAACTTTCACCTCAAAATGTAAGGCTTTTCTTTTTATTCACTACTTGGGATTCTTAGCACCAGTATGCTCATACAGTTTTAACAAAATATATTCAACATGTTCATCATGAAAGAACACAAACTCATCAGAACAATGCACGTACTTAGGGCAGCGCATGTGGGTGCGCTGGGGTAAGAGTAAGAAGACAATGTGGATGTGTGTTGTGCATTTTACCATAGGTTACTTTGTTCAGTCAAGTAGTGTTTTTCCAGTTTCACAGTAGTGCAAAGCATAGTCATCTCTTGAAGAATCACGACTTCTTATTTTGGCAGCTTTATTACTTTTTATCTCCTACATATAAACAGATTTTCATATTGCAGGTATGTGTTGTAACAAGAGAGACCAAAATAGATTACATACACACATAAACATATATATATACTCTTCACACACAAATATATATATATGTATATATGTATGTATACACACACACACACACACATAAACATACACACCCCTACATTACTTTTACCATAGGGTTGATACGGGTTTAATTATAGAACACATAAAAAGCACTTGGGACCATGCTTAGTAGTTAGTAAATGCTCAATACATATTGGCTATTACTGTTATATATAGTGTAGTTTTTTTTTTAACATCTTGCAGTGTGGCGGTAAGAAACCATTCTTTTTATTTTGCCTTTCTCCTTCCCCTGCAAGTCATTTGTGTTCTTCATGACAGTTCTGCTGAAATCTGCTTCTTTCCATCCTCTGTATGGGAACTGAGCCTCTGCCTTATGAAAGGGTCCAATCTTCTTCTTTTTGAAGATTTATTTACTTAGAGAGAGAGTGCATGCAAGCAAGGAGAGGGGCAGAGGGAGAGGGAGAGAGAGAATCCCAAGCAGACTCTGTGTTGAGGGTGGATCCCAATGTGGAGCTCGATTCCATGACCCCAAGATCATGCCCTGAGCTGAAACCAAGAGTGAGATCCTCAACTAACTGAGCCACCCAGGTGCCCCTATAAAGTCCAGTCTCAACAAGATGACTGCATTCCTTTAGGTTTTTCAGGGACCATGTGAGTAACAACTGCTCCCATTTGTGTAGTGCTTTGTAGTTTACATAGGGATTTATGTCTATTTGACTCAGTGCAACCTTGAAAGCTAAATAAAGACGGTATTAAGATTTTTCCCATCTTATAGGATTGCTAGGGTTGCTGCAACAAAGTACCACAGACGAGGTAGCTTAAATGACAGAATTTTATTTTCTCACGCTTCTGGAGACTAGGAGTCTGAAATCAAGGTGTCAGTAAGGTTGGTTTCTCCTAAGGCCTCTCTCCTTGGCACGTGGATGCTGCCTTCTCATTGTGTCCACATGGTCTTCCCTCTTTACCCATCTGTATCTAAATTTCCTCTTCTTATAAGGACATCAGTTGAAGGGGAGTCAGAATATGATATCCTGAAATATGCCACTTTCAGAATATTGATTATTTTGAGCTGAAATGAAGGCAACTGAGAACTCTCTATTCTCTCGCCATCTGCATAAAAGTAGGGCATAAATTTCCAGGAGAGTACCAGGAAGAGGAGAGGTGAGGAGAGCACTCTTATCACTGCAGGCAAGGAGTCAATGCTGAGATGAGTTTGCATAAACAGACTTGACTAAAATAACCCTTAGCTTACATTAAAAGATCTTTGTCCCCCACACATATTTCCTATTCATTTTTGCCCAATTAATGCACTCAAGAAGCCCAAATCCCCTTTCCTTCGTCTAGTTACTTCTCCACAATTTATCACCTTCTGTTAAAAAGGTGATAAATTCTTCTTCTTTTTGAAGATTTACGTAAGCCCCCAAGTCTGTCTGCTCTTTGACTTTTTTCACTTCTTTTCTGTGAAGCCCCCATGCATATACAATTTTGTTGATACTTAAAGTTAGGTATTTTCTTATCCTGTTATTCTCTCCTGTTATTCTTTTGTCAGTTTAATTCTCAGGCCCCAGCTACTAAACCTAAGAGGGTAGGGGGAAAGGTTTTTCCTTCCCTCCATAGTCGTACTGGATTAGGGCTCCCCGCCTCAGAATGACCTCGTTTTAACTTAATTATCCCCATTTAAAGGCCCTATCTCCAAATACAGTCAAATTCTTGTGTAGGGGGTTAGGATTTCAACATATGAATTTGGGGAGAGCACAACTCAGCCCACAACAGATGGGAAAACTGAAACTTTTTGAGGTCCAATTTCTTGCCCAGGGTCAGAGCAAAGTCAGGGTTTACACATCCCTGTACTTGATACTTAAACAACAAGGTACTTTCCAACTTTCACTTTATAATATAGCACAGAAATTTTTCTATATCAGTGAAAATACATGATTCTTTTTAATGTTATCTAGTGTCTTAGCTCAGGCTGCTATGACAGAATACCAAAGACTAGGTGGCTTATAAACAACAGAAATTTATTTTTCACAGGTCTGGAGTCTGGGAAATCCAAAATCAGGATGTCAGCAGATGTGGTGTTTGGCAAGAGCGCACTTCCTGGTTCATAGATGGCTGTCTTCTAGCTGTGCCCTCACAGGTGTAAGTTACAAGGGTGTCCCTTTTATAAGACCACTAATCACCTACTAAAAGGCCCACCTCCTAATACCATCCAAAGGCCCACCTCCTAATACCATCACATTAGGGGTTAGGATTTCAACATATGAGTTTTAGGGACAGAAAAACAGCTACTTTCCCCTTGTATAAACATAACACAATTTAGTTAAACAATCCCGTATTGACCTAGGCGGTTTCTTGCACTATTTAAAAAATAATTCTACAGTGAGCATCCTTGTAACTAAGTCTTTGCACCTAATCTTTATCATTTTGTGAAGACAAATTTCTAGAAGTAGAATTGCTAAATCACACCATATGCAGTTTTTAAAGACATTTGTACCCATGAAGGTTTTTTTAAGAGAAAGTATTGTGCATTCTGCAATAATCACAGTTAAATGCTAAGTAATTCTTATCCTTTACATCCATGAGTCTACACATCCATACATGTGCACAAATATATCCCAGATACTTTGGAAATTGCCAGTTTAATCAAAGTATGACCAGAGAAAAGTGAGTTCTGGAGGAAGCAGACTCTTTAATCTCACAAATACATCTCCAACACAATGCTTGGTGCTAAGAGACCCACAGTGAGTATTTGATGAACATGTGAATATTGATGAGAACATATAGTGCCTCATGTTTGCCTAAAAATAATCCATTTCTTTTTTCTGACCCTGGGAGTGAGAGTAAAGGCATGACTACTGGCAGAGCAGGGTTTTGTTTTTTTTTTTTTAATGTTAACGAAACATGCTTGCCATTCTAGATCAAATGGTTTAGTTATTATTAGCAATAGGCTTCAAAATACCTGTGCAATAGAAATGTCATCTTCATATATAATTTATAGAACATGTAAAACATCACTAATGAACTATCTAATTGCTACTCCAAATGGTATGATTTCAAGTAAAGTGAGAGGGGGAAAAAAGGTCACTGCTTTAATCCTATAAATTGCTTTTATCCTGGCTATAGAACGACTTTTTAGAAGTTCTAAATTATAGGTTATTTGCAAATATCTTTTCTTGATTATTTGGTCTATGTAACAGCAAAGGGATGGAGGAGGTTTCCATGGGTTGGCAAATAAAAAATTACCCACCGTATCTTCAAATTCTCCGATGAATCCTTAGATTTTTATTGCATGTGCAGATGTGGCATCACAGAATTTTCATTCTCCTTTCAGTGTCTTTTGTTTTCTGCTCCTCATAATCTATAAAATATCCAGCAGCTTGATATAAAATAGCAGCAAAAAAGGGTGCCTGGGTGGCTCAGTTAGTTAAGCATCTGACTCTTGATCTCAGCTCAAGTCTTGATCTCAGGTTGTGAGTTCAAGCCCCATGTTAGGCTGGGTGTGGTGTCTGCCTAAGAAAAAGTTTTTTAAAATAAAATAGCAGCAAAGAAATAACAAAAACACAATGACTTCAAATCATGGCTAAATATATACATTTGGTATAAATTGGCCATAGCTTAAAAACCTTTCTTTATTAATGGAGTGCATACTATGTGCCAACCACTGTGCTAGACGCTCAGAATAAAGAGCTCTGGATCTGGTACCTTCTAAATTCCGAGTGCATGACAGATTGCTTATTTTCATTTCATCTCTAAATGTTCAGGGTCTTTTCGTGGCATTTGTTCTTTTTATTTCACCTCCCTTTCTTTATTCATTATTGGGTTTTTTGTTCACTCTTTTACTTGTGTGTGTGTAAATATTTTTCATATCTTTTTTCCCTTCTCTTTCCTTCTACCTTTTATTACCTACTAAGCTGACTCTTACATTTGTCTCCTATGTGTTTTCTCACCTATTTTTCTGTTTTGTTTTCTTCTATTACTGGCTTTTGGGGAGGGTAACTAATTTATAGACCATGCTTATAGTGTTTTATATCTGGTTTTTGTTCTCTTAAAATCAGCTGCAGTCTAGGTTAATGGCCTCTAAATTTTTTTGACCAGATAATCCATCAGTAAAAATTTTTTGAGTACTCCCCTTAATATACAAATATATATTTACTAATGAGCTACATAGATGTACATACACATATATGAATATACACAATTGTATAATAGATAATTTAAAAACAAAACTTGAAAAAAAATTGAAATTAACAAAGGGTGAGATAAAAATATATAGGTTGAAATTCTAATACTTTTTCCCTGAGTGCCAGTGGATCATCTAGTGCACCCACTGTGGAAGCCCCTAGTTTGGATTTGATAAACTTATAGTTTGGTCTTCTCTCATTGTAAGGAAGCCACTGAGCAACCTGTTTGTTCTATTCCCTTTTGGAATATTATGGGAGGAAAGAGTAAAGACAATTTTGAGAGTCATCTTTGGAGCCCAGCACATTGAAATCAAAATTCTCAAACAAAAAGAGTAATAAATGCCTCTTGTACCTTTAGAATAGGTAGAACCATCCTATCTGGGAACCATGCTGATGTGGGAGGCAGTAGGGAATTAGCTTAATAATGGAACATTTCTTAAGGATGGCAGGGAAACTTTCTTTTATTTATTCATTTAAAAATTGTATCTTTATTGCTTTTTCTGTTGGAAAAGTAATATATGTGCATTGAAAAAAGCGCAAACATTATAGAACTATACAATGAAGAAAGTGAAAGTCTCCTATTTTTCCTACCACCTAAAGAAAACCACTGTAATTGTGTGGTTATTGGCCTCCAGATTTTTTAAATGCACATGTTAACATGTATTATTGTCTTCTTCAACCAAAATGAGACCATTCCTATTTATACAACAGTTTTTACTTCATTTTCCAAGAATATCTTTCAATAGTAATACAAAGAAATTGTTCTTTTACATGGATGCATAGTATTCCGTTATATAGGGATATCTCTTTATTTTGTTTATGCTCATGCCCAATATTTTGCTCTTATAAACAATGCTACAATAAACAATAGTATACATGTAATTCTGCATTCTTGCCTGAGTAGTTTCAGAAAAGAGAAGTGAAATTCCAGGTGTAAGGATATGAAACATTTGTGGAATATTAAAATTTTCTATCAGTACTACCAAATTGCCCTGCAAAAGGAATACCAACTGATACTCCCACCAAAAGATTTGTGTGTTTATTTTTCCACACCTTTTCAGCACTAAAAACTATTAGTGTTTTCGTGATTTTTCGTAATGTGAAAGCTAAAAAATATTTACTTGTTTTTTAAATTTTATTTATTTGAGAAAGAGAGTGAGCATAAGCATAGGGAATGGCAGAGGGAGAGGGAGAAGCAGGGGGCTCGGGCTCCATCCCAGGACCCCTATGATCATGACGTGAGCCGAAGGCAGACCCTTAACCAAATGAGCCACCCAAGCACCTCATTTACTTGTTTTAATTTGCCTATGTTTTATTGTTAATGAGATTGTGGATTCTTTCATATATTCACCAGCCATTTATATTTGTGAGAGCAAAGATTCTTTGTTTTGTTTCCTTTTATTGTTCAAATTTGCAAATATATACAAAAGAACCACCATGCTTCAACAGTTATTAACATTTTTGCCAAGCTCAAACACCATGTCATTTCATGTAAGAGTGCTTTTAAGTAAGACTGGAGGATATCATTTAGTGCCCTTTGACCCAGGCCCTCACCTCTAATTCCTTGGCTAACCAGAAAAACTGTGAACTAAAGGAGTAATGAGAGCCAACCCTAGGTGTCCTGCCGCAGTGAAAACCAAGTTACTGATGCAGGCCACCAGATGGCAGACCACGGGGAAAAAGAAAAAGGAGAGGAAGAAATCTAAACCTACCAAGACCCAGCTCCAGGATGACCAAGTGTTACAGAACTTGGTTTCCTGTTAGTATTGATTAGTCAGAGGCATTGTTTTAAACCATAGTAATGTGCTTAATTATCTGATAGTAATGTGGTTTATTATGTGATGTATTTTATTAGATAAAATATCGTTTATGTTTTTCCCCTATAAAGGTTATTACCATTCTAAAGGCCTCCAAAAATAATGTCTTAATTGGAATTGCACCAAACCTATAAGTTAATTTGATAAAAAAATCAAGATCTTTGTATTTCTTTTTCTCATGAGAGAACATGATGCTCTCCCCACTTATTTAGGCCTCCATTTGTATCCCTTAGTAAGGATTGCAGTTTTCCTTATAAAGATCATGCATATCATTCATTAAGAATTTTACTGGGGGAGGGCGCGCCTGGGTGGCTCAGCCTGTTAAGCGTCTGCCGTAGGCTCAGGTCATGGTCTTAGGGTCCCGGGATCGAGTCTCAGGGTCCCGGGATTGAGCCCCACGTCAGGCTCCTTGACCGGGTGGGGAGCCTGTCAGTGGAGAGTCTGCTTTTCCCTCTCCCTCTTCTGCTCCCCTTGCTTGTGCACAGTCTCTGTCAAATAAATAAATCTTAAAAAAAAAGAATTTTACTTGGGGTGGGTTTATTTTACGTATATTCTAACCGGATTTTGATGATTTTACAGAAATATATTGGTATTTGCAGATTAAATTTTAATTTCGTTTTTTATTAAAGTAGCTATTAGTTCTTTCTAGTTTTCTTGCTTTGCAATTATGTAATCTGAAAAATACCATATTGTATTTGCCTTTCCACTGTTTATTTCTCTTATTTCTATTTCATGTGTCATTATATTGGCTAAAAATGACATAAAAATGTAAAAACTTAATAGTAATGATAAAATATAGCTTTATTACATATAATTGAGTTATTTGGAAAAGATACTCATGTTTATTTTAAATTTATATAGTGGCATGTTTTTATTAAGAATATAAATGGGTATTAAATTTCATCCAGTGGCCTTTCAACATCTACTGATAGGATCACGTACTTTTTCTTATTTAATCAATTTATGTGGTTATTTTATTAATGTTTCCTTACATTGCCAGTGTTTTGTGTCTAATATTCATAAGTAAGTTTTGTCTGTAAATTTTGGGGGAGTGTCATATCTTTATTGGATTGTAGTGTTAGAGCTATATTTAGCTCATAAAAGAATTGGATAACATCCAATAATTTTCTGTGTTTTATGTTCCAGAATAAATATATAATGATTTTTATCTGTTTTATTATTATTATGTTCCCAAGGCAGTTCTGGAAAGAATGCTATTTTTAAAATTTAAAAATGAAAATAAAGAAATGCTTGTATTACAGTAGAGGCGTTTTTACAATTCAGAACCTTAAAGAGCTAAAATAAAGGTTATTTTCCCCACCCCAACATGTTAAAGAAATGCCTGCCAAACCCATTATAAAAGATTATCTCTGTCTGGGTGTGCTACGGGTTACACTATTACATAAAGCAGACAAAATCCTTTATTTTTCTCAGCTGTTCTGCTCAGTCATGGAAAGAATAAAATTACGCCTAGTGATTCAGCATCTGAAATGTTATACCAAGTCAAAAGTTGCTGCCTATATAGTTTTCACAAGAAGCTATTGGATTTCTCAGGTTCTGGTATGATAATAATATTCCAAGGAAGTCTTTCTTGGTTGGGGGTGGGAAGCACTAAAGAATTTGACCCTTGTTTTATCTAGCTGTATGACCTGCCTCTGGAAGTAAGTCATGGCTTGGATAATAAAAAAGTAGTCGTGGTAAACTTCTCCATGAATAATATTGATAAAACTTCATTATGACCCTTCTCATGACCAGTCACAACATTGTTCAACAGAACTTTCTGGCATGATGGAAGTGTTCTGTGTGTGCAATGCATACCTGTGTCTGTTGTGGCTCCGAGGACTTAAAATGTGGCTAATGCCAATGAGGAACTGAATTTTTACTTTTATTTAATTGTAATTAATTTAAATTTAAGTAGCCGCAAGAGGCTAGTGGTTACCATACTGGACAACACAGCTTCAAAGCATGAAATTGAATGAGTGTAGATACATTAAGGACCCAGAATGTTTCCAGCACGAAACATTTCCCTATTGTGCATAAATAAATTTCACTTGCCAGTATTTTGACAACTGAAAATCAGTATCGGTCTCTGCTCTCTCCTCCAAAATCACTTATGCTTGCATTTAAAAAGTTGGTTTAATACTTTTCTCCTGTCTGAGACACCTTTTCCCATTCTGAGAAGTCTCTGTTTTTCCTCTCACTGGCATTTTGCTATTGTTGCTGCTCTTTGTTCACATGCTTTCAGCTCTGCTGTTAGGTGTCTTTGTAATTTCACATCTGAATTTTTGTTAGTTTCTTTAAATAAAGCAATTGGGTTTAAATACTGACATGAACATGGATATGACATGTATAATGATGGATAATTATATCAATAAACCGGGCATGGGTAAAAAAGAGTGATCAAGAAGAGTTGGCAAAAAATGTAATGAAAACTTAAGAATAGAATTGGCACTTTAGTATGGAAATTGCAGCCATATCATTGAACTCCTTTTCAAAGATGAAGCCATTTCACTGAATCCATTACTGTAATTACACTTTAAACTTGCTAAAAATGTGTATCGGTATACACCAGTTTTACACGTAGTCTCCACACCCCGCTCCATTATTATTAAAATTTTAAGATTTGGTGGTTACATTATTGTAGCAGTACTGCATTGAGTTGCTTCTTGCATTTCTGTAGGAGCAATCTGAACATATATTGGAAACTTTTTATGGTTCCAAACGACCTAATAGGATCAATGAATTATTTCAGTGAATTATCTTTTCATTAACAGATTGCAAAGTATTATTTTTAGAGAGGTTGAAACAACGATTCATTCGAAGATAAAGCTTCATCATTTAATAAATTAATTCATCATTCAAGTCGTGATCTTCAGCAGTTGAGAATAATGGTAGCTACCTAAATATAAAAAACCAAAAGCTAGTTTTTAATGAAATTACCTGTGGCTAGAATCCAAATACTGAAAACACTGAAATATTAGACTGCCTGGGTACTTAAAAAAAGACCCCAAGTTTCTATCAAGATCCTGAGACTGGTGGTGGAGGCCAACTCTCAGAGGGATGAGAGAGGTGGCAAACTCTTCAGGAAGGAGCAGAAACAAAATGCTACACCTCACTCGGATCAGTAACTGAGATTAGCCCAACATTTTGATAAAATATAATCTTATTCCCTGGGTCCCCACTGACTCACAAATTTAAGTTTGCATTGTATCTTAGGAAAAGTTTTGCTAACAAAATAATGGCATGAACACAAGAAATAACAAAAAACACGAGACGATTCTTTTTATCTGTTTTTGCATGATTACCTCATTTTAAAAATGAATGTAATGTAAGATCATTTTTTATGATAGCTAATAATATTAGCTATTTTTGCCTGTTCGTTATTTCAGGTAAACTTCAGAATTATCTTGCTAAGTTCTCCCAGAAGTATTTTTATTAGGATTTTGCCTAATAACTTGAAGTATATTAATTAATTGGTGGGGGAAATGACAGTATTAAAATATTAGTCTTCTGAAATATAACTCTTCTTGTACTTAATATCTTTCAGGAAAGTCCTCTCATTTTCTTCATATTAGTGATATATTTTTCATTAAAGGTCATTAACATATATTCATGTCTGCTGCTACTGTAAATCAGGATTCCTTTTTAATTATGTATTTCAAACTGGGTATTGTTGGTACATATGAATGTTATTTCAATTTTATATATTTCCATCCATTTTACCCAAACTTTTAAAGTATTCTATATTTCTCTCCCTGAAATGGAAGTTTCTTTTGTTGTCTATTCTTTTTTTTAAGATTTTATTCTTAAGTACTACACCCAGCGTGGGACTCGAACTTATGACCTGGAGATCAAGAGTCGCATGCTCTACTGACTGAGCCAGCTGGGCACCCCTTGTTTTCTATTTACTTAATCAAAATAGAACCTACTCATTTCATACATGTCATGTTTATTACAGTTTGAGACTTACTAGGGTTGGGAGCACTGGCCTATCACGTGTAGACAGAAGGCTCTTTCTAGCAGATTTAGGATAACAAAGGCAAATCGTATTCCAGAATATCTACAGATCAACTTAGAAATAGTAATTTCTGAGGTGTCTGGGTGGCTTAGTCAGTTAAATATTCTACTCTTGATTTCAGCTCAGGTCATGATCTTAGGATCCTGGGATAGAGCCCCATGTCAGGCTCCCTAGCCAGCAGGGAGTATGCTTTTCTCCCTTTCCCTCTGCTCGCTCTCTCTGTCTCTCTCTTTCAAATAAGTCTTTAAAAATAAAGATTTAAAAAAAGAAATAGCAATTTCTGCTTAGACATTCAAGGATGCATAGGGAAGATTTTGTTAGAGAAAAAATTACCCTACGGGTGTTCAGAATTTGTTGCCATAAACTTCTGAAGCTTTTGAAGATGTTACTGTTATGTTGATGTGTTGGCAATAAAGTAGGCATTTAATTTAATTGAATGAATGAATATCTGTAGCACTTTGTATGCCCTGAGGATATAGTGATGAGCAAAAATAAAGCTTAAGGGAAGATAAGACATTAAATGCTCACCCAGATAAATGCATCATCTGGTCCTGGAGTGGAGAATTTGAGGAATCCAGAAATTGTGGCAGCCACAGGAACCCCTTCAATTTGACCTTAACCACCCACAGGAAATCTAACCCTAATTAATGCTTTTTCTTTTAGGATTTCCCATCTGAAATCCCTGATCTGTGAAACAAAGGCTGGAAATAGACTTTAAGACTGTCCTACTGGACACATTTGTCAAACAGATGAAGAACTAGGTAAGACAGCCCCTAAACCACCACTCCAAATTCAGTTAGATAACTAAACTTTCTCTTGCCTGACCAACTTTGTCCCCCACTTGCAAATTATGAAATATTCTCAATGACTTTTCAAGGAACTACCAGAGCCTGAGACCTCATTCTGCAGCATCTCTGAACAGTAGATCAACCTAGCTATTTATATTGCACATTGGCCAAGGACTTTTCACTTGCCCGTAGCCACTGTTCAGAGTGTCCAGACCACACACTGGGTATATCTCAACTGTACCCTTGAAACGGGACTCAGTTGAACTCCATGATCCATTGCTTTTGGGTGGAGCTCCATGTGCCTAGGACTAGGAAGTGCCTAAAACCTACCTGATAACATATATAGTCAGTCCAATTAGTCCAGTCAGGAAAACAGAAACCACTGTACATAGTTCAAACAGATAAGGGATTTAATTCTGGAAAATGGTTACAAACGTGTTGTAAGGGCTAGAGGAGAAAGGGAGAGAAAGAAAGGAATGTCGTCCAGAGATGAGCAAGCTGCTACCACCACTCAGCCTGGAGCCCTCCAGCTGCATGTGCTGCCAGAAAGTTACTGTGTGGCCCATGTTAACTCCACCTTCACAGAAGGGGCTCCCCATGGCCAGTGCCAATCTGCCATTGAGACTCTTCTACCACTGGGACCAGACTAGAATGGCTTATTCTTTTCTCCCACCAGTGACTCCCATTGGCCACATCTGACTGGAAGCCAGTGGGTAAAGGATTTGGGGAATGGAGTTATAGGCTTCCAGCCCCTGCAATTACAGACTACAGAAGGGAGAGTGTGGCATTGTGCCAACAGAAAGAAAAAAACAAACAAACCTGGCACAATAACATCATTTAGGTAGACATTTATCATTTTTAATCATTTCTGTTTGGGGGAAAATTACTTCTGAATGGATTGGATAAGTGTAAAGGACTAATCACTTTCTGATTATTTCCTGAGAAATCTTGCTGTTGAGGCTTATTAAAGTGGCCATAGCACAAGACAGCTAGGGAGCCAAGGGTGGTGGAGAAAGGGAAGAATGGACAGGACAGAACAGGTCCAGGGGCAGACATCTGGATAATTAATCTGAGAGGCCAGCATGCATTTTGAAAAAGACTCCACCTTTCTAATGAGAAAACATTTTGCCTCTAAAATTGAGGACTGAGGTAGAAGAACAACAATAAAAACCTTTTCTTTTGTCTGAGTAGCAAGAGCCAATGAGTTTCATAAGAAGAAAAAAATCTAGCTTACTAATTATATGTAAAATCTCCTTTAAAATAGAACAAAAATGAGTCACCAAAAATACAAAAGCTACATACGTTAGCATCCTTGCATGTGTTTAGATAACTAAGTAGACCAGCATAACACAGTTATGTCCCCAAATTAGCTCCCTTCCATACTCCACCCAGGGATATCCACTAGCATTTGTAAAAAGCTCACATTACCATCAGTTGATACCTGATGTGGAATTTTTTAAACTTCTTTGTATTTCCTCCACCCTCACTCTGATTCACAAAATGCTTTGTTGGAGTTTACTGGGATTTTGTGGCTTCTCTGACTCAAAAATGAGTTCATTCCTATTTTGTTAGTTGGCATAGAAAACATTCAATGAGCAATGCTGAGCAGGGGGATATTCTATGAGTAAATATGTATAGATCATTTCAAAGATTGTTTTGAAAATTCTTTTTAGTAAAGTACATTTAATTTTTAGAATCTTGGGAACTTAAAACATTAGCCTTTAAAATGAACTTTGTCTGCTCCTCGCCAGAGTGTATAAATGGGAGTATAGATACCTTAAGTTAATGACTATATTTTGTGGGGTACCAATCTGAAATGTTGTTCTAGAGACTTATGTCAGAATTATGAAATATTTTAGAATTATAAAAGTTGGAATGGGTTTCTGGAACTACTTTTTTTTAAGCTGCCACTTGCTGTCATCATGAAATACTATTATAACCAATGAAAATTAATATAAAAATAATAAAGTAAGTATATATATATATGTGCATTTAAATTTTTCACGTGATAAAAAGAAGAATATTTTGGTCAGGTATTTATGTTTATGCACAATGCTCTCCCAGTTCTTATGGAACTGAAGTAGTCGATTCATTTAATAATTAATCCTCCTAGGAAAATACTGGAAAGGTAAAAGCAGTGGATCAAGTTATATTGGTTTGTGTAACTTAAACTTTCCCCTCTCTCCTCTTCAAGGTAGTAGGGTGAACATTCAAGACACACTCCTAGAGTGCTTTCACACACTACCAGTACTTACTTGCATTCAGGCCATCTGCACAGGTGTGGCTATACTGTTTGTTCAGACAATGAAACACATCCATACCCATTGTGGTAGGTAGAATAATTGTCCTCAAAGCGTCCACTCCCTCCACCTCTAGAACTTGTGAAAGTGTTACCTAACATGGCATAAAGGACTTTGCAGATGTGATTAAGAATCTTGAAATTAGATTTTTTAGATTATCCAGTGAGCTCAGTCTAATCACATGGCTCTTTACAAGCAAACTTTTTCCCAGCTAGGATCAGAGAAAGATGAGACTATGGAAGAAGAGTTAGAGGGAGATAAAATGTTGATGGCTTCGAAGACAGAGGAAGAGGCCACAAGTCAAGTAATGTGGGCAGCCGCTAGAAGTTGAAAAAGGCAAGGAAACAGAATCTGCCTTAGAGCCTCTGGGAGGCTCTATTGACACCTTGATTTCAGTTCAGTGAGACATGAGCCTGATTGGTGACCTATAAAACTATAAGATAACAAATTTGTGTTGTTTAAGCCACTAGATTTGTGGCAATTTGTTATTGCAGCAATAGAAAACTGATTATACATAAAGCCACTGCCTTAAGCCCACTTGCTGCCTTGGCCATCCTGCCCTTGCACTGGGACTCTTAAGCCAGGAACAAAAGGGGAGACCCCGGCATAGCAGAGTTCCCTAGAGCCCTGTTCTGACACTGCATCCAGCTTTTAGTTCTGACGGGCCTGTGTCCGAGCTTTACCAGTGTAAAATGTTTTGACCATAACTTTTGATTACAGGGACCTAAATCAGTGACTTTCAAACTTTTTTGACTCCAACCCACCTACAGTAAGATATACATTTTGATGTCAACCTGATATACACACAATTCACACACACACACGCACACACACACAATTATATAACTCAAAACCCATGTTTCATGACACAGTGTTAATCTTTACTACATGCTCTGTACTCTGATATTTTCAATTCTATTCTCTTCCTTTTTTTTTTTTTTTTTTTTGAGAGAGAGAAAGAGTGCATGCGGACCTCAAGAGGGAGGGACGGGCAGAGGGACAGGGAGGGAGAAAATCTTAAGCAGGGTTCACATTCAGCACTGAGTGCAACGCGGGGCTCCATATCATACCCCTGAGATCAGGACCTGAGCCTGGTTAAGTATCACTTAACCAACTGAGCCACCAGGCACCCCTATTCTCTTCCAGTTTTTAATGTAAATTGCAATCCACTAAACTGATTTCATGATTCATTAGGCTGCAACCCTGGACTGAAAAACACTGACCTAGATAATGACAACTCTATGGTCAGGATGTAGAATTTCTGCTGGAGAATACATTCTGTTTTATTTTAAAGGAAGCATAAACATGTGTTCAGAACTTAATTTGTTCCTATATGTAACTTTAATTTGTTATTGCTATTTATTAATGTACCAAAAACATATTGGTTTTCTGAAAGTAAACATCAAACCCATGATAGTTTATAGTCAGTAAGAGAGAAGGACCACAACAGGGAGAAACAATTTTTAAATGAATAGTCACTGGGTACATGTATTTAGTGTTCTGTTTTCTATGTTGCATCTCTCTCCTTTTTTTCCTTATTGCTATTTATAGCAACAGCATTATTTCAAACACTTATAGTTTGTTTCAGTATCCCTGAACTTAGAGGTCCTGGAGGAGTTTACACATGCATTTAAAATCATATTTGTTACAATTCAACCAGCTTTTCTAGGTGTTGGTAGCAAAAGGGTTTGAAGATTGTGATACATTAGTTAGCTTTCACTAGGTTATGAAAAACAACCACCCAACTCCCGGTGGCTTATGACAGCAAAGTTTTATTACTCAATCACCGCACATATTGGCTAAGCTCTGTTCTGGGATCTTCATTCTGGGTTGTAGACTGAAGGAGCAGCCCTCTATATGAGACACACTGGTTCATGGCTAAACCCTGGGATGTTTCTTAAAGCTTCTGCTCAGATGGGGGGGCATACATCACTTCCACATACATTCCACAGACAAAGCAAGTCATAAGGCTAAACTTGACGGCCATGCAGTGGTGAACACAATCCATTTATAGGCAGAGCAACAGATAATAGGGAACAATGGTATAATCTAGGCCTGTGTTCGCTCCCATGATGCTGCAACCAGAAGGGTTTATCCTTACATCTCTGTCAATTCAAAACTCTATTTTATTGTTGGATTATATCTGAGATTTACCATTATAGCATTTATGCTTCCCTTTTTAATGTATCTTCAATCACGCTATAATGTTGTTTGTCTCCCTTAATGCTTTTTGCTATAAAATCAGTTGTGCTGATCATGTTTTTATAGGCCACACATGGCTCTGGCTACCATGGCTTATAATAACATTAGGAAAACAGTGTTTTTCTAGCTTAGCCTACACTCACAGCAATGCAAGACCCCATCTCTCTCTCAAGCCTCACCAGGCACTGCATGTGCTTCTGCAAGGAGTCCAGTGGTGCCCAGGAGGATCCCTCCAGGGGCCTGTGCAGCCTTCCTAGCCTGCTGAGAAGAGAGCAGTGTTCCCTCCCACCTCCAGATGTCTACAGAGCACAGCTGCTTTGCACAGCTCACACCTTCAGAGGCTCCAGGGATTTCACTCTTTTCTAAATTAATAGCCATCTTTCCCCAGGGCTTTGGCTCAAGTTTCTAGTTGCTGGGACACCACTGGATAGAGAATAATATGATTAATACTCAAAATTACTCTGACAGCCAAACCTTCTATTTCAATAAAGCTTCTCTCTCCCTCTCCCCCCCTTCCCCCTTTTCCTTCTCCCTCCCCTTTCCCCTCTCTCCCAGCCCCTCCCCCCTCCTCCTCTGCTGTGGATGCTTGTTTATCCTCCAGTAACCAACTCTACCCTGGAAGCTGTGAAACTGATAACATTTAAACATCAGGTTTTTATTATGCTGGTACAGGCACTATGAATTGTAGGCCATTCCCCTTGCTTTATTAAAATTTTCTTCTTTTAAAAACTCGATAATCACACATGGGAAAAATCAATAATATAATAGGGCTTTTAATGAAAACCATTGTCTACTGCACCATCCTCTCCCACCCCTAATTCGATTTCCCAAAAGGAACCACTTTTAATTGTTTCTGTTTCAAGGTTTTTTAGTGGTTACTTCCCTAGTTCTAAATAAGGGGCCTTTCCTGCTATCTCTTGATTTATTGGTAAATCAGTACATTAGGTGAGCAGATTAATGCCCCTATTAAAGTTGGCATTTATTTTTTCTCTAGTAACCCATATTTAAGTTTTCCCTGTTTGTTTCATAGGCTGCTTCTAAAAATTGAAAACTACTGACAATAACAACAATGTAAATATTGTAACTACGTAAATATTGTTGATAGAAATATTAGATACTAAGATTTCATTTTCCTCTCCACAGGGACCCTTAGAGATCATGTAAAAAAAAAAGACTGCTCAGATTTAAAATACCAGTTTTACTTGGCTGGTTTGATTTTATATTTCTATCTCTTTTCACTTAGGCTGAAAATCTTGGCTTCAATGATAATAACATAACAATCAGTACCTAGAGCTCTGTTACTCTCTTTTCCCCAAAAGTTTATTTTCAAAAATGTCAAACCTACAAAAAAAGCTGAAAAAAATAGTACAATAAATGTCTGCACATCTTTTATCTAGATTCATAAATGGTTAAAAAATTGCCACATTTGCTTTATTTCGCTTTTGTTTTTGCTGAGTCATTTGGAAGCACATTGCAGACGGCTTGACAATTCACCACTTGCATTTTCTCCTACAACAAGGACATTTTCTTACAAAACCGCGATCCCATTATCAGACCCAAGGAATTTAATATTAACATACTGTGACATGACCCATATCCAGATTTCCCCAGTTATCCCCCAAAATGTCCTTTGTAGCTTCTTTCTATCTAGAATTCGATCAAGCTCATTCATTACATGTAACAGAAATACCTCTTTAGTCTCCTTTGTTGTTCCTTGCTTTTTTTTGGATGGGGGAGAGAGGGTGTTCAGTACATTTGACACTTTTGCAGAGTACAGGCAATTGCTCTGTAGAAGAATGCCCTACATTCTGGATTTATCTAAGTCCTTCATCATGATTAGATTCTGAAGATTAAACATTTTTTGTAAGAATATCCAGTAGAAGTATGCACTTCCCATCGCATCACATCAGAAGACACAAAATGCCAGTTCATCTCATTGGTGATGATGCTAATGATCATCTTCTTCAGATGGTAGCAGCTAGAATTTCTCCAGTGCAAAGGTATCCTTCCCCTTTGTAAAAAAGTCTATGGGGTGACTCTTCAAGACAATGTAAATCTCCTGTTCCCCAATCACCTTTGACTTGATGGTTTTAGCATCTCTTGATGACCCTTGCTTGAATCCGTTACACTGAGGTTTTATTTATTTATTTATTCATTTACTTAAACATTTTGTTTATTCATTTGAGAGAGAGAAAGAGAGCACAAGGTGGTGGTGTCCTTGCCGAGAAGTGAGCGTGAAGTGAGCAGAAGTCCCAGGACTCTGAAAACATGACCTGAGCCGAAGGCAGATGCTTAATGGACTGAGCCATCCAGGCTCCCCTAAACCGAGATTTTTTTTTTTTAAGATTTTATTTATTTATTTGTTTGGGGGGGGAGGGAGAGAGAGCATGCACAAGCAGGGGGAGCGGCAGGCAGATGGAGAAGTAGGCTCCCTGCTGAGCAAGGAGCCTGATGTGGGACTTGATCCCAGGACCCTGGGATCATGACCTAAGCTAAAGGCAGATGCTTAACCGACTGAGCCACCCAGATGTCCCTCCCCTACACTGAGATTTTAAAATGATAATTTTTTAAATCATTCTTTCATAATGACTGCATAGTATACCAGCCTTTAGAATTGTATCATAATTTATTTATTAGTCCCCTATTGATGGATATTTAGGTGGTTTCCGGTATTTTGCTTTTACAAACAATGCTGCAAAGAACACCCTGGTATCTGTATGCAAATGTGCAACTATAATTGTTAGATGAATTCCAGGAAGAAAATTTGCTCAAATTTGGGACAACTCCAGAGAGTCATTCCTGCTCCAGAACTCCCCATAGGATGACTGAGGCCTCAGCTGAAACTTCACTAGGTCAGCTTTTCCACTGTCCAGTCCTATCTTCCTCACTTCCTCAGAGGTATCTCTCTAGTAAACTTCTGCGTGCAACTTCCCCCTAGGAATTTGTATGTCGGGAACTTAGAGTAAAACAGTGTTCTACCAGAGGTGGCACTAGCCTCCAGTAGTTGTGACATTTACAACATAATTATAGACTATTT
>NW_024426774.1:63165176-63349155 GCF_017311325.1 Ursus maritimus
TGTTTAAAAAGCCAGGTCATTTGTTCTGTAGAATTTTCCATATTCTGGATTTGGGTGATTGTGTCCCCGTGTGTATTCTTATTTCTGATACTTTCTGTAAACTAGTAGTTATAGGAGAGTATAACCAGTATGGTAATTTTACTCTGCTAGATTAATTAGATTCACCTCCACCCATTTAAACCTGTTATTCTGAAACTCTTTTTTACTTTTTTTTTTCTACGCTGTAAAATTTAAATATTGATTATCTGATGCTAAGAGATAAAAATCAAAGCTCCCCATGATCAGGAGAGATCATTTATGATTGCATTCCACTGCCTCAGCCTCCAAACCCCTTCCACACAAACCCACACACAGACTTCATATATGTAACCGAAAGGCTTTCCAAATTCTTAATGAAAACTGGGAACAAATAATGGAGAATGTGCTTACCTAGGTTTACAGCCTTAAACCCTAAACACCTTCCTCTCAAAGCAGAGTATGATTATCTTGTTCTCATCAAGGAAGGGAACCAAAGAAGGGATTATTTGCATATAGAATTCCATGTTGTTACTAATTTTAAAAGCCATCCTGGCTTTCTTCTGTCAAATGGTTTGATTGTGGATCACATTCTTTCATCGACAGCTGGTGTATTCTAAGTCAATTAATCAACATGCATTTATCAAGCACCTGCTGTGTGATCAACGTCATTCTTAGAGAATTCATGCTGATTAAATTCTCCCTAAAACAATCAGGAAGCTGTATCTTATTTCTGCTCTGCCCTCATCCCCACCCCCAATTCACACAAATGCATTCCAAAATCAAATAGATGCTCTTTTTGTAACAATTTACTGTTTTGAATTATCTACACAGTGCTCCATTCTGTTCGGAGCTGATAACACTCTGGACAATTACGATTTTTCTAAGGTACTAAAAGCACTTTTGCATAAATGTATATACCCTTTTGTGTAATTATGTTCTCTTATGTGTCTCCTTTTAAAGAAATCTCAGAGTTTTTGTTCATTTTATTTTTTTGTTAATGTCATTACAAGTAACAGAAACCAGCTAGAGCTGGCTCAAGAGAAAATGAAAACTTATTGGAAATCTATTAGGCTCTCTCATGGAATCCAAGAAGAACTAAACTACCAAACGGGCCTCTGGAAAGGCAGAAGACAGGGAAGCTCTGGGGACCCTGACAACAGCTGCTCACAAATCTTCCCTTTGGAATTCTGCCATTAACAGGACTCAGAGCCAAACGTCTCTGATCTCTGTGTATCTCAGTTCAAAATTCAAATTCTTGGGCAGGAGGATCTGATTGGCTGTGCTGTGATCAGCAGGCTGCTGCTGCTCCAATCAAGGATGGCCAGGAGACAGGGTTGCTTCTCGGTATGTGCACCTCTAATGCAGAGCCACCAGCCACGTGCGGCTACCGAACACTTGCAAGGTGGCTGGGACACTGAGGAAATGAATTTTTTCATTTTACTTGTTATTGGTTTAAATTTTGAAACTGAAGCAATGTAAAATATATTTCCATTACCTACAACTTCACTGTTTGGGTGGAACTACATTTTTACTTTAATTGCTAAAATTTACCATCTGAACTGAGATGTGCTGCCAGTGGAAAATACTCATCAGATTTTGAAGACACTGGTAAAAAAAAAAAAAAAAAAAAGACGACGACGACGACGACGAAGAAGAAGAAGAAGAAGAAGAAGAAGAAGAAGAAGGAGAAGAAATATTCCATTAATAGTTGTATTTATTTTTATTTTTATTATATGTTGAAATTATAATATTTTGGATATTGTGGGTTAAATAAAATATTAAAATTGCTTTTAACTATTCTTTCTACTTTTAAAAAATATTACTACTGGAGAATTTTAAACTATATATGTCGTGCACAGTATATTTCTCCTGGACAGCATTCTTCTTATAGCTATGAAGGATCCATTTCTGAGGACAGGGGCAGTTCCAAGATACTAGACAAAAATTCGCAGCAAAACAGACACCCTCAAAGGGGTCAACTACATAGTACAAAATAACAGATTTCTGGGATAACCTAATGTACTCAATCGATAGTGGAAAACATCTCTTCAGCATTGTTTGACTACTTCATTGCAATATTCATTATATCACTAAGGAATATTGAAGGCTTTAGTGTTTGATGGTACAAATTTCTGTCCAACATTTCTAAACAAAGCCTCATGGAGCTGAAAATCTGGTAGAGGGGAGAGAGCCAATAAGCAGGTAAACAAAGGCATAATGCCGTGATATTAATAGATGCTGGGGAGGGGGAATGTAAGGAGACAGAGAATGACAGGGGATGTTCTTTAGCCAGATGATTAGGGAAGACCTCCCTGATCACTGACATTGAAGTAGAAAGCAGAATAAAGGAGAAGGGGTGAATCATATGACTCTCAGGAAAAAGCAGCCCTTCAGGCAAGTGGAATTAGTTCATCATGTTTCAGGATCCACAGGGAAGCCTCTGAGGCTGAAGAACAGAAAGGGGAACAAGGTGGAAAGTGAAATCAGAACAAGTAGTCTGGAGAAGGATTGTTCAAGGCCCTCAAGACAAGTGAGTGAAAGCTCTTACAGTGTTGAGAATCGCATTTACATTTTCCTTGGGTCCACAAATTGTACAGGCCAAGACCTGAAGTTTTATGACCCAGTTTTCCTGTGGATTTTTGTTCTTATGGTTTTATCAAAAATTATTGACTATTACTTTACTTCCTCACCATCTGTCTTATGAAAAACTAATTTTGAAAAAAATAAAAATTTATGAAAAAAAATTGGAAAAATTAAATTAAATCCAGAGCTACTTATCTCCTGAATTAATCTGAGTCTTGAAAAACTTATGTGTCCTTTGCTTGAATAAAATGTTTGTACAATTGAGTTGTAGAACAAAATTATTAACCTTAGAGAATCCATTTTATCCATGATAGAAGTCTTTGTAGTGACTAAGCATACTTTCCAAATTTCTTGAATGCAAAGCTTTAGAAAAATAATTCACTCAGCTGCCTAATGCACAAACAGACACCCATAGAACCTAAAGGCAACCCTAAAGGAGACATGAATACAGACACACATAAATTCCTAAAACTTGCTAAGCATATGCATGAATAATATATATAGAAGAAGTATATATATAAATAATAACTGCTGATTATACATGCTAACTACCATTTTTTAAGGCACTCACTATATATCATTCACCTGTGACAATCTGTACTAGTCTGCTAGGGCTAGCAATATACCACAGACTGGATTATTTAAATAGAAATTCATTTTCTCACATTTCAGGAGGCTGGAAGTCTAAGATCAAGATGTCAGCAGGTGTGGTTTCTTCTGAGCCCTTTCCCCTTGCCTTGCAGATGGCAGCCTTCTTGCTATGTCCTCATGGGGTCTTTCCTGTGTGCATGCTCAGCCCTATGTCTCTCTGCATGCACAACTTTCTTATAAAGACAGATTGGATTAGGCTCCACCCCAAAGACCTCACTTGAACTAAATCACCTGTTTAAAGATCCCATCTCCAAACACAATCACATTTTGAGTAACTAGGGGTAAGGGCTTTAACAGATGAATTGGAGGAAGAAGAGAAGCAACTCAGCCTATAACACTGCCACTTACCTATGAAGATAAAATATTGGATAAGATGGTACTCCTAAAATAGGTGACAATGTGATAAGTGCTATCAAAGAAGTATGTAAAATTGGTCACATATCTTGGAAGCACAGAAGGAAGAGGGCAGATTCTTCTTTGATGGAGGGCCTGGAAGTAATCTGAACACTTCACGGAGGTGGTTACGTTTGAAGTGGCTTCAGAGGACAATTAGGCAGGCATTGTATACGTTGTGCCAGCACCCATGGCCACTGTGACTAAATTATACGTGGCCCCTTAACTATTCAATATATTATAATGAGAAATAAGTAAGAAGCAGTAAGATGCTATGTAAATGTTCAGTTTTTCTTTCTTTCATAAGTTAATTAGCTAAATTACTATATTCCCTATTCCTCCAGAATACAAATTGCTAAACAAAAATCTAAATACATAATATCCTGTTTGCCTTCTTAACTTATAGGCTAATGCTTGGCAAAATATTTTGTTATTTCCCTTTGCTTTTCTCACCTGTCTTTGCTTTCTTTAAGTTTTACAAAATAATTTAAATAAGTCTTGAATCTTTTTTTCTGGGATGGAGGAAGAGATTCTACAGGAGTTTTACATGTGATTGCTGTGCTGAAAATAACTACTAATTGTGGCAGGAACTTGATGGAATATATACTTAGCAAAGTTCTGTATTTCTCTTGGGTTAGAAAAGTCCTTGAATTGGGGCGCCTGGGTGGCACAGCGGTTAAGCGTCTGCCTTCGGCTCAGGGCGTGATCCCGGCGTTACGGGATCAAGCCCCACGTCAGGCTCCTCTACTATGAGCCTGCTTCTTCCTCTCCCACTCCCCCTGCTTGTGTTCCCTCTCTCGCTGGCTGTCTCTATCTCTGTCAAATAAATAAATAAAATCTTTAAAAAAAAAAAAAAAAGAAAAGTCCTTGAATTGACTTCAAGTTGAATTCTTTATAGCTCTTTTGTTATAATACCCATGAAATTGTTCGCTTAAAATGAAAGACACATGCAAATTTTTTTAAAAGTTCTTCTATCAAGATAGCTTCTATAGGTCTAAAGATCTTTGTGTAAAATTGCATAGCCACTTTAACTTTCCTCCAAATTATTCCAGATATTACTCCCGGAGAGAGCTTTCTTTTCCTAGCGAGAACTTTTGGGTTTTGTTGACATGCTTTCCCCCCCAGAGAGGTTGGTTGGACAGGAATCGGTTTCTGTGGTCTTTTGTGGTTTCTCTGGCTTACACTATGATGATTGGAACCGATCCGTAATGTACTCAGAAATTATATTCCCACTACCTTTGTAGCATGTCACTGGAATAAAATCCCAACTCTACTCCATTAGGAAGAATTAAAGTTTTTCTACTAAGTTAGAATGTTTTAAATTTTCTTAAACTTTTCTCAACTCTTATTGCTGTGAAAACTACATCCTGAAGTGAATGTATGAAACTATATATAGCTAAAACATGCCAAACAAATAATAGAGACTCTTCCCTAGAGGAGCTCATAATCACAGAACAAGTGGCATCTTGACAACTTGTGTTGTTTTTGCTGATGAATATTTTATCTTAAATATTAAAATGCCACATTCCTCATAATTGTCATAGCTTAACTGGAAAGGACTTGAAAAATATCTTGTTCTAAAATTTAGCAGATTAAATGCAATGTGCTATCCTGGATTTGATCCTGGAATAGAAAAGAACATTAGTAGAGAACTGGTGAAATCCATATACGGCCTGGAGTTTAGTAAATAGTAACGTACCACTGTTAATTTCCTAGTTCTGACAAATGCACCCTGGCTAGGTAAGATGCTAATGTTAGGTGACATTGGATGAAGGACATACAGGGACTCTCCATGATACCTTTGTGACTTTTCTGTAAATCTAAAATTGCTCCGCAATAAAAAGATTATATTTTTTTAACTCAAAAAAATTAGCAGAATGTTGAATTTATATTTTCCAGTCTATCTCCATGAATAAGAGGGGCAGACCCACAAGTCCAGGGAGCCGGATTGGATTCGGGACTATGGGGGAAAACAAGGCATAGAAGCAAGATGCAAAACCAAAAAGGCTGGAACCGAAAGAGCTTCCGGGTGAGGAGGTTCAAAAATGACAGAGGGCTCTCCACTGAAGAGGAAATCCTCTGGGTTGTCAGTATAGGAAGTCACTAAATGCTAATATAAAGCTAGAAGATTTTAATAACAGAATATTTTATAAACACAAAACATATGTAGATGAGAATGATGGATCACGCACTGACAGATGCACCTTTTAAATAAAAGTGCTTTTGAAATGTAGACTGTACCCGTCAAACATGCGGGAACTGTCGGTTGTGCAAAGAGAAGGAAGTCGCTGAGAATTTACAGCAGCGTCTCTTGCCTTTCTGAGGTTGTGAAGCGGGGTGGCAAAGTCTTCTGTTTTCCTCATTCTCTGGTTCCGGCTCTTTCTCATTCTGTTTGAGATCACCCTGCAATTTTTAAGCATGAGGGTGTGATCCTAAGAATCTTTTCTACTCATACATTTTCAGTTTTAAATTGGCTAATTTTTATACGAAGTGTTAACTTCTTTTAAAAATAAAGGTAAAATGGTAGCTCCTAGTCGGCCTCAGCATGGATGTCCAGCCCTCCTGCGTCTCTCCAGTCGGCCCTGTGCGATCAGAGGTGGGCACATGACCCGGTCCAATCAAAAAAGGCGCCCTGTTTCTGTGGACATACGGACACACCAGGATCGCGCGAACGTGGAGGAGCAAGGAAGAACCCCGCTGGGCTAAGAGGAAGGGAGAAGCTTGAATCCACGCTCACCTGTCTGAAAGCACGAAGGCAACAGCCAACGGTGAGACCCCTTCTGCCTCTAGCCAGTATTCCAGGACCACTGAGAGTCAAATAATAATTCTTGCTGAGTTGAAAAAGCTGAATCCTGTGTCTCAATCTAAAATTAATACAAAAGCATGAGGCAGGAAACACACCAGAGACTCGGTAAAAATTAGGGAACCTTGTCTCCATTGCCCCTTCCTCTTATACAGCTGTGCTCTTCCCTGCCAAGTATAATTAGAAGTCATGCCCATGGCAGACTAGGGGCAGGTTAACGATCATGGGAGAGAGCCCACAGGGTGGGCAAAGCTGAGATCTGTTGCTAAGAAAATGAAACTATGGGGACAAGGCAATATTTCTGGTATTGGTGCTTAGTTTATGAAATCTCCACATACGAAATTGGCAAAAAACCAGCTGAGATCTGAAGAGGATCGCATTGCCAGAAAAACTCAACTTGGAAACAAAGCCCTTGACCGTTCAAAGCCTAAAGCAATACCCAGGCTCCATAATGAGAGCAACAAGAAGTCGGGGGCTAAGGTGCTGCCATCCTAGAACATGACGGGGAAGGGAGACTTGTTTCCCACATGTGCAGATCTAGGGGCAGCAAGGTTGAATCACTGAAGAACTTACTTCACTGCAAGGGAAGCAATTGGGATGCTATTTCTATTGTAGGTCCAGGAGGAGCCCCCTTTCCACCTGACCAGGAGGAAAGCCTATGGCCCAGAAATACTAGACTTAAAGACGAGGTAGTCACTGGATGAGACCTTACGTTGTCTTGTTGCGAGGTGAACAGTACGTGGGGCTGTTACGTTAAATTCAGGGTGGGACATTTTTGGAATTTGCCTTTCAGAAAGGCAAAAGTGTGAATGGTAACAGTGAACTGTGATAGCATAAGTGCTGCCCGATACCTTCCTTAATTTGGATGGCCATCATGCTATTTCTTTCTTGCAGTACCAGATTCTTTCTTCTGGAACAGATATGGGCACATGCCAGAAACCCACCCAATCTTAATCCTGCATTCCTCAGACATGGTGATGAATATAGAGGTGGGCATGAGACCCACACAGAGACTGTGAGTCCCTCACAGGGTTTGATATGTAGACATTGGGGGAGACAGGTCTCTTTGCAATGAGATTCCTAAAGCAGATGCTGTAAGCCTAGAGCTGTGGGCAACCTAATTCTCTGGCAGTCTGGAAGAGGGAAGAAAATGAGGTCACTACACAGAGGAGGCTGAGCTGAGATTTGGGGAGAGGGTGGAAGAGAGAGACTTGTAGATATAATTTCCACCTGGGCTTGAAACCAAATCCTTCCATGAACTTCTCTTTCCCTCCTCTCCCTCTCCGTTCAAATCCTTTCCCTTTTTGGCTTAAATTAATTTGGGTTGTGTTTCTGTGAATTTCAACTAAAGTAGTCTCTATGTATTTTTATTTTTCTAGATATAAAAGTAATGCATGCTCACTCTAAAAGGAATTTGGAAGATACAAGTGAGTAAAGAGAAAAAAGAAAATTATTCTCTCATGCTTTGGGTATAACCAGGCTAACATTTTAGAAATTTTGCAGTATTTGAAATGCTTGCTTTACATGGTTATGATCATGATAAATTTATTTTGCATAGTTATGATTATAATAAATATTCAAGCTTAATCTCCTGCTTTTCTACTTAATATAACATTTTCCCATGTTCTTAAACACCTTATAAATAAAATTTTCTAAAATTTTCTCAATTATTTGATACTTTTGAAATACTATCATCATTTTGGATTATAACCCTAGCATTTGTTTTCTGAAATATAATTACTGGAACTAAATATTAGAATATTTTAAAGGCTCGGAATATTGGGGGGGTTGTTGGTTTTTTTTTTTAAGATTTTAAAATTTATTCATGTGAGAGAGAGATTGAGAGCATGAGCCAGGGGGAGGGGCAGAGAGAGAGGGAGAAGCAGACTCCATGCTGAGCAGGGAGCCCAACTCAGGCCCATCTCAAAACCCTGGGATCATGACCTGAGCCTAAGCAGATGCTCAACATACTGAGCTACCGAGGCGCTCCGGCTCATGATCTCTTTTATTTTATTTATTTGATTTGATTTTTTTAACAATAAAACTTACATTTATTAAGCAACCACCGTGTGCCAAGCAGCAAGGGGGGGTCTGCATGCCAGCCAAGTCCCAGTGTTCAGGGCCCCCTCCAATGTCATGATCTATTTTAAATATGATTCCTTAATTAGACGAATACAAATATACACAAACGAGAGTTCTTTCTTCGTGGATAATCAGGATTAAGTGAATGAAATATATAGGATTAAGTAAGAGGAAAAATATTAGATAGCATTAGACCCTCAATGAATAGTTCCTTTTAAGGACAAAAACTGTCCTGAATTAACCCAATTCAGAATTTAAGCCACATAAAATTATAGAAGTGAAAAGAAATAAAAACACGGATATTCAACGATGACATATATATACATCCCTCCCTAATTGACATAATCTTTTAAAAGTATAATTTTACCATTTTTCCATCATGAAAGTAATATATAAAACAACACATGATACTGCTGACAACTATTTTTTTTTTAAGGATTTATTTATTTGAGAGAGAGAGCGAGTGTGGAGGGAGGGGAAAGGGAGAGGATCCCACTCAGACTGCAGGCTGAGTGCAGAGCCCTGTGTGGGGCTCGACTTGGGGCTTGGTTCCATGACCCTGAGATCAGGATGCTGAGATCATGACCGGAGCCAAAACCAAGCAAGAGTTGAATACTTAACCCAACTATGCCACCCAGGCACTCCTACCACTGACAACTTTTAAAAAATGATAATATGCATTGTCATTGGCATACAGATACAATGTTGGGAAGGGTACAAATTAGTTTAACCCTTTGGGGACAATTTGACAACTATTTTATTTTTTGCTTTAATGAATAAATAACCAGTCATTTAAATTGCTTTATAATATTTCATTAAGTGCATATATTTACTTAATCAATATTCTATTTTTAGATATTTTGATTGCTTCTAGCATTTTACTATTACAATAATGTTTTTATGTATTTATTTGTAGTAATTTAATGTATTTTATATAATTTTAATATGATTTATTGTATTTAAAAATATTATGAATTATTTTTTTGGACTGATTCCCAGAAGTGAGATTATTGAGTCAAAGGTAACTGAATCAAAATGACGAAATCAAACATTTTCTGGTTCTTGATGGAGATTGCCAAATCACTTTTCAGAAAGAGCTTATCAGTGTACCATGCCAACAGCATCTTGCCCCTAATCTAATCAAATTAATCTATTACATTATTTTAATAATGTCTCTAATCTGGGGCGCCTGGGTAGCGCAGTCCTTAAGTGTCTGCCTTCGGCTCAGGGCGTGATCCTGGCATTCCGGGATCGAGTCCCACATCAGGCTCCTCCGCTGGGAGCCTGCTTCTTCCTCTCCCACTCCCCCTGCTGTGTTCCCTCTCTCGCTGGCTGTCTATCTGTCACATAAATAAATAAAATCTTTAAAAAAAAATAATGTCTCTAATCTATTAAATTATTTTAATGTTTTGTTCATTTAAGAGATGGACATTGGTGGTTTTAAATTTTTTAATTACAAGCAAGGATCAATTCTTCCTGAATATTTGTGTAAAGTTATGTTCATCTTCACTTACATGATTTTTTTTTAAAGATTTCATTTTATTTATTTGAGAGAGTGAGAGAGAGAGCATGCGGCACACATGAGTGTGTGAGGAGGGTCAGAGGGAGAGGGAGAAGCAGGCTCCCCCCACTGAGCAGGGACCCCAACAAGGGGCTCGGCCCCAGGACCCCAGGATCATGACCTGAGCTGAAGGCAGATGCTTAATCCACTGAGCCACCCAGGTGCCCCCATAATCTTTTAACCAGTGGGAAGGCACTCTTTTTTCAGGGCTGTTTCTGCCACATTGGGAAGAAACGTGTTAGGCTCTTCTGTCACTTTGCTACTCTGGCTAATCAGTGCCCACAGACTATTACAATGGTCCCCAAATGCCTATCCAAAAAATTGTGTCAGGACCACATAAGAAATAATACCTATGAAATCTATTAAAAATACAGATTCTTAAATTCCACTCTCAGAGTGCCTAAATCTGTGGGCCTGCAATATATTTTTTTTAATTTTATTTATTTATTTGACAGAGAGAGAGACAGCCAGTGAGAGAGGGAACACAGGAAGGGGGAGTGAGAGAGGAAGAAGCAGGCTCCCAGCGGAGGAGCCAGATGTGGGGCTCGATCCCAGAACGCCAGGATCACGCCCTGAGCTGAAGGCAGATGCTTAACAACTGAGCCACCCAGGCACCCCCCTGCAATATTTTTTTACAGTTCTATAGGTGAGGCTGAGATGTTGTCGGATTTGGACACAGTGCTTTAAAGCAGAGGTTCATAAATTGTGGTCCCTGGACCAAAAGCAGCAACATCTCACCTGGGAACTTGTTAACAGTGCAAGTTCTTGGGACCCCACCCCAGACATATTGAATTAGAAACTCTCAAGGTGGGGCTCAGTAATCTGTGGGGTTTTTTTTAAAAAAGATTTTATTTATTTATTTGAGAGACAGAGAGCATGAGAGGTCTCGGGAGAAGGGACAGAGGGAGAGAGAGAAGCAGGCTCCCCACTGAACAGGGAGCCCGACGCGGGTCTCAGTCCCAGGACCCTGAGATCATGACCTGAGCTGAAGGCAGGTGCTTAACTGAGTGAGCCACCCAGGCGCCCCCAAACTGTGACCATTTTAAGAGTGAAAAGTGATATAAATACTACATTATACTGGGACAGGGTGTGTAAACTAGGACGGTGGCAAGCAAATAGCAAAACATGGTGACTTCTTTTTTTTTTTAAGTAATTATTTATTTATTTGAGAGAGAAAGGGAGTGTGTGGTGGTGAGGGGCAGAGGGAGAGGGAGAAATTACCTGTGTCTCACTGACAGGATAGTAAATCCAAGTGCTCCCCTGGTACAGAAACCAAATGAGCCCCCTAGGGTTTCCCCCTACACTTACCTCTCACCTCCTTGTGTAGTCAAGGGGTGAGCATGAGACAAAACTAGACCAGCTACACTTTCTGTTCTGAAACTCTTTTTTTTTTTAAAGATTTAATAAAAATTCTTACTGTGGAGAACTTAAACATATACAAAAGTGGAAAGAACAATACATTAATCTCCATAAACTCTAACTAATTCTCAACAATGATTAATACATGGCTATTCTGACTTATCTAGATACTTCTCCATTTCCTCCAGGCTGCAGGGTTTTTTGAAGCAAATCTTACAGATATAATATCAAGGAATATTTTTCCCTGTATTACCAATATAAGCCATTATACTAATGTAAGTTAGTTTGATGAAAATACTGCTTTGTGCTAGAAATGATATGTTTAAAAGTCCTTTCAGTGCCCAGTACTGAAACTGACAACACCTGAAAAAAAGTATTTTCTTCACTGGAGGAAAAAAGAAATGTCAAGGTCTGGTGACCTGTGTTTCTGTAACTCTGTTTGTCTATCTCTGTTACTCCCAAAGTCAAACATTGTTGCATCAATTTTATTTAACTTGATCAGATTTATTTAAGTCTATATATTATCATGTATCATTTAATCCCTAAAAAGATTAAAAGCTATATATTTATGTTTCATTGCTCTAAAATTACTCTACTGAAATTTTCAGTATTCGGCTATATTAAGATTATTGTTAATTTTTTCTTTATTGTGTGTGTATATATATATATATAAAACATAAAATTTATTATTTTAACCATTTTTTACATTTTTTATGATTTATTTATTTATTTGAGAGAGAGCATGTGAGTGAGGGGAGGGGCAGAGGGGGAGAGAGAGGGCCCGACACAGGGCTTGATCTCATGACCCTGAGATTACCACCTGAGTTGAAACAAAGAGTTCAACATTCAACGACCATGCCACCCAGGAACCCTGTCATTTTAACCATTTTTAAGTGCACAGTTCAGTAACATCAAGTACATTCACAATGTTGTGCAATCAGGGACTTGGTATTTTGAGCAGCATAACACAAGGGGAGAAGTACCCAAACCAGACCGCCCAAGGATCCCTACTGCTGAAACCCTCAAGATTGGAGGAAACGAGCTGTATAACCAATACTCACTGAAAGTTGCCTTCTGAACTAGTTGGGCTAGTTTGGACTTTCCCTTGAAAGACATGATTGCTTCTTCCTTTTTCTTCCTCTGGAACTTTAGTTATAAATGTCCCAAGGTTCTTACAACATTACAGCCTTTATTTATCTCAGAGAGAAATATTGTCCTTTGAACTTTACAAAACACAATGTTCTTGTTTGTGTTTCCACTTGAATATGTCTGAGCCATCTCCCCTTGCATAACGCTCTGTCTGGACATCCCCAAAGACGAGGAGCCATATACTCAACAAACAACGGCAGAACTACAGACATCTAATGGCATCCAGCATGTCCTCCCATCTACTTTAGCATCTCTTACCTCATATGTTTGCCTGAAAGGTTTTTTTAAATTGAGGTAAGATTCACGTAACAAAATTAATAGCCATTTTTAAACATATTTATTATTTTAATCCTACTATAGTTAACATACAGTGTTATATTAGTACAATTAGTACAAATGACTCAAGAATTCCACACATTATCCAGTGCTCATCACAAGTACACTCCCAATCCCCTTCACCCACTTCACTCATCTCCTCACCCACCTCTCCTCTGGTAGCCATCAGTTTGTTCCCTGTAGTCAAGGGTCTGTTTTTTTGGTTTGTCTCTTTTTTTTTTTCTTTGTTCATTTGTTTTGTTTCCTAAATTTCTTAAATTTTACTGTGATCATATGGCATTTGTCTTTCTCTGACTGACTTATTTCACTTAGCATAATACACTCTAGATCCAACCATGTTGCAAATGGCAGACAGACACTTAGGCTGCTTCCATAACTTCACTATTGTAAATAATTCTGCAATAAACATAGGGGTCCATATATCCTTTCAAATTAGTGTTTTTATATTCTTTGGGTAAATACCCAGTGGTGGAATTACTGGATCATATGGTAGTTCTATTTTTAATTTTCTAAGGAAGATCCATATTGTTTTCCACAGTGGCTGCACCAGTTTGCATTCCCACCGACATTGCACGAGGGTCACTTTTTCTTCACATCCTCACCAGCACTTGTTTCTTGTGTTTTTGATTTTAGCCATTTTGACAGGTGTGAGTTGATACCTCATTGTGGATTCGATTTGCGTTTCCCTGATAGTGAGTGACGTTGAGCATCTTTTCATGGGTCTGTTGGCCATCTATATATCTTCTTTGGAAAAATGTCTGTTCAGGGGTGCCTGGGTGGCTCAGTCAGTTAAGAGTCTGCCTTCAGCTCAGGTTATGATCCCGGGGTCCTGGGATCAAGCCCTGTCTCGGCAGGCTTCTTGCTGCTCATCAGGGAGCCTGCTTCTCCCTCTCCCCGCCCCCTCTCTTATTCTTTCTCGCTCTCTCAAATAAATAAATAAAATCTTAAAAAAAAGAAAAAGGAAAATGTCTGTTCATGTCTTCTAGCCCATTTTTTAATTGGATGAGTAGTAGTTGTTTTTCTTCTCTCAGCACCATTTGTTGAGGAGACTGTCTTTCTCTCATTGCATATTCTTGCACACTTAGTGGAAGATTAACTGACCATATAATCATGAGTTTATTTCTAGGCTCTCTATTCTGTCCCTTGATCTATGTGTATATTTTTTGTGCCAGTACCGTACTGGTGTTTTGATTACTACAGCTTTGTGGTAAATCTTGAAATCTGGGATTGAGATACCTCCGGTTTTGTTTTTCTTTTTCAAGATTGCTTTGGCTATTTGGGGTCTTCTGTGGCTCCATACAAGTTTTAAAATTATTTGTTCTAGATCTACAAAAAAATGTTGTTGTTATTTTGATAGGTATTACATTAAATCTGTGGATCGCTTTGGGTAATATGGACATTTTAACAATATTGGTTCTTCCAATCCGTGAGCATGGAATATATCTTTCATTTGTTAGTGTCATCTTCAATTTCTTTCATCAATGTTTTATAGTTTTCAAAGTACACATCTTTCACCCCCTTGGTTAAGTTTATTCTTACTATTATTTTGGGTGCATTTTTAAATGGGATTGTTTTCTCCCTGCTCAATGTGGAACCTGCTTCTCCCTCTCCAACTTTTGCTCCCCCTGCTTGTGCTTTCTCTCTCTCTCTGTCAAATAAATAAATAAAATCTTTGAAAAATAAAAAAAAATATGGCCAACTTAGTGTGGAGTGGTATTTCATTGTGGTTTTAGCTTGTATTTCCCTAATGACTAATGATGTTGAACATCTTTTCATATGCTTGTTGGCTGTTTGTGTATCTTCTTTGGAGAAAAGTTCGTTCAAGTCCTTTGCTCATTTTTAAAATGAGTGCTAACCACTTATCTGCCCATACCTTGATCTTGGATTTCCCAGCCTCCACAGCTACGAGAAAGAGGTGTTTGGTTGTGTATGGGCCACCCAGTCTATGGTATTCTGTTGTAGCAGCCTGAATTAACTAAGACAAAGGCATGACGATTTCTCCTATGTTTTCTTCTGAGAGATTTTTTTAAAAGATTTATTTATTTATTTTAGAGAGGGAGAGAAAGATCACGAGCAGGAGGGATAGAGGGAGAGGGAGAAAGAATCTCAAGCCGACTCCACTTTGAGCGCAGAACCCAACACAGGGCTCAATCTCACAACCCTGAGATCATGACCTGAGCTGAAACCAAGTGTCAGATGCTTAACCAACTGCACCACCCAGGTGCCCCTGTTTTGAGAGTTCTATTGTTTATAGTTTTATAGTTTGTATATTTAGGTCCTTCAACCATTTTGAATACATTTTTGTATATTTTCGTATATAAATGTACTTCATTTTTTTGCACATGGATATCCAGTTCTTCCAGACCTATTTGTTGAAGAGACTGTTCTCTCCCTCATTGAAAGGTTTTGACACCTTTGTGAAAAATCAATTTGCTGTAGGTATATGTGTTTATTTCTAGACTATGAATTCTATTTCATTGATTTAAATATCTCTCCTTATGCCAAAACCACAGTATTTTGATTACTGTAGTATTGTAGTAAGTTTTGAAATTGGAAAGTAAGTTCCCCATCTTTGTCCTTTTTTTTCAAGATTGTTTTGGCTATTTGGGATTCCTTGAGACCATATATGAATTTGAGGATTGGCTTTTCTATTTCTTCAAAAAAGGCTTGGGATTTTGATAGGGATTGCATTGAATCTGTAGATCACTTTGAGAAATACTGTCATCCTCATAATAGCAAGTCTATCAATCCATGAATATGAGATATCTTTCCATTTATTTAAGTCTTCTGTAACTTCTTTCAGCAGTGTTTTTAATTTTCAGTCAGTAAGTTTTGCTGCTTCTTGGTTAAATTTATTGCTAAGTAATAAATTAGCACCAACCTCAGAATTTCTGATTCAATAGAACTAAAGTGGGGTCCAATAATTTGCATTTTTAGCAAGTTCCTAGGTAATGCGGATGCTGCTGGTCTGGGGGCCACATTTAAGAAGTACTGATTTGGGCTAAGACTCAAGTGATAGATTTTTGGGGAAAAAATTCTCCACGTGATTTTCAGTGTGTAACCAGGATGGAAAAATTACTTCCCTAGTACTATTTCCTAATTATAGAGAGACAGAGAGTACAGAAAGCCTAACCCTCCTAAATCAGGACACTTCGATTGAATGACAAAGTAGGGAGGGAAGAAGGAAGGAACACCAGATAGAGTCCCAGGGTGAATCAGAGACTGTCTGACAGGTTTGACCTCCATGGTGGGAAAAGAATGGTTGGATTCAGTTCCTAAATTTTACTTCTGCTCGGTTTCTAAATTTTACTTCTGTTCAGGCTTTAATCTCTACTTTTCTATGATTATAGAACTAGGGGAAAAAACTGTTTCCTGAAATACTATTTGACACCTTTATATCTGAATAGAAGTGCTATCCAGAAACTTTACTGAGTATCTAATACCATAGGAACTTCGATAACTCCTAGGATGAATCTTGCTTTTATTCTGGCTCTGCCCTTCCATCTGATAAATTATTTCTTGAATTCAGGTAGCAACTGTTTAAAATTATTTGGTCAGTAGGAGATGCAGCTAAAGAACATCATTCCCCCTTGCACTTAACCATTATTGATCATATGAACCAATGCTTCTCAACAAAATGGCACACATAGAAATGATAATACAGTGTTTGTATTGCATACTGGGGCAAAAAGCTTACAGCTGAAGATAAGCAGCCAGGGGTTCTGACCAGCTTCTCCAAGGACTTAGAGCAGTCAATATCTCAATGAGCTAGAACCAGACCTGTTGCTTAGAAATCTCTGATGTAGCCAAAGTATCCATCTACTTCATATAGTTGCAACCTTCCATAATACATAGTGTTTAAAAAAGATATCCTCAAGAAGCCATTGTTGAAAAACAAGAAGTCATTGTTGGCTTAACTACCTTATAAATAACTTTATCTAGATTTGTTTAATTGTGCATTTACTCATGATATGTGTGAATTTGTTCCATGATACAGTTGTACGATAAATATTGCTGCAGTCCTGGGGTAATACTGGAAATGATGGGGGCAAAATTAGAAAGTCTAGAACATTTAGGGAAGGCCAGGGTGATTACGACTTCAGGTGTTCCATAATCAGAAACAGTCCCTTGAAAACAGGTGGCTCTACTTCCTCATGCCAGACTCAAGCGTGGGCAGGTCTCCCAAGCCAGCATCCTTCTGGGACTCCATGCAGACAGCTCCCCATTCACACCTCGTGTATAAGTGGGACACAGATCTCTGCCAAACCCTCCTCCCCATCCCCTTGGGGGCAGCTCCCGTTTAATTGCTTGTTGGGTCCATGTATACTTTTCTTCAGGCCAATACAAAGACGTTGGAAATGCTCTCTAATAGGTGAGAAGATAAATGTACTTTTCTTAATGGAGGTGCAATAACCTTTCTGTTTTCAGTCTCTTAAAGTGAATGGCTAAGAACTGGGCCAAAGATGCTGCTGCATGAGCAAATTAGCCTGCCTCCAAAGAAAAAGGTCTCTGCTTTAGGAACACGTATTTACAGCTGAAACTCAAGAAATTACATGGTGAAATAGTATTTAAGATGGAAGACTTTTCTGGGGTGCCTGGGTGGCTCAGTCAATTAAGCAGCTCACTCTTGATTTAGGCTTATGTCATGATCTCAGTGTTGTGGGATCAAGCCCTGCATCAGGCTCTGAGCTCAGCAGAGAGTCTGCTTGAGATTCTCTCTCTCTTTCCCTCCCCTCTGCCCCTCTCCACCCCGCTCGTGCTCTCTATCTTTAAAATAAATAAATAAGTCTTTAAAGAAAGAGTCTTTGAAGACTCTTTTTTAGTTATAGAAATTCTGCTTTTATGTAAAAATGTGGGATACTCTAATTATGGACAGATTATTGCTAGTGATACGTACAGTGATAGAGGTTTTCCACATTCAAATTAGAAACAAACTCTTTCAGTGTTAGATGAAACAGGTCTGGGGCTAGAAGGGGAGGGGCGGATCTGCACAGCATATGAATGTGTGAGTTGGTCTAAGTGCAAAACCAGAGGTGGACTGCAAGTAGACATAAAAACTAATGCCCAGGAACTAAGCTGGATTAGAACAGGAAACAGAGATCATAGAAGTATGAAACTAGAAGCAGGCATCAAGAAACCAAACTGGATAAAATCCCAGAGACAGTTTGAGAATCTAAGTCATCAGGGGGAATGGAGCAACTTCTCTCATCTTTGAGATCTGGTCCAAGCCAATTTGTCAGTTCAGGAATTGCCAGCTTCTTCTAGTAAAAATAACAGTAATAATTCCAGATATTGAAGGTGGTTCAGAACTCTTCTTAGGATAATGCTTCCTCTCCTACAGCATCATTACTATGATTTCTTATGACATAATCCAGTCTCAGACCTAAATTTTCCACAGATACCAACATGTATTAGCCAAGAGGCTGAAGAGAGTGGTCACGCACACACAGTTCCTCTGAACTCAGTGAAGTCCACACATCTTGTTCTTGGCAATCTAACAAGATAACTTGCCGGAAGATTCACTTGGAGGCCAATACACTGTAGGCTGACAGGATGAGCCAAACTTCCAATCAGCTCAAGTAGAAGAATTCTGTATTAAGAAGAGTGACACAGAAGGAAACAACGCTAGAGGCACTGGGTGCTCAACCGCTGTTGGGCTTCTGGGCTGCCAGGTGCTTATCCTCCATTTATGCAAAGTGGAAATAGCTGGGTAATATAGTTATGCCCGATAGTACGGTTATGCCCGTAGTTATAGTTCATTATAAAAAAAAATACCTGCTATCTCTTGGTGCTGGTTCAGATAGCAATATGTAGAGTACTGCCTGAGCCTCCTTTGGGGGATGGACTAGTGATTAAGGTCCTTGGACCTGCTAACTGATCACCTCTACCTGGGGTGTGGACTCCTGACCAGACTGTTAAAAATGTTAAATCATTGCCTCTGGGATGTAGATTAATGTACGAACACCTTCACATCAAACCAGTGTATTTTTAAGCAAATTCCAGACAAAATATCAGACACCTTTAACTAATAACGTTTAAATCTAATTTTATTTCTCACAGTATTTTTTTTTCCCTCCCAGGGTGGAAGTGAGATTGGTTTTAAAAATAGTTACCATGACTCAGAAATAGAGAAAATGCAGTGTGCCTTACTATTAGTCAAGGGGCAGAAATCCTACTCAAATTAATTTAAGCAGAGCAGACATTAGCAGATCGTGGTCCTGGTGAGAATAGGGAAGGATCCAACCAAGGCACTCTGGACCCAAGGACTCAAAGGATATTGAAATCTCTTCTCATTCTCTTTTTGTCTCTCTCTTTCCCTTTGCATTGTGTTTCTGCCTCACAGGTCTATTTCTTGCATTTTGGCCTCTTTCTCTTCTATTTCTGAAAAGACTTTTTACAAGGCATTCAGCCCTTTTAGCTTCAAGTCCTTCTAGCTCCATGAACACAGAGCCAGGGGGCTCCTCTATTTTAATTTATTTCTTCAAGATTTATTTATTTATATGAGAGAGAGAGCACGTGCCTGCGACAATGGTGGGGGTTGCTGAGGGAGGGACGCTCAAGCAGACTCCCTGGTGAGCGAAGAGCCAACTCAGGGCTTGATCTTGAGTACCTGATGAGGAAAGACGTGGATTATCTCAATTTCTGTCGCCCGCTCTGAATAATAACCCCTGGATCATCCCTCTGGCAGGAGGTTGAGGTACCTCAAGTCTGGGTCACTTGTCCTGTGCTTTGAGGGTGGGAGAGGACTGTTATCAAAAGAAAGGGTGGAGCCAAATGGCCCCAAACTACCCCTACTTCAGCCTCCCCCACCCTCCCTATTCTTACCCTGCTTTCCTTGGCTTGTGTGTGTTAAATTGGATATTACAAAAAGCAAGAAGAATTAAAACTTTTATGTCTTAAGATTTTGTAGCACATAAACTTTGATCCACCTCCTGTTTTTAGCTTGCAGAGACCATGCAGAACAGCTGGCATGAGAACTTTCTGGGATTTCCTCCCCCTTCCCCCCACGATACCATTACAATGGAAGTCTGAAGGTTTTCATAAGCAGAGGTGGGCTAACATTGATATGGAAAAAAAAGATGCCAATATGCCATAGCAGCAAATATCATAACCAAAATACATGTCCTTGAAACATTGAAATTAATTGAATTGGGGACTTTTTAAGATGGTCTGTTTGCACTTTTAATCATCATCTATAGATTCAAAGCTCCTGGGTTTTCCTGGTGAGTGATGCTCCTGATAAATATCTCTCTGTTTTGTGGACAATAAAATGATTCAACAAATGCCATATGTAGTATTTAGCTCTCAAGGAGACCTACGGCCTAGTTGGAACACATCCTATTTGCTGTGCCTACTGGAGGGTAGAATGAACAGATTGCTGGTAATAGCTCACTCCACATCGTGTCTGTCAGACACCATGTGCCAGGTGAAAAACTGACCACATGCAATGTGGACACCGTTATTTTTCCACTTCTCTCCATTCCTGGGAAGCTTCAAAGAAGAACAAAGAGAACAAATTGCAAGAACGCTATTCAAACAACAAATTGTGGTGAGATATCTGACCATTACATTATGATGACTAATTTATAGCAGGGTTGATTAAAATTTGACAAATGGTATCAGTTGCAATTTTAAGTGTTAACAGAAACACTCTGATGTCATTATTCGCAACTTTCTGGCATGAAATTCTATTATTAAATAGATTCTGAAAAGCAGTGCCACTGCAGCAAAAAGACATTCCTATTCATATATGAAAGACAGTGGCCTCATATAGGTGGATCAGACCAAAATAAAAATGGAGTGTCAAGTGATAACGTCTAACTTCTGCTACTTAGGACCTAGTTGGTTGCTGAGAATTGCACTTAGGATACTGAAAGTGCATACTGTTCTGTGTGCATGAGTGGTATAGCACCTGGATACCCAAAGTGCAGGATGGGGTCCTGCGGCAGGACCCAGGAGCTTGTTTAAAATGCAAATGATTTGGCCCTACTCTAGACCCACTGAATCAAAAATTCTGGGAGCCGGGCCAGCAATCTGTGCTTTACAAGGCTTCTGCATGCTTCTGGTGCACCCTAAAGCAGAGGCACACCATCCTAATTAGTGATGAGCACTCTCCTGGTGGCTTGTGCCACTGCCTGAGCGATAGAACTTGGTGATGTAGATGTGTGTGACGCACGGGTCTCCCTGTCTGCTGTTGCTACTCGCAGCAGTAGACCTCTAGTAGACCTCTAGTGTTGCAATGACTTCTTTCACCTAAACCGCCCACCCACCCACACCCCCACACACACACATTAGATGGGTTGAGATGGTCTCATTTTCCTCCTCCATTTTTGTAAGTCATCCACAAGAACTTCTCAGGTTGTTTTTACTTCTGGAGTTCTAAACTCCGTGATCATTAACCAGTGCCATATAGAGACAATGCTGTCTCTAACAGCTGATACTCCTAAGGCATCTTTTCTCTGTAACAGTTATTCTTTGAAAATTCATTCTTATTTTTAACTCTTTTCTCACAAGATTGGAAGACTTGAATTTCCTATGTTACTTAGTACCAGGGCAAAATCATTTCAGCTTGTGTTCTAGCTAACCCTAGCCAATTCACTCCTTACTATTCATATATTAATTAAAACTTAAATTGTAGAAAGGTACTTTTTGAACCAGTGATCAATCAGCATCAACAAATACTTAAGTGTATGTTACAACCTATACGCTGTTCTAGGAGCAGCAGAATATACATAAAGGACCTCAGAAATGATCATCATTTAACAAAATAGTCAAGGAGAACATATGAACTTGAAAAATTTAATGACAGTATCAGGGAGGAGTAGAAGAGCTATCTCTAGGCATTATATGATTAATTAGAAAATAAACAGAAAAGTCAGTGGAGAGGAAGAGATCACTGGATTGAATAGATCTGGGCAGGCTTCACTCAAGATTCCTTCCCTGTGCACATGTTTACAAAATACCTGCTCCAAGAAGGGCCTCGTGCAGGTGCTGTAGATAATGTGGGACTTGAGCCAGGCATCTGAGAAAGGCAATTCAAACGTCAGGAACAGCACGAGCAAAGGTGTGATATGAGGAGTTAATACAGTAGGTCTGCTAACCTTCTCCTCACCTAGACCCATAACTGACCATCGCCAACCCCTGGGTGTATGGTCTTTGGAAGTTGATGTTGAACTTTGATGATTTTGTCATATACACCTGGAACAATGGCCTATGATTTACCAGCTCGTCAGAATTGCTTTGCACAAACAACAAGATTGCTGGTGTGCACTGGTTTCATTTTTAGGGTCCTGAGTTTCAGTACAGTCATGTACCAGAAGGTGCCTATGTGACCAGACCTTCATAAAAACCTCAAACCCTGGGGCACCTGGGTGGCACAGCGGTTAAGGATCTGCCTTCGGCTCAGGGCGTGATCCCGGCAATCTGGGATCGAGCCCCACATCAGGCTTCTCCACTATGAGCCTGCTTCTTCCTCTCCCACTCCCCCTGCTTGTGCTCCCTCTCTCGCTGGCTGTCTCTATCTCTGTCGAAAAAATAAATAAAATCTTTAAAAAAAAAAAAAAAACAACCTCAAACCCTGACACTTGAACTGACTTATAAATCCTTCTAACGAATCGCCAAACATGGGGTGGTCATGGGACTCCTGAAACATATGGTATGCAACAAAATTCAAAACGCACACGATTTTTGGGGGGTAGGTAGAGAAAATAAATATTTAGATCTGCTGGAAAAATTAAATTCTTCTATTTTTTATTATTTTATTATTTCTTTTTTTTTATTATGTTCAATTAGCCAGCATATAGTACATCATTAGTTTTTGATTAGTTCAGTGATTCATTAGTTGCGTATAACACCCACTGCTCATCACCACACATGCCCTCCTTAATACCCATCACCCGGTTACCCCATCTCCCAGAAAATTCAATTCTTGATTGTTGAATATAGGTAAAGAGTATGTGGGTATTCGTTGTACTGTCAAGGTTCTTGTAGGTTTGAAATTTTCAAAATCTAAATTTGTAAAAAAAAAAAAAAAAGGATAGTATTAGGAAAAGACTAAATACTAAGAAATGTTAGCAATTTAAAAATCAATTATTGCATACGTGCCTGGGCATATTTGTACATAGAATCATAGAATTTTAAGTTGTCTTGAAGAATAGAAGTTTTACGTGCCACTGTTTAGTCAAATCTATCCATCTTTTCTTGTTTGTTTGCATGTATATTTTGGCGAGAACTCTTGTCTTGGACAGATGGGGGGCTGAGGGGCATGGTAGAGCCCTGAGTGGGCAGGCTGGAAGCAGGCATGAGGCTGTGATAAATGGAGCCAAGAGGATAATTACCAGGTCAGTTTCCTATGGAGTTACTGGGTCAGTAGTGCCAAGACCAATAGTCTAGGGTCAGGATGCCAAAATCAGAGAGAACAAGGAGAAGAGGAATCTCAGGTTCGAAGCCGATCTGTCTGACAGAGCAGGCAATGCAAAGAGAGTTCAAACAGGGAGGAAGGCAGATGAGCCAAGAATGATCTCTGACAAAAAATACATACAGCCACAATTTCTTTTTTAACCTGGTTACTGCTGAAAGAGTTGCGTATAACCTGAAGAGACTGATGCAGCTAGGGAGTGGACATTCGTAAGGTCAAAGAGTTCTGTCTCACTCCGAGATTGAATAAATCTTTGCTTATATTTTCTTCTCACTTTATTTTTTGAAATTTTACATGTAAGTGTTTAACCCCTCTGGTTAAACTATAATATCTATACGCATGGGTGAGATTGGTTTATACTGTGCTAGCTAGCTTCTTCAGGTTTTATTAATAGGCTATGCATAGTGGTCAAGCACATGAATTCTGAAGTCAGACTCCAAGGGTCCCAATCGTGGCTCTATCACCAATAAGTGGCAATATTACTTAACCTCTTGATATCTCACTCTCTTCTCTATAAAATGCAGCTAAAAATATTACCTACTGTAGGAGGTAACTGTTCTTGGCACAGTTCTGATAGAAGGTAGGTACTTAATAAGTTTTAATTCTTTTATTAGTATTTGCAGCATCAGAAGGAATTACAAATAAGAAAAGAAGGAAGGCTGGAATGAGCCCTATGATGTTGAACTGGAATAAAAAGTATCAGAAGCAGGACAGTGAAATAGGAGTTTTCTGCTGTTGTCCCAGCACAGAATCAGTTTTGACAGTCATTCACAGGTGAGAATACCTTTGTGGGTGTCTGGCAGTCCATTGGAGAAGTTCCAGCACATCACTGGAACAAAAATCTGAGAATAGACACAATGAAGAGGGCAAGAAGAACAGTTTTACTTTATTTGCATAAGTTCTGGGGATCTAATATACAGCATGGTGACTATAATTAAGATTACTGTTATCGTATACTTGAAATTTGCCAAGTCTATAGATCTTAAGCATTCTCACCGCACAGACAAAAAAGATTTTTATGTGAAGAAGTGTATGTATTAATTGACCTAATTGTGATAGTCATTTGACAATGTATACATGTATCAAATCATGTTGTACATTTTAAATATATATAATTTTATTTGTCAATTATACCTCAATTAAACTGGTTTTAAAAAGTATCAGTATGAACTAATGGTTTTTGATAAATAAAGAAATAGAGGTGTGTGCATATATATAGATATAGATATTAATTTATGTGCATAAAAATATATTTCCTAGCTCTGTCTGCTGAGAGGGCCTAGAAACAATGATACCGCAGTAGCAACAAACATACTTGGTGCCCAGATTTTGTTTGATAACTACACTTTTCCAAAAAATAAAGAGAAACCAAAGCTCCTTAGAGAAATGGCTGATTCCAGGGTCTGAAACAGAAAGAGAACAAGAGGAGCCTGGAACGATCTTGTAATACCAAAAGGTAGGTGGTCAAAAAATGATGGGGGCATGTTGAAAGAACATAGGAACCAATATGAAGGGGGTCCCAATGGCCAAATCTGGGATGATTTAAGGAACAAAATAAATCATGATAATAACATATTTATAACCCATGGAATAAAAATAATGTCCATGAGGCCATCTCATAAAAAATTGGTGGAGTAGGGAAAGCTCTTCATTATAGTAGAATTTCAAGGAATAAATGTTGAAGATGTGATGGAAACAGGTAATCACCATTTGCCAAACACATAGTAAACATTGTTTCAACCAAGAATCATTAATGGATGCTAAAATCGGTGGGCTAGAGTGTAAAGAAATGGGATTTTTACATAATGTCAAAGTATCTCCCCAGAAAATACTTACTGATGAAAAAGAGAAAAAGTGTCAAGGTCACGACAGACGAAGGAAAGTTGAGAAACTATCCCAGATCAAAGAGACTGAGAAGACATGATAACCGAATGTGTTGTGTGATCCTGAGTTGTTGCCTCCTGGTCCAAGGAAAGGAAGACATTAGTGGACAGTTGGCAAAACCTGAATGTGGTCTGTAGATTAGTTAGTGGTATTTATTGGTGTTATTTTCTCAGTTTTGATCATTTTAATGTGATTGTGCAACATTTAATATTTGGGGAAGCTGAGTTAAGGGTATACAGGAATTCCTCATACTATTTTTGCAACTCTTTTGTAAGTCTGAAATAGTTTCATAATAAAAAGTTAAAAAACAAAAAAAAAATTTTTCCTGTTCACCAAAATCTTTCCAGATTCTTCTAAGATATGTATTAGTAATAGACATTTTATATACAGGTAGCTTGGTTCTGTTTTACAGAACTGGGATTGTATTATACATACATACTTTTTTGTTTCCACTCAAGAACTGTATTCAATTCTTTTTGGGTGTTGGCTCATCTCACAATGACCTAGTTTAACTTCCTTCTCCTTGAAGATGGGCCCCAGACAACCATGTCTCTACTTGTATGACTTCATTCCCTGATCACAGATGATCACATCATGGGTAGAAATCAGACCCAACCCTGCTCCATCTGATGTTTTCTACTAGGAATTTGAAATTGGGGCCATAATATTCTTTTTCAGACTGATCCACTGTCTTGAGTGAAGGAAAGTTTAAAACTTCAAAGCAGGAATATAGCTGGAAACTGATGGGTGAATTGAGCAGCAGAGATGGTTGCCAGGCAAGAAATGACAATTCAACAGAGAAGCCAAGACAGGATATGAGAAGGCATTTCCTGGGTTCCTGGTTGCTAACCATTTTAATATCCCATGCTCCGTCTGAGGTACTTCTGCCCTCAGATTCTAGAAGACACATTGAGTCCTTAGAGTACATTCTCCTTTCCAGCCCCGGCCAGCTGCCAAGAGCAGACACCACACTAGTTATGTTTACAGAAATAATTTTATATATAAAGAATTGCTAACTAGGTACTGATGAGTTGAAAAGACAAAAAGAAAACATGAAGGTATCACAGAGGTAGCAACTGCAGGAAGCAGATACCATCATTAGGGTTGGAGGGAACAGAGGGACATGGTTGGGACTGTTAAAACTTGAAAGCTTGGAGGAGGAACCAGGAAGAAATGCTTCAAGGGTCCCAGCCCCAGCAGCACAAAGCACACTAAGGAAGGTGGGCTGGAAGCAGAGAGACAGTCAGAGGATAATTGGCCTGGCAGCTCAGATCATTTTCTGTCCCTTGCATACAAAGGGTTCTAACGAACAAAACAATATTTTATGCAAATTTTGCATGGTAATATATACATTCTCCAAGAGGATTTCAAATGGTTGCACAGTACCTAATTATATACCTGTACCCCAATGATTCACAGGCCTCTGCTTTTAAATCTTTCGGTTGGTTTTAGTTCTTCACAATTATGTACGACATTGCTGTGAACATCCTTCCATGTTCTTCATTGTACGTTTATCTTCGTATGGTTCTTTAGTTCTCTGAATAAATTCATAGAACTTGCAGGTCAAGTAGATGCACATTAAAAACAAAGCTTTGTGTATTGAAAATTGTCAAATCTACAAAAAAATTACATGAATAGTACAATGAAGCCTAGGTTCAACAAGTATTGACTTTCTCCACATTTATTTTCTCTTTCTTTCTTTGAATCATGTAAGAGTAATTTGCATATAATAAAAAGGTGTACGCTTTATAGTCATTTTAAAAATTTAATTCCAGTATAGTTAACATGCAGTGTTAGTTTCAGATGTACAATATAGTGATTCAACAATTCTATGTGCCAATCAGTGCTCATTATGATAAATGTACTCTTAATCCCCTTCACCTATTCTACCCATCCCCCCACCAGCCACCCCTCTGGTAGACTATCAGATTGTTCTCCATAGTTAAGAGTCCGTTTTTGTGTTTGTCTCTTTTTCTTTGTTCACTTGTTATTTTTTTCCTAAATTCCGCATATGAGTGAAATCATACAGTTTTTTTCTCTGACTGACTTATTTCACTTTGCATAAAAGTGTATGCATTTTAAAAGCTTTTAATTCATATGGCCAAAATGTATTCCAGAAAAATTGCACCAATTTACACTTATTAATGGCATATGAAATTGTTTTTTCCCTATCCCCTATGCTTCCATTTCTGGCCAAATACAGTCCTAATTACTGTAGCTTTAAAATATAATACATTTTGGAGGCACCTGAATGGCTCAGTCCGTTAAGCATCCGACTTTTGATTTTGGCTCAGGTCATGATCTCAGGGTTGTGAGATGGAGCCCCATTCGGGGTTCTGCACTGGGCGTGCAACCTACTTAAGATTCTCTGTCTCTGTCTCCCTCTCCCTCTGCCCTTCCCCAACCTCTAAAAAAAAAAAATTAATACATTTTCATTATCTGGAGGGTCAAGTTCCCCCATATTTTTTTCTTTTTAAAAATTTTGTTGATTAATCATTCAGTTATATGTAAACATTTTTAAAGATTTGAAAAGTTACCATGAAAAAGGTCCTTTGGGTTAAAATTGCATACTGGAAGTATTTTTATGGGTGAAATGACATGTCTAAGATTTGCTTTATTCTTTTTTTGGAGTATTTTTATTTTATGTACAGTGAGTTGCCATTATAGTAGGTATCCTGGATATCTGCAGTTAAGGTAGGTATCTTGGATGACCATTCAAGGAAGTTCACTTAATCCAACTGAATGAGGCTAATACCCTAGACGTACTGACGGAAACACTTTCGACGCATATTGAGGCGGTATTTCCGGATCAGATCAGGACAGTTTGAGCAGACACCGCAAGAACGCAAGGAGAACCCAGGCCACATTTCCTCAGATGGCTCCAATAGAGCTGCTGGTGACCCATCTTGCCCTCTCAGATGCAATGAGGCAAAAAGTAAGATTTGCTTTAAAATACACTAGCCAAGAGAAGGAAAAATGGGGGCAGGATGTAAATAGATAATACAAGATCAGCAAGATAGTGATAACTATTGAACTGTGTCATGGGTTTATTATACTAATTTCTCTCTGTTTGAAATTTTCTGTGCTAAAAGGTAAGAGAAAAAGAAATTCTCTTAAAATTTTCATTAAGTAATAGATGAAGGGCACCTGGGTGGCTCAGTCGGTTAAGCATCTGCCTTCAGCTCAGGTCAGGATCCCCAGTCCCAGGATCAAGTTCCAGGTCCGGCTCCTGCTCAGCAGAGAGTCTGCTTCTTGCTCTGACCCTCCCTCCTCTCGTCCTCTCTCCCTGACTCATAAAATAAAATAAAATAAAATAAAATAAAATAAAATAAAATAAAATAAAATAAAATAAAATAATAGATTAAATAAGAATCACTTGACATCATTACTATATAAAATCTTGCTCTTAGTATTCACAATATATTTACTTATTGGCTTAATCCCATAACAGACATGAAGTAATTTCAGAATTTCTAACTCATTCTCTTCTGAAAAACAGAATTATTAACTCTAAGAAGATATTAATGCATAGTTCTTTTTCTTTTCAGGCTTAGTGCAGGGTGTGCAAACTTTTTCTCTGAAGGGCCAGATAGGAAGTACTTTCAGTTTTGGGTGTCATACTGTCTCTTTTACAACTACTTAACCCTGCCATTGTACTTCAAAAGCAGCTATAGGCAACACATAAATGAATAAGCGTAGATGTGTCTAATAAAACTTAACTTGCAAAAGTAGCCAGTGGACTGGATGTGGCCCATAGGCCTTAATATGTCAAACACTGCCTTAGAATATGTAGTCAAAATGTTGATGTCCAAAGTTCCCTGGATGAGTTTTTTCTGTCCTTGTTCCTTCAGTGTGATTAGGTTATTCTTTTGTAATATGGTTGGGTTCATTTGTTACTATTTGGATTCCATTTTGGTGCCTCTCACATCCTGGTTGAATTAAATAATTTATTTTTTGTGTATGTGAAACATTAAAATGGTTCTAAAAGTCAGAGCTATACAAGGAAGTTTACCTCCAAAAGTATCAGTACCCTCTCAATCCTTTTACCCTGTTCCTACTCCTCTTCCATCCTTTCCACTTTGCTTCCACCCACTCCCTGTAGGTAAACAGCCTTACTGGTTTCTGGTTTATTCTTCCTCTCCCCACTCCCTTTCCTTCTCTTCCATTCCCCTTCCTTTCTTTTCCTTTTCTGTCCCTTCTCCTCCTCCCCTTTCTCCTTCGTCCACAAATAAGCAGACAGAGATGTATTTTCTTTTCCTGTTTTTCTTACATGAAGATAAATACCTTTTCGTATTTTGCTTTTTACACCTAAAACTTTTATCCTGAAATCAATCCATACCCGTTCATAGAGATCTTTCTCATTCTCTTTTATAGCTGTGTGATATGCCTTTGGGTTGCTGCACTATAGCTTGTTCGATTATTCTAAGAGGAGTTACTTTTAAATTATATACATTTTTTTAAAAAATGTTTTACACATATCAAATTATATGACATATCAAAGTATACAGCTCAATGAATTTTCACAAATGGAACTCACAGGGTAACCAGTAACCAGGTCAAGAAACAGAACATTATTAGTGCCTCAAAAGCCTGCCTTGTGCTTCCTTCCTGTTACTGTCCCCACTACCTATGATAACTAACTGCTATCTACTTCTAAGACTAAAGATTAGTTTTATCTACTTTTGCTCTTAATATCAATGGAATTTTCCAATATGCACTCATTTGTGTCTCACTTCTTTCATTCAACATTAGACTGTGAGAATCATCTATATTGTTCTGTGTAGATCATTCATTCATGTTGCTGTATAGTATGCTATTTACCCATTTTTTAAAAGATTGATTTATTTATTTTAGAAAGAATGGGGAGGGGAGGAAGCACAGAATCTTCAAGCAGACTCCCCACTGAGCATAGAGCCCAGCATGGGGCTCAGTCTCAAGACCCAGGAGATTATACCTGAGCCGAAATCACTAGTCAGATGCCAACTGAGCTACCCAGGCACCCCTTATTTATCAACTTAACTGTTGATGGGTATTTGGGGAGTTCCCAGTTAGGAGCTATTACAAATAGTGCTGCCATGAACATTCCAGCACGGGCCTCTGGGACACATAGTCACACGTATCGGTTGGATATTTACTTAGGAGTGGAATGACTATATTACAGAATATACACATTTGGCTTTAGTCTATACTGCTGAACGGTTTTCCAAAATACCAGTTTACACTCCCACCAGCAATATGAGAGCTCTGTTTGCTCCACATCCTGACCAATCCTTGGCAATTTTATTTTAGCTTTTCAGGTGGGTGTGTAGTGGTATACCACAGTGATTTCAAGTCACATTTCCCTGATGATTAACAAAGTGGGGTACCTTTTCATATGTTTATTGACCATTGGGATATGCTGTTTTATGTACTACCTGTTCAAATCTTTTGCCCTTTTCCTATTAGTCTACATTTTCCTTTTTTTTTTTAAGAACTTTTAAAAAAATATTCTGGACACGGGTTGTTTCTTGATATCGTAGGTCGGGTTCCCCAGAAGGAAATCCTGAAAGGAGGATTCTAGTGCAGGTAATTTAATTAGAAAGTGCTCCCTGGAGAAAAGAATATGGGAGTATGAGAAGCAGGATAAGGAAGGGGAAGAAGCCAAGCAAAGGTATGACGTCAGGCAAAGTCCCACTGAGGGTAGTCTGTCCCACAGGGGACCTCTGGGATGTTAGTTATACCTCAGAGTTTGTCCCAGATTGAGACAAGAGAGCTGGGCTTTCATACTCCTGATATGTAATTCTGATACATGCTATGACAGGAATAAACTTTGAAGACATTATGTTAAGTGAAATCACCAGAGCAGAAGGACAGACACTGTATGATTCTATTTATATGAGGTACATAGTTTAGTCAACAACGTAGAGACAGAAAGTAGAATGGTTACCCATACCTGGGGATCAGGGAGAAATAATGGAGAGTTATTATATAATGGGTACAGAGTTTCAGTTTGGAATGATGAAAAAATTCTAGAGATGCATATTAGTCATGTTTGCACAACAATGTGAATGTACTTTGTGCCCCTGAACTATACAGTTTAAAATGATTAAAATAGTAACTTTTATGTTATTCATACTTTACCTCTATAACAATTTTTTTTAATTAAAAGGATTATAGACATGATCAAGTGGGATTTCTCACTGGGATGCAAGGATGGTTTAACATATGCAAACCAATAAATGTGATTCACCACACTAATAGAATGAAAGATTAAAAAAAATATGATCTTGGGGCACCTGGCTGTGTCAGTCAGTGGAGCATACACCTCTTGATCTTGGGGTTGTGGGTTTAAGCCCCGCGTTGGGTGTATAGAGATTACTTAAAAAAATAAAATTTAAAAAATTATGATCTAAATAAATGTAGAAAATGCATTTCCCAAAATCCAACACCCTATCATGATAAAAACTCTTAACAAATTTAGAAAGAACACACCTCAACATAATAAAAGCCATATGTGACAAACCAGAGCTAACATTATACTCAATGGCGAAAGGGTAAAAACTCTAAGATCAGGAACAAGACAAGGCTGCACGCACGCTCTCATCACTTCTATTCATTACAGTACTGAAGTCCTAGCCGGAGCAATTAGGCAAGAAAAAGAGATAAAAGGCATCCAAAACAGAAAGGAAGAGTAAAACTGTCTCTATTTGCAGATGACATAATCTTTTATATAGAAAATCCTAGACTCCATCAAAAACCATCTTAGAACTAATAAACAAATTCAGTAAAGTTGATTATACAAAATCAACATACAAAAATCTGTTACATTTTTATAAACTAAGAAAGATGATGTGAAACAAATTAAAAACCAATACCATTTACAATACCATCAAAGACAATAAAATATTTAGGAATAAATTTAACCGAGAGGTGAAAGATCAGGTGAAAGATCCAAACTATAAGATACTGATGAAAGAAATTGAAGAAAACAAATAAATGGAAAGACATTTATGTTCATGGATTAGAAGAATTACTCTTGGGGCGCCTGGCTGGCTCAGTTGGTAGAGCATGCAACCCTTGATCTCAGGGTTGTGGATTTGAGCCCCACATTGGGTATGGAGATTATTTAAAAATAAAATCTTAAAAAAAAAAATTACTCTTGTTAGAATGTCTATACTACCCAAAGTGATCTACAGATTTGGTGCAATCCCTATTATAATTCCATTGGCATTTTTCACAGCAATAGAAAAAATAATCTTAAAAGTCACATCAAACCACAAAAGACCCCAAATAGCCAAAGCAATCTTAAGAAAAAATAACAAAGCTGGGTGCATCACAATACCTAATTTCAAACTTTATCACAAAGCTATAGTAGTCAAAATAGCATGGTACTGTCATAAGAACAGACATAGACCAATGGAACACAGGGCAGAGCCTAGAAATAAATGCACACATATGTGCTCAACTATTATTTAAAAGGAACCAAGAATCCTCAATGGGAAGGATAGTTTCTTCAATAAAGGGTTTTGGGAAAACTGGATATTCACATGAAAGAATGAAACTAGACCTCTCTCTTATACCACTCACAAAAATTAACTTGAAATAGTTTAAAGACTTGAATGTAGTACTAATAAAACTAGAGGAAGAAAACATAAGGAAAAAGTTCCTTGACTTTGGCAATGGTTTTTAGGATATGGCACCAAAAGTGCAAGCAACAAAAGCAAAAATAAAGTGGAACTTACACAGACGAAAAAGCTTCTGCACAGCCAAAGAAACTCACCAAATTGAAAAGGCAACCTACAGAATGGGGGAAAATATTTGCAAACCATATATCTAATAAGGAGTTAATATCTAAAACATAAAACGAACCCATACATCTCAATAGCAAAAACAAACAAACAAAAAAAAAACCCCAAAACAAAAAAACCCCAATCTGATTAAAACATTGGCAGAGGATCAAATAGGAATTTTTCCAAAGAGGACATACAGATGGCCAACAGGTACATGAAAAGGTTTTCAATATCAGTCATCACCAGGGAAATACAAGTCAAAACCACAATGAGGTATCACCTCACACCTGTTAGGAAGGCTAGCATCAAAAAGACAAGAAGTAACAAATGTTAGCAAGGATGTGGAGGAATTGGAACCCTTGTGCACTATCGGTAGGAATGTAAACTGGTGCAGCCACTATGGACAACAGTGTGGAGGTTCCTCAAAAATTGAAAATAAGGGGCCCATGGGTGAAACAGTCAGTTGGGCCATAGACTCTTGGCTTTGGCTCAGGTCATGATCTCAGGGTCATGACATCAAGCCCTGTGTCAGGCTCCATGCTCAGCGAAGAGTCTCCTTGAGTTTCTCTCTCCCTCTCCATTTGCTCCTCTCCCCAACATGTGTGTACTCTCTCTCTCTAAAATAAGTAAATAAATCTTCGTTAAAAAATTGAAAATTAAACTGCTATATGATCTAGCAATGCCACTTCTGGGTATATATCTAAAGGAAATAAAAGCAGGATCATGAAGAGATACCTGTACTCCCATGTTCATTATAGCATTGTTCACAATTGTCAAGACATGGAAGTAACCTCAGTGTCCATTGATGACAGACAGATGGTTAAACAATGGAATATTATTAAGCCATAAAAAAGAGAGAAATCCTGCCTTTCATGACAACATTGATGGAGCTTAGGGGCATTATACTAAGCAAAATAAGTCAGACAAAGACAAATACTCTGTATTCTTACTTACATGTGAAATCAAAAAATCTCTTGGAAGTAGAGAATAGAATGGTGGTTGCCAGTGATTGCAATGGAGCAATGTTGGTCAAAGGGTACCAGTTTACAGCATAAGATGAATACGCTCTGGAGATCTAACATACAGAATGGTGACTGTAATCAACAACACTTTATTATGTACTTATAAGTTTTAAGAGAGTAGATCTTAAATGTTATCACCACACGGAAAAGAATGGTAATTATGAGAGGGGATGGAGGTGTATCTTGTATTGTAACCATTTTGCAATGAAAATGTGTATAAAATCATCACTTGTACACCTTAAACTTACATATGTTATATGTCAATAATATCTGAAGAAAGCTGGAAAAAATTTTAATTGGTTTCCATCTCATCTAAATTATGTTCTAAAAGCTTTTTTATTGACATGTAAATGTAGCCCTGGTATCTTATTAAGTGGGGAAAAAATACTATATATTGTCTATGATATGATCTCATGTGTGTGCACATGCGCACGTGTGTCTGTGTGACAGTTTGGAAGCATCTAGGTAGTTGAGATATTAGTGGAATTTTTTTCCATTTTTTTTCCTTTTTCTCTTTTATCTTATTACCTGTAGTGTCTGATTTTCCTGCAGTGAAGACATATTCTTACAAGTTAACTTACATAAATATGTATATAGTTTTTGTTAATGTGTTTATTATTGAATATATTAAGAATTGTGAATTAGCTATGTGTCTATTTTGTATAACACATGTTAATATTATTTATGCATTGGGACCACTACATTAATGGTAATTTAATTTTATTTTTATTCTTACGTTATGAATTTCTTGAGATTCTTTTTTTCATCCTCTACTCTTAGCACAGTTACTGGCACACAGTTGCAATAGAAACGGAAATACTGCAATACTGTCAGCTAATGAAGTATGGAATAATGCCCTAGACAGTAACTTCCTTTCCTTTCTGCCAATGGAGGGCAACATGAACAAGCTGCTGGACTGGTGATCGTGTTCATCTTCTCACATCTATCAACAAAGTTCAAGAAAGTCAATATTAAACTTTCAACAAACAAAAGCAGCATAAGTTGAATCTATAAAACTTTAGTAGGAAGAACTCCTGTCTGGCTTCTCTGCCTACAGTCTCACCTCTTTCCAACGCCTGCACTACAGTGCTGCTAGAATTTTCCTCTTAAAGGAGAAATCTGATATCATTCCCTTCTGTGTGTGTGTGTGTGTGTGTGTTTTAAGCTGCAGTTGAACCCTATTGCCTATAGGAAAAAGCCAATTCTTTAGTGTGGTATTTTGTTTTCTTTACGATATGACTTCAACTTTCATTTCCCACCATTCTCCACCCCTGGGAAAGTGTGTTTTTTAGCCGCATGAACCTATTCATGACTCCCCAAACACCCTGTGCTCCTCTGTAGTTTGATGCATTGCTTCTGTAGTTTTCCCACCGAAAATTCCCTGATCCTCCTCTCCCCATTAAACATCTCCTTTTCATTCAAGGGCTGGCTGAAAAGTCTTCTCTCTGTGAAGCCTTTCTTGGCATTCCATTAAAACTGAACCTTGTCTTTCCTTCGAATGGCACATATCACGCATTGCACTGTTTTAGAATAGCTGACTATAATGTCTCTGAAGGTTCATGTGTCATAAGGAAACATCTTATTCATCTTTGTATCCCTAGTGCCTGGGGCATAATAAATACTCAAAATGCATTTTCACTGGCCAGAAGAAAAGGAGCTAAGCAGGAAGTTCTCATATTGAACAAAACACACTGGATAAAATTTTAGATTGACATTGTGGCATGTAGCTGGTGCTTCTCACATGTTCAGGAAGTATCAGGCATTGCTAAAGGGTTATTTTTTGAAATATACAGGAATTTTTTGGTGAATTTTAATTTCTTCACCTCTTCTTAGTGGCCAGATTTTTTTATGTAGTACTTGTCAAGAGAGGGTCCTTTCACACAGAAGTGCAGGGATATTATGCTGTTTAGAGTGTGGAGAAATCCTGGAAGCACCACGTCACTTGATTTCTAGGCCAGGTGGAATTCCACTTTCCTGCTTCTCTGGAGACAAGGGATGATCTGCGGTCTGTGTGTACTCTGCACGCTCAATAACCGATTCCAGTCTCATTTACGCCCTTATGCTGAGATCAGCATTCAAGAGTACAATGAGGGGAGAGGAAGCATTCCTTTCATGATTCCACCTCAGACTTGAGCACCACACTATGTTTAAAAACACATGATATATATACCGGTAAGTAGACACAGATGATGTTTTGTAGAGGTAATCATTACTATACCATCTGTCAGGTTCTGCAGTTGGTTAAAGAAAAGAAAAGAAATTAGCTTGGCAGGATTTGCTCCTCACAAAATCATGTTGATTTTTGCCAATTCCGTGTAATTCGATATGCCCTTGCAAAATGAGTAAAAGAAAAGTGCTTTCACATTGTGCTACAGGAAAAATATGGCCATTGTTCTTATGACCCTTGTTAAATAAATTTTTTAAAAAATCAAGTGTGAGTTAGAGAGGGCCATAGTAAAAAGAGAGGGAGAGAGAGAGAAATAAAGGAGAGATAGCTGGGTAACTAATTCAGAATTACCAAAACTCGAAAGTCGTTTGTAGCTATAATATAATTGATATACTATTGCCCTATCTTAAACTAAAAAGAAGAAAGGTGAGATCTAAAGCCTTCTGGGATCAAAATATGCCCATTGCAGGACTTGGAAACCTGTTGTTAGACTTATGCTAGTACATTTCCACAGATGGTGTGCGTGTGATTATGAAAGGTGACATTAACATGCAGACGATCTCTTCCTAATTTAGACTCAAAGTTTTCGCATGATTAATGTGAGATACAGAAGATGGAGCCATTATTACCCACTAACATTATTGCAGCCAGTTCCATGGCTGTCTACTATGTTGATTTCACAGTGATTTTGGAAGAGGCTAATTGAAATTTATCAAATACAAGGAAAGAGCCTACTTCTGATTTGTTGTCCATTTTACTTTCATTAAACAAAATGATGACTAAGGATTTCAAATTGGAATACATTCTAAACAAACGTTGGTGAATGGGTTTTAGTGAAGGCTGCTTTGTACGTAGTGCTTCCAGTTTCTGCTGTGAGTGGAGGACACAGGTAAGAGAATTACAAGTACCCCATAGTCATATTAGCCAAACTTTGTTATTTTCTTTTAAAATAGTATCTTTTAATAAATTATATTTCCTGCTACTTACAAATCAAGTCATTTAAATGAAAGTCATGAAAAATGAGTTATTTTCACAAAGTTATTCGTTCAGCTACTACAGAGCACACACTATGCAGGGTGCTGGTACTATAGATCTGTCAGCAAAAAAAAAAAAAAAGTTTTGGTTTATACCTTGCATGAACAGGTCATATATGTCAGGGTATAAGCCACAAATTGTGTGGCATTTTATTTTTAACATGCTAATCAGCTCCCTCTGTTTCATCATGGCATTCCACCAAATATTTAAGCTTCTGTTAATTTGAAAAGAATTGCCCTCTTGTTTGGCTATCTGAGAAACTACAGAAATGGTTCTAGGTGTTATCCACACTTTCCACATGCAACTCTGTGCTAGATAGCTTCATTTGGGGGTTTTAGTTTCAATCTCCCTCTGTCTTTCTCTGTGCCAGGAGGCTGACCTCTGTGGCCTGCATCATCTGGGTTCTCTTGCTCTTTGCTTCTCATGGGATTCAGCAGTGGGGAGCACTGGCTGTTAATATAAGTGAGAAGGATAGAGACATTGGGATATTCTTTCCCAATTTTTTCTTCTGCCCCATGATGATGGCAGTGGCCCCATTCTCTGTGGACCTAGCTCCTGTCCAGTGGCTCCTCTAACAAGACTATGGTCGTGCAGAATTCTGGTAACAGTTTCATCCTCTTGCCCCTTCTGGCTGAGGACTGAAGGGGATCCCCGCTATTGCTCATCCCTGGGCGCTTTGCCTACCCTCTGTTGGTTCGCTTAACTCCCCATGCCTAAGTTGTCCCTTCACAAAATTCTGTTTAGTTAAGCACCTTCAGAGTGCCCCCTGTTTCCCGCTGGGACTCAAGAGAATCCCCCCCCCCCACAACAAAAAATAACTTCATATCTGGGGAAAGGTTTTCCGTGGTAACACAAGAGATTGAGAGCAATTTGAACTATATCTGATACGCCAGAATGATGGAATTCCGTTTCCAAGCAACTTGAAGACCATCTCTTCTGCACTTCCAGAACATAATTATACAATACAGTTGGGTGGTTAATTTAATTATTTATAAAGTTAACTAACTGACTGGAAAAGAATTCAGTCCTGATTTTTCGTTTTGCTTTGCATCCAGTGTAAATAGAATGAATACTAGCTGAGAGGTGGACAAGCAATGGCCTAGGGGCCAAACCTGACTCACTAGCTTTTTTTGCAAATAAAGCTTTTCCACAACACAGCTTTTTCTTTACCCATAGTCTGTGGCTGCTTTATGCTAGCATGGCAGAGGTGATCAGTTGCAACAGAGACCCTATGGGGTCAGAGACCCACGAAGCCTAAAATATTTACTACCTGGCCTTTTACAGAAAAGGTTTGCCCCCATCTGAACTAATTGATTGAATGATGTATTTGCCATTTTATTTCATTTGGCCTCATTTAGATATAACCTTCTTTGTGTCTTGTATGTTCAATATGCTATCTTGCACATGTGGTAGCTCAATAAATATTGATTAATGAGAAGGTGAGAATGCACTGACAAATATAGAACCCATAACCTTAGTTTTATCCTAAATTCAGAGAATTCATTTTTATTCTTTTGCAGATCTACATCTTTTTCTAGGAGTAGAAGTATTTAATTGTTTTAGCCCACATTTATTTTCAGTAGCCTAAAAGCACCAGTGCCTTCTGTAGAAACCTATTTGCTGGTTTCTGTCTGTTTTATTAATGATCCATCATTTATTCTGACATAGGCTAGGTTCTGTTTTAATCAGGTAATGCTGATGCCTGTCTCTAGGATTAAATGGGTAGAAAATAGAAGTTGGGAGTAGGCTTACAGTCAGAATAAGAAAATGATTTTTTCCCCCTTTTAAAGGTCCATTTTATAATATTTTTCCTTTTCTATACTTGTTATTTTCTCCTCTATCAGGTTTTCATTTGCTTAGTAGCTTTCCATCAGTAGCATTGGAAGTAGGAATGAGTCACCACCTATTGCACGGGATTAAGGAATTAGAGGAACCATGCAAACACAAGGAACTGATCACCTGATAGGACAGTCATACCCTGGAAATACCTGGTAAGTGACCATTAACTTACAAGATTATTTCACGTCCTATCACAGCAAACTAGTTAAAGGAATAGGATAGCACCACCTCACCTAAGACCAAGAAACTGAAAGAAAGAAGAAACTTTACACCAAGAGACACTTTTAGGCATACCATAAATACATGGACTATACTCATAAGAGAGCCCATCAGGTTCTCACTAAAAAAGTATTCATTCTTTTAGACTGTTTTAACAATCTGTGAATTCCCTACACACAGAAAATGAGAAACAGCAAATTAAAACGGGACTCTCAGTAGAGATATTGTCAGCAACAAAAAGCGAGAGCTATTCAGTGTAAAATTAAAAACTCAAAACATAGTTGTCTTGGGTTTGTGAATGTAGGTCGAACACTCATGCACTTCTTAAGGGCCTGTGAAAGCATAATTATATTAAAAGCACAACAGTCATTTAGGTCGATTGCGAGGTTATATTTCTTTAATAAAAGGTCAATTTCTGTTCAGAGTATGCTGTCCAATAAAGCTTAGACAGTGATACCTTTCTAGAAGATTTGCATCAAAATGATAACAACTGAAACACAGTCTGAGTGCTGAAAAGGTTAAATACCATTATATGCTGCTGAGAAATAAAAGAATACACGATGTTTACATATTCTCCTAAGTTTTTCTCTGAAAAAAAGTTATATAGACTTGGGAAAAACCTATCTTGAAAGCCATTTATTTTATGATCTCAATGTCTTTTTAGTTCTTCAAATTCACTAGCAAGCAGTAATCACTTGCTTATGCTTCCTCTAGGTCATTAAGTTAATTAGAATAGTCCTTCTCGGAAGTTGCTTTGCTGTGAGCTCTTGCCAATTGTTAGGAATTTAAACCGGTCACCATGGTTGAAAGAACACTCTTTGACATATTGACAGCAAGTGCCCATAATAGCAAGGCGCTGTCCTAAATGCCAGGGGCACAAGGATGAATTTAAAAATGTCAGTCTCCAAGAGTTCCCCATTTACTCAGAAGAGCGTGTCAGCAAATCAGTGCCATTTAGAGCAAGTTACAGAAATAAAGGGAGGTTAGATACTATGCAAGGCACAAAACAGGAAGTGGTCAACTCAACCCAAGGAAGAGGAATGTTTCACAGAGACGGGCACTTGAATCCTGAAGGACGAATGGGAGTTGACCTGGTGAGGAAGCAGAAAAGACCTTTTCAGACAGGTGTGGTAGCATGGAATATAGTGGGGAATTAGTGCGGGTTCACTTTTTTGGCCACAAAGCAGTAGGGCATTTGAGAGGAACCATTGAAAGTGGGCTGAGAGGAGGACCCCTCTCTCGGCCTCGTCATCTTTTTCCGAGTTTCTTTCCCTCTGTGCAGTTTACATGCGGGACAGAGCAGGCCTACTGCCTAAGCAGGTGCCCAGTAAGAAATGATGCCAGTATGCCCATTTTACAGTTGAGGAAACTGACGCTCAACTGATGCTCAAAGAAGTTAAACCACATACCTACTTCTTCTCTCCTTCTCATTAGATAACATTTCTCTTAAAACTACGTTAGATAATTAAGACATATGCCTTTTGTGATCTTAGGTGAGTTTAAAATCTTATTCATTAGCTCAAGAGGACTTAGAGAGCTTGTTGAAAAGTGTATGAGAGATTGGATTTCTTGATGGCGTTTCTTCTTAAATATTCATGAAGTAATGGTGTCAATCTTTTAAAAAAAAACAACCCAGCTTTTTTGAGAATTGACAATTCAGCCGTGTAAGGTATCCAGTTAAATGATTTTTAGTATATTCACAGAACTGTGCATCTGTCACAACTTTAGAATATTTTCATTTTCTCAAAAAGAAACCAGGCATCCCTAAGCCACTAACCTCATTTCCTCCCAACTGCCCCAGATCTAGGCAACCAGTAATCTACTTTTTATCTATACAGATAGATATATCTGTACATTTCTGGACATTTCACATTAATGGAATCATACAACATGTAGTACCTTGTGACTGGTTTCTTTAAACTTAACATAATGTTTTCAGGATTCATCCATGTTGTAGCATGTATCATACTTTATTCTTTTTTATTGCCAAAACATTCTATTGTATCGATATAATACATTTCGTTTATTCATTTATCGTTCATGGACATTTGGGTTATTTCCATTTTTTGGCTATTACAAACAATGGTGCCATTCTGTTGTATTTGTGTTATTTTTATTATACTTTCTTATGGAGTGATTAGCTCTGTAAATATGTGTCACCCAATATGTGTTTGGGGTGAGTCTATCACTTACTATAGTAGATCAGCATGGAGATAAACATGGATGCTTTTGGTATACAGGTAGCATCATGTATGTGTAACCTGCAGGGGAAGCCTCAATTATAACACACAGGAGGGAATCTTTCTCTAGTGACTTCTAAATGGGATCATGGTCCATAACAAACATTTAACTTCTGATCAGAAGAGAGCTGACTGAACAAATAACTCGGGACCTAGTCAGATAGGTATGATTTTTTCCAAAGTCCTTTCCTGTTGGATTTAACTTTCGAAGAAAGGATGAATTCAGGATAAATAAATGACTACCAAGTTAAAAAAAAAAAAATACCTGGAAGAAATCTTGAGTAATCTCTTCCTAAGTGAAAGGCAGATAGGAGGAAACTTTTGGATTTAATCTTACAGGATGTTGCAATTTGAGGACCATTAAATTGTGTATAATGTACAATCCCTTTTTTGCCAGACAAAGAAGTTTCCTGATTGTACTCTCGAGATATTATAAAGCATTTCTAAGGCTGCTGTTAAACTAGGGAATTGTGAATTGGTAGGTTTTCAAATAAGTTACTCCAGACCTCAGTCTGGTCTAAAGCTTCCTGTTTTTACAATTAACTCCTCATGTTTCTTTGTTGAGTGTGTATGTGTGCGTGTGTGCGTGTGTGTGTGTGTGTGTGTGTGTGTGTGTAAAAGCTAAAGCTAGATCAGGAAGCATCTGGGGCCATTTGGCTGTAGAAGGGAATCCAGATTTGTGAGGGCTATCTACTACATGTAAACTGAATACACGATTCTATCTTAATGTGCTAACCCTTCGGTCATCACTGTCCAAAATGCCCCTAGCTTATTGTACCTGGTATTAATTCTTTATGAGTTTTTCATCTATGGATGAAGCAAGTGGGTATATCTGAGGACAAACCCCAGTATACGCATGAATACTTCCATGTTGTTTGGTTGAGCTTCCTAGGGATTACAAAGAAAAGTGGGCATGTCAGGCACTGGGCTGCTCTGAAAGCCATGCTTTCTTCTTGGTGCCAGCTCTTTCTTCGTCTGCCTTTCCAAATAAAGGGTTGTGGTTAAGAAAGAGTCATCAAAAGCAAAAGGAAAAAATTGCTAGCGACCAGGATGACCCAAAGCTGTGTACTAGCCCAGGCAATACAAGGCTCTACTCTGTGTACGCCTTGCAAAGTGCCACATGAATGCATCCTAATTTTAATGAAGATGATTCTGGAAGGGCATTTCTCTAGTCTCTACAGCAAGATCCTTTCTCCTCTAACTAAAGTAGGAGAAGTTACATTTCAAGTTTTTTCCTAAAGATTCTTCATTTGGGGGAATAATGATGAAAACAACATCAATAACATTTATGGAGCACTTACTATAGATTGCCATTTAATTTAACCCTATTATTAGCCCTGCTTTATATATGAAGAGAGTGAAGCACAGAGAGGTTCACTAGCCTGCCTAGGCTCACACAGCTGGGAAGTATCAGAGCCTGGAATTGAAGCAGGCAGGAAGACTCTAGAGCCCCATGCTCTCAATTACCTAATTAAGAAATTTTGCTGTTTCTTAGTGTTATAAAATATTTTTACTGCTACTTTAAAATATCATATAAGTACTCAAAGTAGAGATTTATGTAAAGGTAAACAGCAAACAGTACAAAACTGTAATACTATATTTATTTTCTCAAAAAAAATTGTTTTACATGCCCATTTTGTCCCAGGGAAAAGGTTTTTATGTTCCTTCAAAATGAGGAGTAACATTTGATTTTGCTGGGGAACTGTTAAAATTACTTTGATGATTCCAGTCGTGCATAGCATAGAGATTTAAGACAAATATGTAATCTGTCACCCATCTTGGATGACTTCCAAATGTTTCCTTTTAGTAGTTCTTGATTTTGTTTGGATTTTTTTTTTTTTTCAATAGCCAAATAGTCAAACAACAATGTCTGAATCACGTTTGCTCCAGTCAGGGAATACCAACATGCTGAAAGACAGCTTTGGTTATTTAAAATCCTACTACATTCACTTGCAACTTTGAAGAGCATTCATGCTTTAGTGACCTGTATTTTTTAAAGAGAAGAGGAAAAAAGAAAAAAAACAAGCAAAACCAAGTTTGCAGCTCAAGTCCCTCTTTTGCTATCTGCTGCACTGAGTTTTCCTACTCCGTTTTGCGGGCGAAAGCACGCTTAAGAGATCAAATCAAACTGTCCGAAAAAGGCTGTCTGCATCCCTCCTGTTTAAAAGAGAAGGATTTCGTTCCCTCTCCTTCACACATCAAAGAAGGCACTCGGGGAGGAAATAAACCATAATTAGGCATGAGCGACCGAGCAGACAGACCCCTTGCTCTGCCTTCCCCATCCCCGCCCCCCACGCCCTGGCAGCAGTCCTGAGCTCCCTCGAGGCGCGGGTCACCGCAGCAGCTGCAGCGACCGCGCGTCCACGCCCGCGCCCGCCGCCAAAATCTGGGCGGCGGCGGGCCCGGCCCGGGGGCGCGCGCGCTCGGGAGCGCGCTCATGCAGCGGTTTTCTTCTCCCACAATCCAGAGGCTGCGGCGCGGGAGGGGCGGAGAGTCGGCGGAAGGATATGGGCGCGGAGGGAGAAGCGCGCTCCCTTTGACGGAGGGCTCGTGGCTCTGGTTGGGCGGCGAGGAGTGGGGTGTGATGCGGCACTGCGGTTCTGAGGCCGTTACTCCGGCTCCTCCAGAGAGGGCGGAGGAGGAGGCTGGAGCGCGGCGGAGATTTTGTGCCAGGGCTTCCCAGAGGCGCGCTGAAAAGGCTGCGGGGCTCAGGAAACTGGGGGGTTAGGGACACACATTCAAGCCCCCACCCCCCGGGAGGGGAAGGGGGCTGGAGGCGAGGCTTGAGGGCGGCGGAGAGATGGTGTCTGCTCGGGGGGAAGGGGCGAGCCCTCCCTGTCGTTGGTGAGGGGCTGCGGGCAGGGGAGGCTCCGCGGGTCGAATCGGTTCCATGCCCACTGGTGGGTGGAACGTGTTGAGCGGAACGCGGAGGTCCAGCCTGGCTGCCGCTCGGAACCCGTAACGTGGTATCTAACGTGGTATTTCATTTAGACCACGTTGGGATTAATTCATTGTGGGCAGCTTCGCTGGTCTGGTTCCTCCAGGAGCTGGGCAACCTTGACGGGCTTTTTGTCTTGCTGCTCCAGCCCCCTTTCCCTTCCTCCTCCTCCAGATGCCTTTTCTCTGCCCCTCCTCGCCCGGTACAGACATTTCCAGCGCAAGCTGCCGCTCAAGGCTGCTGTCGAAGCCGTTTCTCGGGTTTTCGACTCCTTCCCCTCTGGGGTGTTTTTTGAGGAGGGAGAGTTTTTCTCCCCTCCGCGATGGGATTTTCTTCCTGTGCCAAAATGGACTTTCATTGATTTCTATTTACTTCTTCAACGTTTAGTGATCTATTCCCTAGGCGTATTTTTGTGGTAGTTCCCTTTTTCAAATACATTATCTGTAAAATGGAGAACGAGATTTTTACTCCCCTTCTGGAGCAGTTTATGACCAGCCCCTTGGTCACTTGGGTAAGTAGGGTGTTATTTATTGTATATTTTGCTGCATTATTTGTAGCTGCGGAGATGGAGACGGGCGTTCGTGTCCTTATGATCATTCTGTTCTAGGTTAAAACGTTTGGACCTCTGGCTGCAGGAAATGGGACCAACCTGGATGAATATGTGGCTTTGGTGGATGGGGTATTCTTGAACCAGGTCATGCTCCAAATGTAAGTGTTCTTTTCTAGGTAACTTGTTTTCTTTGAAAAAGGGCATACTGAAAACTTACTTTATGTTTGAAGCTCCTAATTTGGATCTTTGGCCAAAGGAATTCAGGTGGTTTAAGAATTGGACCTTGAAAGGGGTGATAGTCTTATGTGCCCACCAGCCCGTTTATCACAACCTAATAATTATACCTGTTAAAATTGTGAAACTTTAATTTTTATTCTGCAAACCGTATATTGTCACTTATTGTCTTCAGTGCTGAAATCCAAACCACATTGTCCTCTGATCATTTGGTAAAAAGAGAGAGAATATGAGAATTGTTTCCTAAGGGAGAATAAAGCCTCTACTGTGAAGTGTGTATTTGATGCAGAAATGTTTCTTATTAACCTTTGTATCTAAAAATAAGTGGCTCAAATTTTGAAACTAGTGAAGTAATAACATTTCAGAAGAGAGAATTTCAAATGGCAGTTCTGATTGGTGAGAACTGTTGCTGTAGCAAGTAATTTAAGTGGGTACAGTAACTTAAGTCTTATGAGATTATTACGTGAATTAACAGATTAATATTTGGGAGATCATTTTAAGGTATTTTTAAGGCTAGTTGTGAAATGCCAGTAACTGACATCTTGATGACAATGAAATAATGATTTAGTAGGAAAATTTTTGTCTTTTATGTTTGTGATATTGGGTTTGTATTAAGTAGGAAAGTGTTTTTAGGATGGGAATTGATATCAAAATCATGTTGGTAGCTAGATCAGTGAAATAACCATTTTTATCATTATAGGTGTTGTAGCACACATGCATTCTAAGTACATCAGTGTAGGTTTTCTAAGTACGAACTCTGAATGTTATAGTTGTACTCAAAATATGTGTATTTAGCCTTCTGTCTCTTGAATAGAATCTGATTACAAGAGTAGTTTGGAACTTTCAATTTCAAGGCATTCTTACCTTTTATATATGTGGGAATTAAGTGCATTATTAATAAATAATTGTTACTAAGGAATAAGTTTACAGTGAATAGATTAATAACATAAAGTATCATTTCTCTATTTTGTAGAAAATTGTTTCTTTTTAGATTTTTTATTTAAAAGAGGTAGAAGTCAAATTCATAAATGTTCCAGTGGTAACTTCTCAGTCTGTGTGCTCAGAGATATTTGTAGTCTGTGTGCTGTTTTTCATGTATGTGTTTATCCTTCAGGGAGGTATTATACTACTGTACGCTTTCTGAAGGTGTTTTATTTGTATAGGCACCCAAAGAAATATATATATATATGTTATTTAAATGTGTGTATATGTTTTTTTCTTTAAGAAAGGAAAAAGGAATGTTGACATTAATTATTTCCAGGGATAGTAAATATATTTTTGGCAGCTCTCTCCCTGAAACTATTTTTTATCTTTGAAATATCCCACTATTCCCTAAGCAAAATGGTAGAATAATTAAATTGACTTCTATTTTAAGGAACACACATGACAGGAAGGGTAGCCATTACAGTAGATACTCAGAATTTGTTCCCCTCTCTTGTTTTTAGACAGAAAATTTTGAAATTGTATTCTGAACCCTTAAAAAAAATGTTTTACATAATAGGAAAATACATTATTTTAGTTTTCCACTTTATTTAATTAATTAATTTATTTTTAAAGTGGGTTTCATGCCCAAGGCATGAGGCTTGAACTCATGACCCTGAGATTGAGAGTCTCGTGCTCTCACTGAGCCAGCGAGGCACCCCTTGTTCTCCACTTTAATGTTTTTTATTTTAATGATTCTTTTTCCAAAAAATACTTCAATTTTTTTGAGTCCTGAATAGTTAGCAGAGGTGCTAAAAACAGACACTTTAACTTGTTTCCACTTTGAGTGCAGTTTTATATTTAAAAATACATATGTATATTTTGAAAGTAATGGTGTTCAAAATAGTGGTTGCCAGGTTTTGTTTTGTTTTGTTTTTGGTTTTTTTTGGGGGGGAGGACTAGCTCCATTCCAAACCTCAAATCTGCTTCTGTTTTCAGTTCCACCTCTCAGTTTCTTTAAAAGTTTTTTCAGTGTCCTAATTCTGTTCTGAATGACCTATATAAATTAAAGGAAAAGAAAATTAAGAAAAAAAGAAATAGGCATTAGTTTTTAAAAAATCGTTTGCTAAAATAAGATAAATTTATTTTAATGACCTAATAAAACAACAAAATATACATTGTTTTTAAAGCCATACTTTGCTAACTTTAAAATCATTAAGATTTCTGGTAAGTACTTCACTCAAGTTAATGTTTGATTTAATGTACTCTATTAAATTGTCAGTTGAAATTGTACCCAGTAAGTTAAACTAAAAGTTAGACTTAGTCTAAGTCATTTCTGACTTTGTTCTGATTTGTTTACAGAATTTGTGAGTGAGAACCCTTTCTAAATGAAACTATATACTTTTCTTCATGTTTGTTTTGCTTGGAGTTCGTTGAGCTTCTTGGATCTGTGGGTTTGTAGTTTTTAACAAATTCAGAAAAATTGGGGCGCCTGGGTGGCACAGCAGTTAAGCGTCTGCCTTCGGCTCAGGGCGTGATCCCGGCGTTGTGGGATCGAGCCCCACATCAGGCTCCTCTGCTATGAGCCTGCTTCTTCCTCTCCCACTCCCCCTGCTTGTGTTCCCTCTCTCGCTGGCTGTCTCTATCTCTGTCAAATAAATAAATAAAATCTTTAAAAAAAAAACAAACAAATTCAGAAAAATTTTGGCCATTATTTATTTTAAAAAATACATATTTATAAAGATTTAAGTGTGTGTGTATTTTTCCTGCCCCCACTTCCCTTTTTGGAAGTCCAATTACATGTAAATCAGGCTGCTTGATGTTCACTGATGTTCTTTTCAGTTTTTTTCAGTCTTCTCTGTTTCATTTTAGATTATCTTGATATGTCTCCAACTTCATTAATCTTTTTTTCCTATAGTGTTTAATTTGCTGTTAATTGTGTCCAGCATATTTTTCATTTCAGACAGTACAGTTTTATTCTAGAATTTCAGTCCTTTTTTATATCTCCCATTTCTATAGCTTTCATGCTTTGTCTTTTCTGTAGCTTCTTGAGCATATGGAATATAGTTATAACTGGATTAATGTTTATTTCTACTAATTCTATCTGTATCATTTCTAGATCGGTTTTGATTGATTTTTCTCCTCATAAAGGATTGTGTTTTCTTGCTTTTGCGTACCTGGTAATTTTTTATTGGATCTTAGACTTTGGAATTTTACCTTTTTAGGTGCTGGGTATTTTTGTATTTCATTAGGTTTCTTGAGCTTTGTTCTGGGATATAGTTAAATTACTTTGAAATAGTTTGATCTTTTCAGATCCTGCTTTTAAGTTATATCACATAGTACCACTTTGTCACTCTATTGGCAAAACCCTCTGAGTACTCTGGGTGGTAAGAACAGGAGCTATTCCTGTACCTGTGTGAGCCCTGCCTGGGTGGTGGTCCCTCTAATCCTTTTTGGTGGTTTTTTCACTGTTCTTGGGTAGTTTCCTCACATGTAGATACTAAAATGTACTCACGGAAGACTTGAGGGATACCCTCGGCAGATCTCTGGATTTTTCTGTGAGCCTCTCTACTCTTAGGTACTCTACTTTGTATATGACAGTCATCTTGCTGTTTATAGATTAAGTTGCATCTCACCTCAGGGAGGTCATTGCTCTACCTGTGTTCTCCATCTCTGTTCTGTGGCCTAGGAACTCCTTCATGGTAATAAGTTGGGGCAGTTGAGGATTCATCTGGTATGTTTCCCATCTATCAGGGATCTACTGTCCTTTGTTGTCTGAAGTCCATTGCCTTGAAAAACACTTAATATATTTTGTCCTGCTTTTCCAGTTGTTTCAAGCAAGAGGGTAAATTTAGTTCTTGATATTCCATCTTGGCCAAAGTGGAAATCTATTTATATACTTATAATTTACATGTTTGGCTTGCTACTCTGGTACTCCTGCTTTCAGTTGTGACATAGAATTTTTTTTATAGAAGGCTTATGGTAGAATTTTTTTTTTTTCATCTACAATGTTTACTAAAAGTAAGAATACTGATTAGTGACTTTGGATTTGCCATTTTGGACCTTGTTTATATCGACGACTTCATGCAGTTTACCACCGCTGCCTTATAATTTTGAAATCTGTTCACTGGCTTGGGATTCACTGCATTTAGAGATGAATCCTGGATTTCATTGAGTAGCTCCTTGAATCAAAGAATCTCTGTAAGAGCCTGTGACATCACATCAGTCCTCTTTAATGGGAAGGGAAAGCTCTTTAGAGATTGGGAATGATGGGCCAGCTCTTCTGCATGCCTCAGGGCATTTCCGTACTTCAACCAAATGAAATCTTTCTTTCTCAGTGCTAGTTATCGGATATAAGGCTTGGTGACAGTATAAATAATCATTTCTCTGTTTGAGATGTCATGCAGTTCTGTAACCCATTTTGAATATTATTTGCTATGAAATTTTAAGAAATTCATAACATTATCGTGAATTTCATAATCCTAAAGTTTAAAAAGTGTGTATTCATATTATCTAAGAAGTTGAAAATATGGCTATATTAGGGTTTTAAGTATTGAGAAAATTTTTAATGATATCAGAACAATGATATGATTCAACCCCATGAGATAACTATAGAGATCTTTACTGACCATTACGATATACTTGTTATGGCTTTTCTTCTTTTAGAATCTTGAGTTGGAAGGAACTTTAGAAGTCCTCAGAGCAATGACATGATTCAACCCCATTAGATAACTATAGAGATCTATACTGGCCGTTATGATATACTTGTTATGGCTTTTCTTCTTTTAGAATCTTGAGTTCGAAGGAACTTTAGAAGTCCTCTATTAGGAAAATAATTTTTTAATTTAAAAAATTAATAATGACAAAAAATTAAGTGACGCATGGTCATGTAGATTCTCCTTAAGTATTTCCTGAGATACAGCTTCATAAAGTATATCTATAAGAAGCCATTTGTCTAATAGAGGAAGTTGACCGAGACGTGTTCCTTAGTTCTATGAATGTTTAAAATTCAAAAGTAAGGGGAGGTAGATGGGGGAGGGATGAAATAGATAAAGGGGATCAAGAGTACACTTACCTTGATGAGCACTGAGTAATGTATAAGGTTGTTGAATTATTATATTGTATAACTGAAACTAATATAACACTGTATGTTAATTATACTTGAAAAAAAGATTCAAAAGTAGGTTGTGCTAACTTTATGATGATAAAGTTAATGACTTTAAAATGACTTATAAAAAATATGGGTTTCTTACCCAAGTATGGCATTGACTCCGAATTTTGGTATGGGCATCTCAGATTTTCTCATTGGACCTCATATTTTTTTGTTTAGTTTAGTTTTTGTTTTTTGCTTCTTTAAAAACACACATGATATAGTCATAGTTGCTGTCTTATTACCAAGTTTTGTGATTTATCTTCCAAATATTTGTAAGATGTATCGCTGACTTTTGAATTAATGTGGTAGCCCTGACTGGTCTTACTTTTGGGCTTGCCCCTCCTCAAGTTTCTTCTCATCTGTGATCATATGTGCTTCTGTAAGACTCTGAATGTACTTTGGTGATAGCATTTATCTCACTGGATTGCAGCTCTTGGTATGTCTGATTCCACTGACTAACCTGTGAAGTTCTTGAAGCCACGGACTATCTTTCATCTTTATTCCTAGCATAGTGCTTGACATATAGTAGGTACTTGATATACTTCTGTTGAATGAATGAATAATGGAGAGGTAATGTGGTAAAGTCGAATGAATTTGGGCTTTGAGTCAGACAGACTTTAAGTCAGACAGGGTTTAATTCTCACTATGATACTTGTTAGTGTGTGACCTTAAACAATTTACTTAGCATTTTGAAATCTCAGTTCCTACATCTATGAGATGAACGATGATGTTTCCTTCCTGGAGTAGACTTAATCTAATAAGGCACAGATAGTATGTATTTTCTGTTTTGTTGACCACTGTATCCCCAGTGTTGGTTGCTGTCGTAATTATTATCATGTGCTAGGCCATACCTACCTATTTCTGTTTTGTCAAACAAATCATGATCATTCACAGCTTAGTTTTGCATAATCTCTGTTGGTGTCACCTGTATATAGCTGTATGATCTTTAGCAAGTTACTTCTCAATTTCTTCATTTATAAACAGGATAAAAAGAATCACATGGTTATGAGAATCAAATAGGATAATTTGTGCACAGTGCTTAGCATATAGCATGATTAAATTATTGTTAGATATTGATCTTAGTTTTATTTCTATTATTATTATAATCATTTTTCCGTACAGCCCTTTCCCCTTTTTTTTTGCCTAGCAAGTTTTTACTCATTCTGTAACACCCTCTGAAGTCTCTTGGCACAGTTAATTGCTCTCTCCCCTATCATCCCATATCTGTCTTTACCAAATTGTGTTAAAGTGCTGCAGCTGCTAGATAGTTAGCATTTAGACGCTAGAGATTTTTGTTATGTATCACCAGCACCTAGCATAGATTTGGTATGTCACTAGTTTTTATTAAATGTCAAAGGAATGAATGAAAAATTTTAGAATTTTATTAACTTTAAAAATTTTGAGAACTCTAGTTTTAATATTATAGAATTTAGTTTGTTTTACCTTTTTTTTTAAAGAGAGAGCGAGAGAGAGAGCATGAGCAAGCGTGAGTAAGCATGAGTGTGGTGGGGAAGGACAGAGGGAAAGGGAAAGAATCTCCAGCAGACCCTCCCTGAGCAGGGAGCCCAGTATGGACGCGATCCCTGATCTCACAACCCTGAGATCATGATTGGAACTGAAACCAAGAGTCAGATGCTTAACCAACTGAGCCACCCAGGCTCCCTAGTTTGTCTTCTATTTCTCTCTTCTTTTGTTCTTTCTCTGTCTCGTTATTTAATTACTTTTATTGAATATTTTCCCTACCTATGTTATGTCTAGCTTGAGTTGAGGTTGTAAGAACAAGTCATAATCCATGCTTTTATATGGTATTAGAATATACAGTGACTGGGGTCCCTGGGAGGCTCAGTTGGTTAAGTGTCTGCCTTCGGCTCAGGTTATGATTCCAGGGCCTGGGATCGAGCCCCACATTGGGCTCCCTGCTCAGTGGGGAGTCTTCTTCTCCTTCTGCCTCCCTCCAACTTGTGCTCATTCTTTCTCTCTCTCACTCAAATAAATAAATAAATAAAATCTTTAAAAAAAATATGCAGTGACTTCAGTTTGGTTTCCAATAATGTTACTGATGATGTCCAACATATTGAGATTTTTGTCCACAGCCTTATATTGGACTGAGGTCTTTAAGAGCAGTCTATTGTGATTGTTTGATTCTCTGATTCATATCTAGTTAAGCTATAAAAAGTGATAAGAACCTAGAGAACAGAAAGTAGTTGCTACATATGGGAGTATTTGTTAATTTTTTAACTGCAAATTTTCTGTATTATATGTATTAATATGGGAAACTCATAAAGGAACAGCAATTCTTTTTTATTTTTATTTTTTAATTTTTTATTTTATTTACTTATTTTTTTAAGTAATCTCTCCACCCAGTGTGGGGCTTGAACTCACAACCCCGAGACTGAGTGGCACACTCTTCCAACTGAGCCAGCTAGGTGCCCCGAGGAACATCAGTTCTTAACTACACTCTTTCAGGACACAAGTTAACCTTCTTTTAGGATTTGTGAAACAGACTGGTCCCACTCTAAGCATAATATTTCAATATTTAAAAATGATATTTGAGATTTTAATTGATATTAAGAGATGTCTGTTTAATATTTAATTTAGTCATTACCAAGCTAGCTATTTTTAGAGAGTTGGTGTGGTTTGGAGGAAAAATAACTACCTTGAAAGTTATAAATTTAATTCCTGGATCAGGATGGTTGGTGGAGCAGTCAAAACACACACATTTGCTGATTAGTTTACTATATTACATGGGTGTGGTTTGTGGCACCCCCAAGACATTTACAATATAGCAAGATCAAAGATCACTGATCACAGATCATCATAAATATTATAATAATGAAAAGTTTGAAATATTGCAAGAATTACCAAAATGTGACACAGACACACAAAGTGAGCAAATGCTGTTGGAGAAATGGTGCCGATAGACTTGGTTAACAGAAGATTGTCATAAACCTTCCATTTGTAAAAAACGTAATTATCTACAAGGTGCGGTAAAGTGAAGTACAATAAAAAGAGGTACGTCTATATTCTTTCTTCCTTATTTTATTCCTGTGCTATCTTAGCTCTATTTTACTAGTTCAATATTTAATAAAACTAGGTTGGTGAAACTCATCAACTTTATTCTGACATTTGTGAGACTCAGGGCAAGCATTCATTTACACAATAGGCCTAAATATTTAAAGGTTATAAACTAGGCTAATAAATTGTTGACTATGTTCTGATCTTTTATCTTGAAAAATATACCTTCATAGTGACTTAAAAGGAAAGATTCAAATTAAGAATTTATAGAATTGAGAATTCCAATATTCAATTTCACATCAGAATGTCGTGGAGCCCAACCACCTCCCCACATCCATATCTCTAACACCACAGAGAGGTCTCATGTGCATGCCTGTGGACATCCTGCATGCATGCCCAAGATCCAAGCTCTTCCAAACAGCAATCCTTGGCACAGGGGTATATACATCAGTAGCATGGTCCATCCTCAGGACAGACCTAGGAAAGATTCCTGTGCAAGCCCTGTAATTGGGTTAGAGATATTTGGGCAAGAAATTCCAGAGTTCCTGGTGACTGCAGTGTCATCTAGAAGGGGAAGGGATGGATATATCCTCTTGTTTCCATAGATTCCTTGTCCAGTGGTGAGGGGCATGGCCTGAGGAGGGCCAGAGTGTGTTTCAGGGCTGAGATCTGTTTTGCCAGAATCTAAATAACAGTACTCAGTGAGAAGATGAAGGGATGATTCTGTCAAAGATCAGTTTAGTCAGTGAGTAGTTTCTGAGTGCTCACTGTATCACAAGCTATCTGCTAGGTACTGGGATATGATGCTGCGTAAGGTATGATCTTTGCTCACTAGTAAGGGGGACAACATGCAAATAAACTGCAGTGTGCTACATGTGCTATATAGTGGAATTATGTTCTTGAAATAATGTTGGCACAAAGAGGAAGAGGGAAAATTTGAACTAGGACATAAACGGTGAATAGGACCAATTTGGTAAGTTGAAATCAGAAACAGTGGGAGTAGGAGGAAAATGGCATACAAAGAGGCATGGAGGTGTGACTAAAAATAGTAGAATCAAATAACTATAGGTTATTTTGTATAGCCGAAGCAGAGATTTTTTGCACATAGGAGATGAGTTTGAAGAGGTGGGGATTGGGAGACTGTCCTTAGATACCATGTTAAGAAGATTGGATTTTTTTCCTGTAGAGACATGTGTTACTTCAGAGTCTCTCTGGAGAAACAGAACTATCAAGGGGTGTGTGTGTGTGCATGCGTGCATGTGTGTATACAGAGAGAGAGAGAAAGATTTATTTTAAGGAATTGGCCCATGAGATTGTGGAGGATTGGGTAGTTTAAAAATTGATGGGGCAGGCTAGCAGCCTGGCAAGCTGGAGACTCGGGGAAGAATTGCATTGAGTTCAAAGGCAGCTTGCTAGAAGGAGGTCAGCCTTTGTTCCAATAACGCCTTCAAATGATTGGATGAAGCCTGCTCACGTTATGGAGGGTAATCTGCTTTACTCAGAGTCCCCTGATTTATGTGTTAATCTTATCCAAAGAAACACCTTCACAGAACATCCAGAATAATATTTGACCAAATATCTATGCATTGTGGTCCATCAAAGTTGACACATAAAATTAAACATCAAAGCTAGTGTTTCTTAAGCTAGGTCCACAGATATTGGGGGGGGGGGGTCTGTGGTAATTTAGGAATTTTAATTTTGTGTTTTCATTTCAGTAATTTAAATTCTTTTTCCAGAGGTGGTAATAACAAAGTTCTTTTGCAATGATAATTCACAATTGAGAGATTTTTTTTTTTTTCATAGAATAAATAAGACTGGTGTCTTAAGTCACTTTCTCATACTGGGTCTTTGGACTCTTAGGATATCTGTAGACTAATCCTCAGAGATTCTTTTTTTTTTTTAAAGATTTTATTTATTTGTCAGAGAGAGCACAAGCAGGGGGAGTGGCAGGCAAAGGGAGAAGCAGGCTCCCCACTGAGCAAGGAGCCCCATGTGGGACTCGATCCTGGGACCATGACCTGATCCAAAGGCTCAACTGACTGAGCCACCCAGGCATCCCAAATCCTGGTTATGGGTAATTTTGTTTTTTAAAAAGGTGTCATTACCTTATTCCAGCTTGAAAAACAGTAATATAGGCTATCCAAATCATAAAAGGAATTGAAACAGATAGCATTTGCATTTTAGAAGGATTGAATTTGGTGCTTAGGGGGGCCAGAATAGAGATAGAAACAGCATTGATGTTGAAGTGATAGGGAAGAGAGCATGGAAATAATGGGTCTTGGTTACCAATTTGATACGAAGAATGAGAAAGGGATTACTGGGATGGCTACTTTTTACTTGGATAAGGAGCAGATGGTAGTGCCCTTATTAAGTAAGACATTACAAGAGGATGAAAATTTGAGGGGAGGGGAAGTGTAGAAAATAAGTTCTGAGTTAATTTTGGAGTGTCTGGTGAACAGAGAAATATCTTGTGAGCAGGTGGATATTCATAGGTTTGGTGCTCAGGGGAAAGGTCTAGAATCGAGAGAGATACAGGAATTTGCTTTTAAGTTTGTGATGGAAACTAAAGACATGGTGTCAGAAAAAAAACACAGAAGGAGCCAATGATAGATCCTAGGAAACAACAACACAGCAACATTAAAAGGCTGGAAGTTTGAGGAAAGTAAGAAAATTCACAAGGCTGCTGAGAGGAAATCACAAAGGGAGTCAGTTAAAGATGAATGCAAATATTGTCATGTAAGGTTGATGACTTATCTGAGATTTGGAAAGCACGTATTTGTAGTGGAGCCAATTAGCATAGTTGAGTAACTTACCCAATGATACTTCGCTGCTCAGAAACTGACAAAAAGATCTGTGGAGTTTACTCCGAATTGGGGATGGATAATGTAGGGTGGGATATCCAGATGAACAGTTGAAATGAATAGAGTGTGAGCATTAAAATGAGGAGGAAAGCAGGTGTCATCAGGAGAAGACTGATAGACTGGAGGTCACGATAGGATGAAGGAAGAGTAGGATTAGAAGGAGAAGGTGAGAAAGGGTGAATATGAATAGGAGGTTGAAGTCAGAGGGGACTTTCAGAATTTGAGATTTTGAAGGTTGCAGTTCTGAATGATGATTTAGGGCCAAGGTTAGACCTTGCTAATGGGTGGATAAAATGGAATAGAGTGAGAATAACTAAGGTTGAGAAAGAATTTATTTCCTTATTCTTGATTCCTTGATTAAGACTAGAGGTAGAAATGAGTATTTTGAAAGCTGGGAAATAAATAGCTAATTTTAACGGTGTTATAATTAAAGGAAAATTTAATAGGAAGGAAGAAGACTACCAATTTTAATTTTTCGTATTAGTATACTGCTTGTTTTAAACATCTAACTTTGTGGAATATCTCAGTAGTCTTTCAGGAAATTTAAAACAATGGTGTATTCTTAATGTAATTTGCTTTCCTAGTGAAGGCTAGGAAAAAAAAAAAAGGTGAACGTCACGTTATTATTGACAACATGACTATTTCCTTTCCTTGGGTGGTAAAGGACCAAGGAAGATAGTTTAGTTTTAGGTGTTGGGTCCTACTCATTGTTTAAGACCTGGATTACTACAGCGTTGTGGAGGATAAGAAATTGTGAAGAAAAAACGATGGAAGCAATACTCCGATCTATTTTTGCCAAGACTGGTTATAAAAGGGTAAACCACAGTAAATTCTCTGTTAACTTGAATGCTGAGGAAAAATGGAGTGTTGAGTTTTCTCATAATTAAAAGTTATTTTATTTTTTTCCAATTCTGTATTTTAAATCTTTGCAAATGAACTGTATTTCCACCTTTGTATATAGAATGTACATGTCATTTGTTTTAAACTTAGGTCTTTGTGTAAAGTATTGAATATATATATAATTAAGATGAATCCAAGGGCACCTGGGTGGCTAAGTCAGTTAAGCGTCTGCCTTTGGCTTGGGTCATGATCCTGGGGTACTGGGATGGAGCCCCACCTCTGGGTCCCTGCTCAGCCGGAGGCCTGCTTCTCCCTCTCCCTCTACCTGCCACTCCCCCTGCTTGTGCGTTTTCTCTCTGTCAAATAATAAAATCTTAAAAAAAAAAATCTGTAATGAATGGTGAATGATCCCAAGTATGTATTTGAAAGCAAATATCTTGTTATTTTTTTTCTTTTTTAATTTGTATGATTTTTTTATGTTTTTTTGTGTGTGTGTGTGTGTGTGAGAGAGAGGATGTGTATGTTAGTGTGAGTAGATTAGGGAGCCCTAATGTTTAGAAGTTAGTTAGAAGTTAGGTTTGGCCTCTAGAGGTATAGATAGGGAAGTCAAGGGGAAGAAGTTAGATTTTTTTTTTTTTTTAAGATTTTATTTATTTGTTTGAGAGAGAGGTCAGGTGCGTGCACAGGAGAGCAAGGTGGGGGTAGGGAGAGGGACAACCAGACTCTACACTGACCGTAGTGCCCAATGCGGTTCTCAATGAAGGGTTCAATCTCAGGACCCTGAGATCATGACCTGAGCTGAAATCAAGAGCCTGACGCTTAACCCACTGAGCCACCAGGTGCCCTAGGAAGTTAGATTTAATTCAAACCTTGAAAATGATTGGACTTGAGCAGCCATAGGTGAGGGGAGGAGGGTATTTTAAGCTGGGGAATCAACATGAGGAAAAAGCATATTATACTTATGATTTGGGAGGTGGTGAGGAGACTAGCCTTGGTAGAGGATCCATCCAAGTTGGGAAATAGAGTATAAATTTGCATCGACAGAGTAGGCCAGATTATGGGAAACTTGAAAAATAACCAGTATAATTTAGGCTGCACATGGCAGGCATTGTAGAGCCATTTAAAATTACTTATTAGGGAATTAAAAGTGTTAGGAAAATCACTTTGCTGTTAGTTTATAGGATAGATTGAATATGGACTCTATTTGTTCATCCAGTATTTATGAAGCATACACTATATATTATTGCAGTATTGCGACTACATCAGCAAATGAGTGAAACTTATATTGTGCTAGTGCTTGGCACAAAGATGAGGAATAGGCAGGAACAAGTAGGTGATAGTGGAAGATAGATGGGTAGTGACGGATAGCATTCTGTCCTTGTGGTGAGGTTCTGTTCTAGTCAGGGTAGGGTATATGAGTGGAGAAGAAGAAGCAAATTCAAGAACTTGAAAAGGAATTGATGGAATTCTAGATAGTGTGTGAAAGGGAAGAATGAAAGATGATATGCCAAGGTTAAAGCTGAACAGACAGACTTAAAATTATGTATTTCTAGGAAAGAGGATGTTAAGTTTGGATACTTAATTTTGTGTGAGAAAATAAGGACATTTATTTTATTTAACTTGCAGCTGAAAACATTTAAATGTGTAGTATAGCAATGTGTTTTGACAATGATGCCTAATTTTATATGAGAAACATTTCAATAGCTATGTATTTGTACTCTTGTTTACATTTTCATTACTGTTAGTATATATTTCATTTTTTTATTTAGTGAAATAGTTTTGAGGTTGTGTTATTTTAATTCTTTTGGATTGTCAGAATGCTTTAAAGTCTGCATTTATAGGATCTAACTTATCTAGGAGATTTAACAATTCCCAAAATATTGAGTTGCATTTTAACTACTCAGTTGTTAGAATTTAGCCATCTTTGTGTTATACTTCTATTAACTATAATGATTTGAAGTTTTTGTCTGTGCTTATAGAAAGAGCTCAGGCCAGTGTTTTGGGGCAGTGCTGTTCTCAATAAATTTTTCTGTTATCTGAGAGTATTCATATAATTGCTCTGTTTTATACTTTATTCTGAAAAAAGTCTGTTACTGAATTATTTATTCTGGAAGAGAATTTTGGTCTTTGTATAGTTCTCCAGAAGTTTTGTTTTTATTTTTGTTTTAATTCTGCAATGCATAAATTAAGTCCAGTATTTATTGAGTGTTGCACATTTTTCTTTTGAATATCCCATTATCCATCAACTTTGCGTTCCCACCTGCTTTCAAAATATTCTAAAATCTTATGTCATTTATTCCTCTGTCTTCTAAGAACCAGGGACCCATTTTATTAAATTGGAGGTTCCTAAAACAGTTTATTTCTCTTGAGCCATTTGTAGACCATGCTGCAAAGTCTTTAATTTGTCTGTTAATAATTCCTTACTTCCCTACTTGTGTACCTTTCCTCTACCTTGGTTTTCAGTTCACGTGTTTTCCAATACGGTACTTAGTTTGTATATGTGGGTTATATTTCCTTTCTATTTTACTACTACTTTTTATTGTATTCTTTCATATCTATCTGTTTTTAGCAGCGCTTTTTTATTGGATTATCTTTTTCCCCCCTTTAATTGGTGGGCTTATAATGGAGTTAGTTTGTGATCCCTTTGGAGCACTTTTATGGTACACTGAAATGAGCAAATTAAGCCAATATTGTGGTAATTTTATTCTGCTTCTAATAGAATTCTTATAGGGACTTTTACAGTAATTCTGTAGAGGGACTTTTTTGTTTAATATTAGAGAAACTGATGATGCAAAAAGATTTTCTTGAGATCCCTGGGTGGCTCAGTCAGTTAAGTGTCTCCCTTCGGCTCAGGTCATGATCCCCTAGGGTCCTGGGATCGAGTCCTGCATCAGGCTCCTTGCTTAACAGGGAGTCTGCTTCTCCTTCTGCCTGCCGCTGCCCCTGCTTGTGTTCTCCCTCTCTTTCTCTGACAAATAAATAAGTCTTTAAAACAAAAAAAGATTTGTTACTGAATTTTAAAATTTCTTATTTAAGGTAGGTTTCTATGGCTGTATATTTTAGTTAATTAGAAGAGATTGTACTTTTTAAAGTTTTTCTGTTTGTTTTTTAATTTTAGAGGGCTTTCTTCTCAAAAATAACCATTATACCTGTCACTGGTGATTAATCAAGTGAACTACTGAAATTATCCTAGGAGGGTTTATGAATTTAAGATTAAGAATTCTTTCTGTATTGAGTTGATAGTACGTGAGTGAAAGCTGTACCAGTCAAATCTATCACTGATCAAGTAAAATACCTAATTGTGTATCAGCTCAGTTTGAGATTTCTTGAGTCTCTAGAACTGATTGGATTTGGAGCAAATGCTACCCCAAAATACCAACTAAAACAAATTTCTCTGTGACCCTGTGATAAAGTTTAAGGACAACGGATGAAGGTTCTATCACAGATCAGTGATGCTTGTTGGTGCTATAAACTTTGTTTTAGTTACTGACCATGTGGTTGACCACCATATAAAAGAAGGTTCTCTTATCTTAAGAAGACACTGATTAGCCATAACAGCAAATCCTCAGGTCTCCATACCAAGAACAGGAATTTATTTGCCTAGTACAGTGGATCTCAAAGTGAGACCTAACAGACCCCAGCTAGTCTACGAGATTGAAATTATTTTTATAAAATATTAAGATGTCATCTGCCTTCTTTGCTTGTGTTGCAAAAGCAAAGATGGGTAAAACTGCTGACACCTTAACATGAATCAAGGAGTGGTACCAAGCTGTCTGATAGCCATTATATTCTTCACTCTGTGTACTTTGAGTTAAAAAGAAATTGAGTTTCACTTTAAAATGTTCTTGTTGAAGCAGTAAAAGTTATTGTATTGAGCTTTGACCCTCGCATATATTTGTTTTTAATATTCTATAGGACAAAATGGGACGTATGCATAAAACACTTCTGTTACATAATAAAATGTGACGATTATCTCAAGGAAGAGTACTTATAAATTTTTCTTGAGTTGCAAGCCTTTGAAGAAGTCTCTGTTTTGTGGAACACTTTTTATTTGAAAAAATGACTAATAGACAAACTGGCTCTTCAGGCTTGATTATTGGGCAGACATTTTTTCCAAAATGAACAAAGCGAGCCTGCCATTTCAAGGATAACTGGTTGTGGTGTCTGTGATAAAATTTGAATTACAGAAAACATGAGCTTGGTAGCTTCTCAATATTTAAAGACACTTCAGATGAGATTGGAGGTGATACTAATCAATGTGATTTTTCATATTGAATAATAAAATGTTTAGTGTTTGGAAAATCTGTAAAACTCAGTGAACAAATACTTTCAAAATAACCTTTCATGATAAGAAATCACACATATGTAAGACATGTATTAAACGTGCCAGATAGATCAATGGATTTTAATGTATAACAGTAAGAAGAGTTCGCTGATGGGGTTTCAGATTCTATATTGCAACCAAACTTTAAGAAAGTACTACTGTAATGAAGTTTCGTAGTATCAAAGAAGAATATCAGTAATTATCTGAAAGGGCTAGCTATTGAAATATTCTGCATATTTGTGAGAGGTCAATTTTTTTCACATATTTTGAACAAAATAATATGTCACAACACATTGGATGCAGAAGCAGATTTAAGAATCCGCATGTTTTCTCTTAAGCTAAACATTAAAGAGATTTACAAAGTTGTAAAAGAATGTCACTCCCCACTAAAATTTTTTGTTTTTGGAAAATATAGTTATTTATTGTAAAAAATGTTAATATACAATGAGTTTGTTATTTTTAGATGGATTAATAAATTATTTGCTGGTTCTTAATTTTAATTTCTGACATAGTAAATATACATAAATATAACTCATTCAAACAAAAGCTCTTTAGAGTTCTCAGTAATGTTTAAGAGTGGAAAGAAAGGGATTCTCAAATTGAAAAGTTGGAAAACTGCTAACTTAGTATTTGAAGGGCCCATGTGGCTCATTATAAGAAGTAAAAAGTAGATAGATACTCAGTCATTTTATCCAACTCACATAAAACCAAAGTTAATTATATGTATAGTATTGAATTTTTATTTTTTTGGTGTCCGTTTGCAATTTTTAAATTAAAGCATTAGTTCTCTTTGTTAAATCAGTGAGTATAATGCTGCTAGTTCAGTCGTGGGCTAACTAGAAAATGTCATAGATGTTTTTCAACTTTTGAAGGTAACTTAATGTATCTTAAATTATGAGAAAGCACATGAAGGAAAGCAGTGTGGAGATCTCTGTGTGGTAATTATGTGTTACATCTCTCTCCAAAAATGACTGCTCAGTCTTTGTAAAGATCAAATTAGTTAATATATATGAAAATATCCTGTAGATACATACAAGATGATATTGATACTGGGTTTTATTGGTTGCCAGCATGTGCAGTGATTGATGTGAGAAGGGAGAGAAATTAAGGTGAAGGGATACTTTTTTGAAAAACCACTTATTTCCCTGGGGTGCCTGAGTGTCTCAGTCGGTTAAGCGGCTGCCTTTGGCTCAGGTCATGTTCCCGGGGTCCTGGGATCGAGCCCAACGTCGGGCTCCCTGCTCAGCGGAGAGCCTGCTTCTCCCTCTCCCTCTGCCCGCCGCTCTGCCTGCGTGTGTTCTCTATCTCTCTGTCAAATAAATAAATAAAATCTTTAAAAAAACAAAACAACTTATTTCCTTGATATACTCAAGGCAGAGATATCTTACTGCTTGGATAACCCTATATGGTGATGATGCTTACCCAGTTGATTATTTTTCATAAAGCAATCGTTCTGGTATATGCACATTTGAAGTTAGATATGCAAATACTTACCTCAGATGTTTTATAGTGACATGCAAATATTATGTAGTTATATGTTATCATAAAAATATCTCAAAAATTTTTTAAAAATTCTGTTACATGGACGGCACTGAGGAGATAATGCTAAGTGAAATAAGTCAAGTAGAGAAAGACAATTATCATAGGGTTTCTCTCATCAATGAAACATAAGAAGTAGGAAGATCGGTAGGAGAAGAAAGGGATAAAGAAAGGGGGGTAATCAGAAGGGGGAATGAAGCATGAGAGACTGTGGACTCTGAGAAACAAACTGAGGGCTTCAGAGAGGAGGGGGGTGGGGGAATGGAATAGGCTGGTGATGAGTGGTAGGGAGGGCACGTATTGCATGGTGCACTGGGTGTTACACGCAACTAATGAATCATCGAACTTTACATCAAAAACAAGGGATGTACTGTATGGTGACTAACATAATATAATAAAAAAATTTTAAAAAAAGATACCATTGGAAAGTTTGGTTCTATTACCAAAAAAAAAAAAAATTCTGTTACAACTAGTTTTATATTAGAATGGCACGATCAAAAACATGAGCACATGTAGTTGTGAAGCACCAACACTAAACAGATGGTCCAGGAGGATGCATAACAGGCTTGCAGTCTGGGTAGGAGAGCACAAAGCCATTAAAACTATCAGATTTCTGTTTCTCATAGATATTAGTCAATGAATAAGTAAAGACAGATTCCTTGGTTATATAAAGACCAAATCTTAGAATGTTAGTGTTGCAGATTTGCTAACTTTCTCTTCATCTTTTACCCTAATTTAAAAATTACTGTGTACAGTGGTAGATAATACTATTGCCTGCTTATTGAAATTCATCTTGTCATAAGTAGGTCATTTATAAATGTAAAATTGCTTGAGGCCCTTTTATTGCCATGGTGTATTTAACTTCTGGCTGGACAGATTTGAACTATATTGCTAGGCTGTTTGCCTCTAAAGCATTTCTCGGTTTTCATTGTATAAAAGGAAATGGTTGATCTGTGATTATGTTGGCTCAGACATAGCTATGTATGATTAGAAAGTTACTTGCTCACATTTCATATGTGTATCATTCAGTAGCTCATCTTTTATTTTAGAAAAAGGTTTTTCCAAAGATAAATTCTAAAAAAAAGAGAATGCTTTCAAAAAGAGTTTAATCAAAACTGCATTAATCATGACTGTATTCTGAATTAATCCTTGTTTAGCATTTTAAGTAGTAAACATGAAGGAAAGCCAGAGTATTGAGAGTAATAGACTAATCTCTTTTTAGAGCATTCTGGATTCATACTATACCCAGTTTGTTTAAATTACTGTACTGTGACTTTTATTGTAAAAAAAGAAGAAGAAGAAACTTAAAATACAAGCAGGAATGTAGTGCTTTCTGTCTTTACATGGGATGCATACCTTTTACAGATGTAATTTTTAATACTGTTTTATTTTCTTATGTTTATCATAGTCTGACAAATGTCTTATGACTCTGAATCTCTTGCACTGAATCCTACATCTATAGCCTCATTAAAGGTGCTTCAGCTAAGTAACAGATACAATCATTTATCTTTTTTCCTAGAAGTAAATAAGATGGACAGGCTTCATGAAACGATTTTTTTATGGGTATCTTTACTCTCTTTAATAAATGCTTTACGTATTTAAAGAATTAGTTAATACTAAAAGGTTCATAGTGGAGGCGCCTGGGTGTCTCAGTCGGTTAAGCCTCTGCCTTTGGCTCAGGTCCTGATCTCAGGGTCCTGGGATCGAGCCCCTAGTTCTCTGGCTCCCTGGTCATCAGGGGACTCTGCTTCTCCCTATCTCTCTGCCCTCCTCCCCCTGCCCCCAACTAGTGCATGCAGCACATGCTCCCTCTCTCTCTCTGTCTTGCTCTCTCAAATAAATAAGTAAAACCTTTGAAAAAATAAATAAATAAAAGGTTTATAGTGAAAAATAGTAATCCCTGCCCTAACTTACCTCTCAGTTCTGTTTCTTAGAGTAAAAACTTAACCTTTTAAAAGCAATCTCTAATGTCATTTTGTCCCATTTATGGTGATAATATGCCTACCCTCGTATTTCTTGATTTATCCCTTTTAGAGACATTGTCTTTTGGCTTCTGGATAATGGTAGATGAGATTTTAGCTTTTTTTGGGGTTTTTTTTGGCCATCTCTATATCTCCTTATCCTATCCTTCTAATATATTTATTACAAGTTTAGTCAAATCAGTATTCACATTAGTATAACTGTATAATGTTTTCTGCAGACCTACCTTTTTTTTGGGGAAAAAAAAACCTGTTTTCTCTGAAGTTACTGATTTTCTTGATGTACATAATTTTCAGTGAGTCTATCCTTAAGTAATCAGCTATCTTTCATTGGAGTGGAGATTAAGACTTTTCAGGCAGTTTCACCTGAGGGTAGTCCATCCCTCTCACATAAAGAGATTGCATTCTTAGGGCAAAAGGGCCTGTTTTCTGTGATCCTAACATATGTCATTATGACCCTAACTCAAATTAGGCATGAATCAAATGGGAAATCCAAGCCTTGTAATGGAAAGTTTATTGTTCTCTTGGTCCATGCTAAAAGTGCTTAGCAGTTATCCTGGTCTCACAAGTCCAGGTTTATGGATAGGCTGTGATGTATTACTCAGATTCTAAACAAATGAGAACTTTCCAGTTCTGTTTGCATACTAAAATAACTCTCAGTATGTACAGTGTGGATTAAAAACCGAAACTGAGACTCTGCGTATCTAGTATTAGCCTGCTCTACGAAAGAACTGCACTATTCTAGTGGCTTTCCAAATGAGTCTACTAGCCCTCATAGAAATCCGCTCAAATCCCAGGTCCTTACAGCAAAGATTTGTAAACACAAAGCTCCACAGTTTTATAGAAAGATGCAGGAAACTTTCATTCCCCTATCTTTAATAATCCCTGTTGAATGTGAGGTTAATTTTAGGTGTTGAAGTACTTTTCTGCAAATTTTTCAAAGTACTTTCTCTTGCTTTTCTAAGTTTCAGTTTTTAGTTTTTCCCAGATTGCTAAAATAATTTCATCTGATATACTTAGTGTGTAAAAACTAAACCTTTTTATAGTCAGGATTGTCTTGTTTCAAGGAATCTTTTTCAAAGGCTGAAAAACTTAAATTGATAAATAAAATTTTCTTTACAAAAAGTTTTTAAAAGATTTTGAGCAAACCAAAATTCTAAATTCTTAAAACTTGCTAATTCTTAGAAAAGCTTTATACAAAGGAGGCCAAAGGCTTTTCTGGCAACTGAATACATTTTGAAATACCATGTGAGGAATGTTGGGCGTAAAAATTTTTAAGAGAATCTTTAAAACTTTAAGAAATATATCAATTTAAAGAACGCAGAGAAATGTGGTAACAACTGTCAGGGACAATGGTAATAGTTACATTATAAAATTTGTTAAAGTGGGAATGAAATCACTTGTGTTTATTAGAATATCACGCATCCATTTCAAAGTATAATCCAAATTATATATTGTCATGTAATAATGGGTTTGCACTATAAATTTGTACCGTTTTTTAATCTATATATACTTCTTATTTTTTTTAAAGATTTTATTTATTCGAGAGAGAGAGAGCATGAGCAAGGGAGAGGCAGGTGGGGAGGGAGAAACAGACTCCACTCACACGGGGCTCAATCCCAGATCATGATCTGAGCCGAAGGCAGGCACTTAACCGACTGAGCCACCCAGGCATCCCAATATTGAAATCTTTCTTAAATATTTGTTGTTAGAATTAAATGTCTGGGTTTATTAAAATATCAAAGTGTTTTTTAGGTCTGTTATCAGTGTATGAATAGGAGGCAGTCACAGGTGAGAGGTATGTAAGAGGTTTCAAATATAGAGTAAGGAAAATAAAAATTAAAAGATAGAAGAAGGCTAGAGAGATATTTACTGAATCTCTATGATTGCAAGTGAAATTTACATAATTGTAGGTTTACCTAACATTTTTGTTACTAGGGTTGTTCTTACTCTCCTCTCCCAATTACAATTATCTGTACATTTTTCTCCACAATGATAGATTGACTGAACTATGCTTTTATACATTAAGTAATATGGCCACATTAGGTACTCAATGAGTATTTGTTTAACTTACTAAGTGTATCACAGTTGATTATATAAAACAAGATTTTCCCTTCAGCATTCTGAGTTTTTAACCATGACTTCCTGACCATGCTGCTGTTTGTCTTTGTTTGCCATCACACATAATCTGACTTCCGCAATACAGTCTCCTTGTTTTTCTAAGTAACTAGTTCTGGTTGGTGCTTTTACTTTGGAGGCCCACTTTTCCAGTTATACTCATTTGCCTTGGGCTACTCATTAATTCCCTTGCACTAAGCATAAATCAGTCACAGGTCAGATTTGGCCTGCCTTACTACTATTCTTCCTTGTTCCGTAGATCTCAAATTGTAGGTTAGGACTCTGTTATTCAGCTGATCTTTGGGATACAAACCTTCGTGGGGAGTATCTATTCTGGGCTTCCAAATGAGTTGTTAGCTTGGAGAATGTCATCTCATAACTCTTATTAGGAAGCACCCATTTTTTAAGCACTATTCTTAGTCTCAGATTATTTATTATTTTTATTTATTCAAACAGTGTTGTTAGGATATGTCCTAACTTTTAGAGATAAAAATGTGAATAAGATATGACTTCTGCTGTCAAGGTACTTATAGTCAAGTGAAAAAGTGAGAGATATAAAGGTAATTAAATATTAGAAGGCCTATGATAGAGTATGTACCAGAAAGGGGGAATGGTTGTTATACTGTTTACTCAGTCTAGGATTGTGAGGATGACTCAGTATTAGAAGATGTAACAATGTGACTGACTACATTAAGATATTAAAGAAGAAGAATCAGATGGGAATAGATGTAGGAAAACTTAGGTAAAATTCAGCACCCATTCAGATATTGAGTAAAGAATAGGAGGGAACTTAACTTGAAGGAAGGTATATATCAAAAATTACAGCAAACATTATACATAAATGGTGAAACATTAAAAGCTGTTTTATTAAATTTGAGAACAAGATAAGGATAGCTCTTATCTTCATTATTTGTTGATGCAACAAGTAAAGAAATAGAAATGAGGTGTCAGATTGAAGAAGAGGAAATAACTTATTTGCTGATGATAAAAAAAATTTTTTATACTGGAAAACCCAAGAAAATGAACTAAATAAACTCAATTTTGAAAGCTGGTTAATCAGAAGTGCAATCTACAATAACTACAGTTTTCCAGTTACACACTAGCAATGACCAAGTACACAATAATAGAAAAATTCATTTCACAAACCAGAACCCAAATAAGAAAAAAAATTTATTTAAATGTATGAGATCTTGTGGGGAAATTTAAAAATTTTACTGATGCAAATGTCAATCTTTTCAAATAATTATTATTAATAAGATCTTAATAATTCTCAACCAGGTTTTTCCTAGAACCTTATAAATAACCTAAAATTCGGAGAAAAGAGCAGTAATCAGGACAATTTATAAAACAAAAGAGGGGAGCTTACTCTAATAGAATCAAGATACTAATAAACCTAGGAGCTTACTGTAATAGAATCAAGATACTAATAAACCTGTAGTAATATTAAAAAGTTTTTAAAGACAGGAATAGACAAATGGGGTAATGGGATACAACCGGCTCCAAAAGTAGGCCCACACTTCATGGGAATCTAATATATCATAGAGATCAGTGAGAAATAAGCTCTTTAGTAATTGGTGTTGGGAAAATTCAATATGGAAAAACTACAAATTATATTAAAGACAACCTCCAAAAGCACCAACCTATGAGAATAAGAAGGTTTAGCAAGGTTTCCAAAGAGAAGAGCAATACACAAAAATTGATAGCATTCATATAGTAGTAATAACCTATTAGCAAAAATATTTTTAAAATATTACATCCACTCTAACAGCAAAAACTAGGAGGCATTCAAGCATATATGTAATAATTCTTCCTAGAGAAAATTATAAATTGAAAAGCTCAATGATTGATATGACTCCAAAAGCACAGGCAACAAAAGCAAAATTAGACAAATGGGATTGCATCAAACTAAAAATTTATACACAATAAAAGAAACAGCAAAATGAAAAGACAATCTACAATAGTTATCAAAGTAATTATAGTAATAGATTATGATCCATTAAATGTTATAGGGAACCATGAGTGTGTATTGATATAAATAAATACAAAAATTGATGATCAGATTATTGACATAGTTACAAAGTATGTCTTCACAAAATATTAATAATTACAAAAGAAAAATAATAACTATCATGGAGAAAACTGGCAGTTGCCAGTTTAATCAAGTGATAAAAGGGAATGTCATCAGTAATGAGACAAATTGAAATCATGCACCATCTCCTAGGATGCATTGAGGAGAGCACTGCATCTCTTCTGTGTTTTTGATGTGAAAGATACATAATCTGAACATCATTATGAGTCAGACACAGTCTAATCAGGTAAACCCAATTGAATAATATTCTATGAATAACTGGCTTTAATCTTTTAAAATGCCTAGGTCATGAAACTCGAGGAAAGACAGAAGCTGTTGCAAGCTGAAAGAAACTAAAGATAAAAATTCAGACTACTGAATGAAAAGTGTGATTTTGAATTAGATCCTTTTCCAAAAAGGATATCGATTCATTATTTGGGAATGACAAACTTGAATGGATTCTAAAGATTGGATGATAGGAAGATATTATTGTTGGGGCGCCTGGGTGGCACAGCGGTTAAGCGTCTGCCTTCGGCTCAGGGCATGATCCCGGCATTATGGGATTGAGCCCCACATCAGGCTCCTCCGCTATGAGCCTGCTTCTTCCTCTCCCACTCCCCCTGCTTGTGTTCCCTCTCTCGCTAGCTGTCTTTATCTCTGTCAAATAAATAAATAAAATCTTTAAAAAAAAAAAAGGAAGATATTATTGTTAATTTACTGATTTTAATAATTACATGTGTTTATAGAAAATAAGCACTAAAATATTTGGGGATTATTGGATATCAGGTCAGCAACTTATTCTCAGGAGGTTCAGGAAAAAGACTACTTGTCCATGCAGCATTTCTGTACGTTTGATACTGCCCCATAAATCACTTAGACTTGATTCTTTTCATCTGGTTTATTTTTTTTTCCCCCTCAGCTTTGGATTTTATTGTGTGTCTCCCAGTTAACTAATCTTTTGTTACACAGTTTCCTATCTACTGTTATGCACATGCGGTGAGTTTATCATTTCAGATAGGTAATTTTTAGCTTTAGAAGTTCCATTTGGGTGGTTGGTTTTGTTGGTTTTTTTTTTTTGACAGTTTCCATTTCTCTTCACATAAAGTTCATGTTTTCTTTTTAGTCCTTTACTGTACAATTGACCCTTGAATAACAGGTTTGAACTGCATGGTCCACTTATACACAGATATTTGTAATAAATACAGTACAATACTATAGGTGTATTTTTCTCTTATAATTTTCTTTTTCTCTCTAGTTTACTTTGTTATAAGAATGTAGTATATATACATACACAAAATATGTGTCAGTCAACTTTATATTATTGGTAAGGCTCTGAGCAACAGTAAGCTATTAGAATTTAAGTTTTGGGGAAATCAAAATTTTTATGTTGATTTTTGGCTGTGCAAGGGGTCAGCATCTCTAATCCCATGTCATTCAAGGGACCACTATATTTATAATGGCTTTTTAAAAGTTCTTGTCTGCTCATCCCATGATCTCTTTCATTTCTGAGTCTGTTTCTATTAACTTTGCATTTTTCTTTCCTGGTCATGAATCACTTTTCTCCCCCCCTTCTTTGCATGTCTAGTAATTTTTGATTGTATAGTGGACATTTTGATTATTACATTGCCGAGTGTCTGGATCTTATCCTCTAAGGAGTTATGAATTTTGTTTTGGCATGTTGTCAAGTTGCTCTTAATTAGCTTGATCCTTTCAAGGCTTATTTTTAAAGCTTTGTTGGGGAGGTTCTGGAATAGTTTTTACTCAACTGCTCGATTATTCCTACTTTTAAGATACTTTTCTGAGGTTTCTCTCCTAAATGCTCTGGGTGTTTAAAAAGGCCTCTTTTTCACTCTGGCTGGTCAGAACTTGAATTTCTCTCTGCCCTTTGTGAGCTTTGGTGGTTATTTAGCTTATAGCATTCCTGTGGTTGTCCTCTACTCAGCCTTGTAGAATTTAGAGTACACATGCACAACTTAGTATTTAGCCAAAATCTTCACAGCATATATTTGGAACTCTCTTATACATTAGGATAGTTTCCTGTCTCTAGTGTTCTTTTCTGAAAGTTTTAGTTCCTTCAGTTTCCTTGAACTCTAAATTTTGGGTCCTTAAATTCAGTGAAACTTGGGCTACCCTTCCCAATACCTCATTCTGGAAAGTGCCTCACTGCTTCAGTAAAGAGAACCTTGTGAGGGTTTATAACATTGCATTACCTGCTGTCCAAAGTCTGAAACTGTTATTTCATGTTTTGTACGGTTTTCTAGCTTTTTATGGCAAGAGGGCAAGTTTGATACTAGCTGTTCCATCCTATTTGATATTTTAGCTTGCTTTGGTGGTATTATTTTCTCATCTAATGTTGTGAGCAATCTCACTGTATATGGTTGAACTGATCCAGTGTTGGGGTTGGACTGTGTGAACTTGGTCACATGACAAAGGATCAATATGTTGGAAGTGCTGGCAAGAGAATAGTTGAAGTAAAGCAATAATTCTCAGAGTATGGTTTGAGGATCCTCTCGTTCCGTAGGGTCTTTCTACTTCAAAGTACATATCTGGGTAATGCTAAATTTTCTTCATGTACATGAACCAAAATACCACAAACAATGGATGAATGCAGAAACAACGATGAGCAAGCCTGTTTTTCAAATTTAAACTAGATATTAAAGAGATGTGTAAAAATAGTAAAACAGTGCTACTCTTCTCACTAATTTTTTTTTACTTTGGTACTTTTAAGCATGCAATTTATTATTTTAAAGAATGAGTTAATACGTAAACTACCTATGAAATCTTCTCAGTTTTAATTTCTGTCACTGTAAATATAGTCCACAAAAAAGTTGTTTGGAACCTAAAAGTTTGAGAATTATTAAAATAAAGCATCATACAGTCTAATCTGTCTGGGGAAGAAACTGAAGGCATTCGGGGTCTAATGGACTAGGTGAAAAGGGAAGGATTAAGGAATGAGAGGTTCTATTCAGTTCCTTTTCTCTATTGTATAGGTATCAATTTCTTTATTCTCTTCATTCTTGTGTGGAGGTGTGGCTGTTAAAGTCATAATCATAGGATGGTACTGCGTCCCAACAACTGCTAAGGTTCTTACTTTATGATACTATGCGCTCAGCCCTTGCATAGGGAATCCTGATTTAATGGCTGCTATTTCACTTGGCCGTCCTCCTCCAGCCTGACCTCTTGCCCCTAATGAGGAACTAACTCATACCTGCTTATGTTGTGCCATCAGCTTCCCTTCTGTTCTAGTGCTGCCATTTGTACTTGGGTTTCCTATTCTTAAAAAGAACATAAATGACTGTCTCTGTCTGGCTTATTATCAAATGTCTTCAGTGTCCATTTGTATATTGAAAATGGCAGGATTTCCTTTCTCATGGCTGAATAATAATTCTAATATATATATATTACATATACATACATATGTGTGTATATATATATATATAGTTTGTGTGTGTATTTCACATCTTTTTTGTGCATTTATCTGTTGATGGACAGTTAGGTTGTTTCCCTGTGTTGGCTATTGTAAATAATACTGAAGTGAATATGCAGATATCTTTTCGAGATTCTGTTTTCCTTCGGCTTATATTTTGAGAAATGGGGTTGCTGGATCATATGGTAGTTCTATTTTTAATTTTTTTTGAACCTCCACAGTGGTTGCAACAATTTACATCCCTAACAACAGTGAGGAAGAGTTCCCTTTTCTCCACATCCTTGACAACACTTATCTCTTATGCTTTTGATGTAGCTCTTTTAACAGATGTGAGGTGATACCTTATTATAGTTTTGATTTGCATTTTTTAAATTAGTGATATTAAGTACTTTTCATGTACCTATTGGCCATTTGTAGGTCTTTTTTTTAGAATAATGTCTGTTCAGTTCCTCTGCCCATTTTAAAATCAGATTGGTTTTTGCTATTGAGTTGTAGGAGTTTTTTTATATTTTGGATATTAACCCCTAATCATATATATGATTTGAAAATATTTTCTCCCATTCCATAGGTTGGCTTTTCATTTGGTTGATGGTTTCCTTTGCTGTGTAGAAGCCTTTTAGTTTTATGTAGTCACACTTGTTTATTTTTGCTTATATTGCCTTTGCTTTTGGTGTCATTGAATTTCACATTCTTAACCATGGTCTATTTTTCCTCAGTTTCCGTTACCTCAGAATCATTCAGCCATTTGCTTTAATTGAATATATAAAGTTTACCCAAGATTAAAGTATTAACCCATGTCATAACTGCATTCTTTAATTCCTGTGGGACAGTGCCCACTCAAATATAGTCCCAATTATTCAGTGAGGAGATACAGCATTTCTTGGTTATTAGCTCATATTTTACATTCTTGATTTAAATAGATTTATTTTGGGTGATGGAAATACATATATATTCAAAGGCAATAAGAGGTTTTTCATCTCAGGAAGATAGAGAAGCAAAATGAGAATGAAAGGCAATATCTGACTTATGTTTCAAATTTACTTTGCCATTGTCTTAGAAATATCAGATGCATTTATATTAATTAGAAGCACAGAATACATGTCAAATTTTCTCTGTTAATGCATATGAATACACAATTTTTTTCAAGAAAAAATGTATTTTATGGTTATTTTCAGTCATCTGTATGTTGATAGGTATATTTCAGTGTAATTTTAGTTTAAAGCATCTTTTTTTAATTTCTTACAGTAATCCTAAATCGGAGAGTCAGAGAGTAAATAAAAAAGTCAACAATGATGCCTCACTTAGAATTCATAATCTTTCCATTTTGGTGAGACAGATAAAATTTTATTACCAGGTAAGTGCTCCTTTTTTTGTTGTTGTTTAGTATTTTAATAAATGCTTGTGTATTCACATTTTTGTGTAATAACAAGAGGTGAGAGTATCACTCGCCTAACATACTAAATGCTTATTATGTGCCAGATACTGGTTCATTTGCTGGAGATAGAGCAGTATTGACAGTTTATTTCTTAGGCAATATTAAAGATCAAGCAAGCACTTCATAATTATAATTTTAAAATAATTTTTAAAATAATTATATTTTATGAATTTTAAAAACCAGTTTCTGAGAGCTTGAGTAGTGCAGCACTTTGTTAAGCTACTTGAATTATGCCTTTGAAAAGTATACTTTTTATTGTCCTTTTTAAAACTTAAATTGATGCATATTTCAGAGTTTAAATATGAGCATTCTTCAGGCTATCACTATACCTCTAAGAATCACTATAGCTGCATTACACAAATTTTAGTATGTTGTATTTTTTAAAATGTTTATTTTTGTGCATTTTCTCATTTTTGTTGTAGTTCCTTATTCCACTTAAGTTATTTAGAAGAAGTATGCCTTTAGATTTCTGAACATAAAGTATTTTTCAAGCAACCTTTTTTTGGTTTTTATTTTTGATTAAAGAATATAGTTTGTAGGGGCGCCTGGGTGGCACAGCGGTTAAGCGTCTGCTTTCGGCTCAGGGCATGATCCCGGCGTTGTGGGATCGAGCCCCACATCAGGCTCCTCCGCTATGAGCCTGCTTCTTCCTCTCCCACTCCCCCTGCTTCTGTTCCCTCTCTCGCTGGCTGTCTCTATCTCTGTCGAATAAATAAAAAATCTTAAAATAAAAAAAAATAATAATAATAAAAAAAAGAATATAGTTTGTATTATACTAATTCTTTGACATTGGTTAATAATTACTTGGCTTGGCTTATTACGTTGTCAGTTTTTTATTAAGGTTTGATGTGTGCTTCAGAAAGATAGGTATTGTCCAGTTGTTTGGGTGCAGAGTCAGAGCAAGCTTGTTTGTTAATTGCATCTTTCAACCTTTTGTGGCCTGATTAATTTTGTCTCTTGATCTATAAGTTATTGAGAAAGGTAAGTTGGAGTCTCCCATTACAATAATGGATTTGTCGAGTTGGCCTTTTTCCACTTGAAAGCTACGTGACTAAATGCAAATGAGTTTTAAATTTTTTAGTTGTTATGGAGAATTATACCATTTATAATAATTGTTTCCACATATTTTTTTTTCTACTGGTTTTAATCTTTTCACCCACCTTCTGTTTTTTTAAAGGCCACTCTCGAGATTATACCTTCCATTCTTACCCTAGCAAAGGCTGAAATTAATTAATATCTTTACTCTTTTATAGAATAGTACTGTGATCTTAGAATACTTTAACTCATATTATTCCTCTTTATGATTTTTTAAGCTCCTGTTGTCTTGCATTTTAGTGCTTTTTTAAAAACCTCATAAATTAGATATTAAAAGTACTGTTAAATAAATAGAATCAATGTTCCTTTAGAGCAAACTATGTGTTTTCCTTTTTTTTCGCCCTCTCATGGTTTTCGTTTTTGGGTTTTTTTTTTTTTTTTTTTTTTTTTTTTTTTTTGTATCTCAGAACTATCTTTGGTATCATTTTCTTACTGAAGTATATCCTTTAAATGTTTATTTAGAGAGGGCTTGTTGATGGTAAAGTTTCTCAATGTTTATTTGTCTGAGAATGCCTTTATTTTACCCTTGTTCTTGAAAGAGTTTTATTGGGTATGCAGTTCTTTGTTAACAATTAGTTTTCTCTCAGTGTTTTGCAGATTTTATTCTTCTACCTTGGGATTCCTTTTTATTCTGGAGAAGTCGGCTATCAGTCTAATTTTTGTACTTAGGTTAAACTTTTCTCTCTCTCTCTTTTTTTTTTAAAGATTTTATTTATTTATTTGACAGAGATAGAGACAGCCAGCGAGAGAGGGAACACAAGCAGGGGAGTGGGAGAGGAAGAAGCAGGCTCACAGCGGAAGAGCCTGATGCGGGGCTCGATCCCATAATGCCAGGATCACGCCCTGAGCCGAAGGCAGACGCTTAACCGCTGTGCCACCCAGGCACCCCTAAACTTTTTTCTCTCTTGTCTGCTAATATTCTCTAATGTAGTTTCTTTCCTATTCTATTAGTTTGATATCCTTCAGATATTACTATTACATGTTTATTAGACTTTCTTATTCTATCTCCCATGTTTATTAAACTTTCTTTTACCTTATCAATCTTGTGCGGCATTCTAGTATTTTTTTCAGGACTGTTTCTCCACTTTGCTAATTTGCTTCTCATATGTGTCACATCTTCTGTTTAACCCACTGATTAACTTTTGACTCAGTAATTATATCTTTCCTTTGGAGAAGTTCTGTTTGATACTTTTTATCTTTGCTTTTTCGTTTTGTTTTTATCTTTTAGTTCCTTTATTTCTTTAGAAATTAATTTTTTTAAATTTTTGATTTTATGCATGATAATTCCAAAATCTGAAGTCAGATCTGTGGGTATCTGAATATACGTTTTGTTTTCAGCTTGCTATTTCTCATGGTAGTGGTGGCAGCAGTGGCAGTGAAGAGTGTGTGTGTGTGTGTGTTAATTGTGACCTTATTTTGGGTGGGAGGGGATTTATCTGTGGGAATACTTTTGTGTCTGGGCCAAGGATGTATTGCTTCAGAGAGGATTTGTTTCATTTGTGCAACCAACCCAAAACCACTTTAATTTATTTTAAGTAGCTCTATATTATTTTAGAAGCAATAGTTGTATACTATAGAAAACTAAAAAATTGAGAAAATACAAACATAATTCCAGTGCCTGGAGATTACCACTGTTAGCATTTGAATATATGTATGCTGGATCTCTTTCTCTGCATTTATGGGTATGTAAATTATGTATTTATGTGTTTGTATTTTTTTTAGGCTGGTACTACGTTATTGCAAATCCTTAGAGAAATAACCCTCCTCAGTCTCTACCAAAGGCCAAGAAAAACAACTTCTTTCTTGTTTTTGTAGGGTTCCATTTTTTTTGTTTTATCTTTTAACTGAGGGTTATCTTTTTATTTATTTTTTTTAGTTCAGTCATTTGAAAAGAATTTTTAAAAAATTATCTAGTATTTTTGGATTTCTTCCTTCCTTTCTAGTATCTAGTACTCCTTGTTGCCAGAAATAAGTCTGTGCTAGATATTTTAATAAACTTTTTGTATTACTGGCCGATATTCCAGCTGTCATCTTCCTCAAATTGATTTGAGTAAATAAGACCTCTGTTTTGTCTTTTAATGTTGTTTCATATCAGTATTTTTAGATTTGAAACAAATGAATAAATTAAGTGATACAGTGACTTATTTTGACAGTCATCAGTTTTGTTCTTATTTAAAACAATCCTATGTTTTTGGTTTTATATTATCTTTAGGGAGATGGAGATTTGCCTTGAAAATTTCAGTGAGATTCCTTGGAAGGCAAAGGAATTTCTGCATCAGAATCTTAAATCAGTTGTCAGTGCAACCTAATTCTGTATTGTATACTATTGCTTTTGGATTTTTTTTAACAGCTTTATTGAGATACAGTTCATATACTGTACAATTAACCCATTTAAAATGTCCATTTCAGTGGTTTTTAGTATATTTAGCGAGTTGTGCTGCATTCAGTACAACCAATTTTAGAACAATTTTGTCACCCCAAAAAGAATCCCTGTATCTATAAGCAGTTACTCCTGTTTTTCCCTATCCTGCACATACATATACCACCACCATCACCACTACCCCACTACCCCAGTGTTAGGCAACTGCTAAAATCTTTTTCTGTCTCCATAGATTTGCCTATTCTGGAGACTTCTTAAAAATGGAATTATATACTGTGTGGTCTTTTGTTACTGACTTCTTTTATCTAGCTTAACGATTTCAAGGTTCATTCATGTTGTAACATGTAGTAGTATTTCTTTTTTATTAAACTACTGTTGTCTTGTTTTTTGTCTTCCTCCTGCCTAAAGCCAGATGTTGAAATTACCTTTTTTTTTTTAATGTTTTTTTATTATGTTAGTCACCATACAGTACATCCCTGGTTTTTGATGTAAAGTTCGATGATTCATTAGTTGCGTATAACACCCAGTGCACCATGCAATACGTGCCCTCCTTGCTACCCATCACCAGCCTATCCCATTCCCCCACCTCCCTCCCCTCTGAAGCCCCCAGTTTTATTAATCGTGTTAATCTAATGATGTTATAGTCATCAAGAAATTTGGGGAGGATGGGGCGCCTGGGTGGCACAGCGGTTAAGCGTCTGCCTTCGGCTCAGGGCGTGATCCCGGCATTATGGGATCGAGCCCCATGTCAGGCTCCTCCGCTATGAGCCTGCTTCTTCCTCTCCCACTCCCCCTGCTTGTGTTCCCTCTCTCGCTGGCTGTCTCTATCTCTGTCGAATAAATAAATAAAATCTTTAAAAAAAAGGGGGGGGGCGCCTGGGTGGCACAGCGGTTAAGCGTCTGCCTTCGGCTCAGGGCGTGATCCTGGCGTTATGGGATCGAGCCCCACATCATGCTCCTCCGCTATGAGCCTGCTTCTTCCTCTCCCATTCCCCCTGTTTGTGTTCCCTCTCTTGCTGGCTGTCTCTATCTCTGTCAAATAAATAAATAAAAATCTTTAAAAAAAAATAAAATAAATAAAAAAAAAATTTGGGGAGGAGCAAATTTGAAATCTATCAGTTCAGCAGTTTAGATAAGTGGTTCTCAATGGAGGGTGCTTTTATCCCCTCAGGGACATTTGGCAGCGATTAGAGACATTTTTGGTTGTCATACACAGGAATATTACTGGTATGTAGTGAGTAGAAGCCAGGAATGCAGCTAAGTATCCTATGATGCACGGCACAGTTTCCTAAAACTAAGAATTATCCAGCCCAAAATGTTAATAGTGCAAAATTGAGAAGTCCAAATGTTTATAATGCCAGGTGATTTTAGTATTAACATTTTTACTTTTGTTGAGTTATCACCATTTTTTTTAGATGCATCTGTAAATACTTCATTAACATTTGCTGGGTGACCAGTTATTATACCCTTTTCTTTTCATTAATCTAAGTTTGAATACCAATGGATTACCTTAGTGCCAGAAGTGATTGAATATCTTAACATTTTGTCAATATTGTTTCAGATATTTAAAACACAGAATATTGTGAAGGTTGAAATTCTCCTTGTATCATTCCCTTGTGTTTTTCCTTTAGAACCAGTTTACAAAACCATTTCTGCCATCAACCCAGTGTTTCATATTCTGAGATAAAATGTTTCCAAGACACTTGTAAAGTATCTTCCGGAATAGATCAACCGTCTTATTTACACAATTAATTGATTTGCTAAATTTTTTTTTCTCATGTATGTAACCAAGACACTCATGGCCTTGTTTAATATAAGACAGATTTCAAGTTAAAGTCTAAATCAGTGCAGTTCTTGTCACCTGTTAAATTACCTATCTGTTGGAAAAATCAGATTTTTCCCCAAAATTTGTCTTATATTTCATACACTCCTCAGAAAAAGTATTGAGGTAAAATATTTTAGCACATTATGGTGTTTCTGATTCACAAAAGGGAAGTGAATTTGGGTAGGTTAAAATTCACAAGTGTGTGTCTCCAATTTTTTTTTTAATGGGTTGGTAAGAATCAGGGTTATTTTGCAGAAATGATTCCCAGGGAGAAAAGAAAATTGACAGATACCATGAGATGATTGTTAGTGGAAGGAATTATTTCATTGTATCTTTTCAGTAATGATAGGTAAATTTAAGTGTCAGTATTTTTTTTTTCATTTCATTGATTTAGAATATGTAAAAGCTCAGTAAAAATTATAATGTCAGGGGCGCCTGGGTGGCTCAGTCGTTGGGCGTCTGCCTTTGGCTCAGGGCATGATCCCAGCGTTCTGGGATCCAGCCCCACATCAGGCTCCTCTGCTGGAAGCCTGCTTCTTCCTCTCCCACTCGCCCTGCTTGTGTTCCCTCTCTCGCTGGCTGTCTCTATCTCTGTCAAATAAATAAATAAAATCTTTAAAAAAAAAATTATAATGTCATTCACATTTCCCCTCTGTTCTGCTACTTGTAATTGAATGCCAAGGCATTGGGGCTACAGTGGTAAACACAACAAACCATGTCCCTATTCTCATGAAACTTATGGTTTTATTAGAGGGATAATAGATGAGTAAATAATTAAATAAAATAATTTTGATTATGATAAATAAGAACAATGAAGGAGTAATGTAGGAGGTCTTGAGAGAAATAATAAGATTAGATTATGAGAATTTTATTGAATATACACTTCTTCATGTTTAAGTGGCAGCCCAGACCTTTTCAAATAATCACTTGATCCATATATAGCAAACATTTCTTTTTGTCTGGAAAATTTTCAAGTCAGAAATAAGGAAGTTATAGCTATTACGTAAAATTTCCTAGTCTTTGATTTTTTTTTAAGTTATTTTTATTCCTGTGAATGAGGAAGAGATAGTGAATTTGATTATCAGAGACACAGTTTACAAGTAAAAATCTTCATCCATTTTTAGAATTCTTGTCAGCAGCTAGTGATTGCCTTGACTACTCTGGCTGCGGTTTAAATAAGTATTAAAAGAGGCAAGGTGGTTCTTCAACCACCATTAAAATAATAAGCTGAATCATTTGAGGCTCAGAAAGAAAAGAACACTTTACTATTAGGAAATTTAAATTTATTAGGAAGTTTTTGCATGGTTGATGTCATATTAAAAACAAAATGATCTGGTACCATAAATCTAGTTGCCAGAGAAAGCTGGTACTTTTTAAGGTTTTTGTTTAACATCTGTTATAACAAGCAACATTTGGATTATTAATAAAACTTAGTAGCCAAGGAAATGAGTCCTTTTGTTTTTTATACAACACATACGTTATATTCCATCATATTTTTGACACTTTGGTCAGATGGTCTTTCTTTTAATGCCATCCATTTACTTTTCTATAGACTACTAAAATATGGTAAAATAAGTTTTTTTTTCTTTTTTTTTTTTTAAAAAGAAAGGGAAGGGACTGAAGGAGAGGGAGAGAAAATCTTTTTTTTTTTTTTTTAAAGATTTTATTTATTTATTCGACAGAGATAGAGACAGCCAGCGAGAGAGGGAACACAAGCAGGGGGGAGCGGGAGAGGAAGAAGCAGGCTCATAGCGGAGGAGCCTGATGTGGGGCTCGATCCCATAACGCCGGGATCACTCCCTGAGCCGAAGGCAGGCGCTTAACCACTGTGCCACCCAGGCGCCCCAGGGAGAGAGAATCTTAAGCAGGCTCCTTGCCCAGTGCAGAGCCTGATGCAGGGCTCGATCTTACAACCCTGAGATTATGACCCGAGCCAAAAATCAAGAGCCAGACACTTAACCGACTGAGCCACCCAGGTGCCCCTTAATGCTTTTCACTAGTAACACAGATAAAAGGACAAACACAAATATTATAATAAATGCAGTTATGTTTGAATTTTTAAAATAGGTTGTAAGAGTCCTAAAGAAGACACTCTTATGTTTTAGAAATCTTTGAAACTTATATTTAGTACTATATGTAATGTGTGGTTTAAGTAATAAGATTTTGCTAAGTGTGTGACTCAAGAAAGGGAGATGAACCCAGACCTTTGCCAGGAGTGTTTAATTTCTTACTGTGAAGGTAGTTTATGGATAACTTATAGGAAGAAGGAGAAGCCTAGTTTAAGTTATCTTTAAAGAATAAATATTGTCTGTGTCTGGCACAAACATGAAATAGTCTTTCTTACAGTGCTTTAGCAACTGAACTTTAATTCACAGAAACTTGTATATCAGGAAAAAGAGTTTTTAGATGATCAATTAAAAATACAGTTAATATACCATTTTTTAATAGAAAAGTTATTAGGAGTCAACAAAAAGTAATGGGAATAAAATTACTTGTATCTATCAGAGCACCTCTACTATTATTTTCTTATTAACATAATTTCTACCAGTTCTTTCTTGTTTGATCTTTTTCTTTTTATTAAGTATTGCTGTTCTCCAGACTGTTTTCATATGAGGATAGAATTTCTCCCTAGTCTATGAAACTTTACTTAAATGATCCTGAAAATTCTCAGATTCTTTGTATTTGAATACTTGCATACCTTTAAAAATTTACAACCTTCTTATCTCTACCTCCAATAATCCTTTTCATTTCCTGTCTTATTATTTTTATCCTTAGCACTTATCATCAAAACGATTTACTTACTTTTTCTCTGTCTACCCCTACTAAAATGTAAATTCCATGAGAGCACAGATTTTTTTTTTATTCATTGCTATATTTCCAATGTCTAGTACAGTGCCTGGCAGATAATAAACACACAGTAAATACTTGTTGAATGAATAACTGCCCTGATTTTTTAAAAATTTTATTTAATTATTTGAGAGAAAGAGAGAAAGCACACAAGCAGGGGGAGAGGTAGGCAGAGGGAGAAGCAGGCTCCTGCTTAGCAAGGAGCCCAATGCAGGACTCGATCCCAGGACCCTGGGATCATGACCTGAGCCGAAGGCAGGCACTTCACTGACTGAGCCACTCAGGCGTCCCAGCCCTGATTTTCTTATAACTTTCTTAGCTCTTTCAGTTGTATTGCTAAAATTCTTTCTCCATACATTTTTAATATGTTAACACTTTTCTAATAAAGTGAAGTATCTTTACTAGTTCATATGCATATATATATTATCATCCTTAACCCTTCAATTAATTTGTTCCCACCACTTAACGTCATATTTATCTTGGGCTCATTTATATATTATTTTTCCATTTCTTTAGCACCTTAATGATGCGCATCTTAAGAAGTAGGTGAAGTCTGGGAAGTCTGAGGATATATAATAGATGTTTAACAGTAGTAATCAGGTTTTTTACCCTCTCCTATCTTTTATGTCTTCTATATTTTTTGATGTTACTTGTAAGATTAGAACAGGGAAATAGGAATTTTTACAAAAATGTAACCAGAATCCTCGGAAGAACCCATAGAACCAAACAGAGGTTTTAGAATAATTTGTTTTTTTTAAATTTGTGTAGTTTTTAGCTGCCTTGCCTAATATTAGTACTTTTGGACATAACAAACTTAATACTTAGAAATAAAGTAAAAGTAGAGTAGAAAAGTAGATTTTCTCCTATTAACTAATATTTCGTAACCTTTATCATTTAAAAAAAACTTTATACTTTCATTTTATTTCCTACCCTTCCCAGCAAAAGTCACATACATAGTAAGTCATGGAACTTTTATTTAAGCCTAGGCATTCCGACTGTACTCCACCAGAATATGCTATGTTAGGTATCAGATTCTTCTATACTAAAGTACATTTTTAGATACATGGAGATAAGTTTAAATTTAGTCGTTTCCTGTAGCAATTGTGTCATCCAAATATAATAGAATTTCACAGTGTAAAAGTGAAACACATGAGGTCATTAATTACACCATATGATGAAAAAATCCAATAAGAGATTGCTTTCGTGTTTGTGAAGAGACTGAGTTAGCATTAGACATGGAGTAACAGAGTAGGCAGAGAGTGGGGAGCCAACTGAGGAAGAGGGTGGAGGAACAAGGTAGTGACCATATTGAAGATTACTATTCACGTGGACAGTTTCATTATAACAGTGTACCAACATAGGATGTTACATCGCAAATCAATATAATAAATTGCCTTGAAAAGTTGATGTTTTCTAGTATGATTTATCAATTTTCACTCATGTTATTCCAAAATAAGAGGTATAAATGAGAATTAATCCTTTATCTTGAAGTTGAAATAAAGTTTTTTTCTAATAATTCAGGATCTCTTAAAATTTAATGCCTCCTTTTATGATACTGAATTTGAATGTCCTTTGTTCTGACTTAGACTATCCGCTAAATGGAATAGAGACAAAATAGTGATTGCTTTTTTAATACATCTCTTATTTATGATTTCTTTTACATATGTACAATGATAGTCCTGATAATTTTGCTTCAAGGCAAGGAAACTAAAAATTAGAAGAATTAGAAATTCATTCCCTTCAGTCCATTTAGCTGTAACCTGCTTAGATAATAGCATATTCCATCTTGAGGTAACTTGCTTTGACCTGGAAAATTCATTTATTAAATAACCAGACTTGGTCTCAGTCTTCGGAGTAAATGATTTTCGCAGTTTTTGACACTTATTCTTAATTATTTATCTAACCAGATACACATACAGAGTATATACTTTTTCTTTAAATGTATGCATGTTTTTGGTAATAGTTTTTTAAAGGGCTAGTAAGTATAATGCTGAAGAATATGTTTTGAAACTTTCTCATATATATCTATAAAGAATTAAAGATAAAAGGTTAATTCTGATGAGCCCGTGGTACATGTCACATACTGACTATGGGGAAATGCTTTATGGGATCTAGAATTACACCTTAAAAAGCAATACAAGTTAACTTTTCATGGTATTTGCTCCCTCATCATAGTATTAAGTAAAGAGTGATTCAGACAGAATTAAATAGTTTAGAAAACTTACTCTTCAGTAACTAGTAATGTTTGAATATGTAGTGAAAGCCAAATTGTAAGGGCATTCACAGTTATTTCTGTAATCTTGCAAAGACTTAGTAATATCACAGGACACCTATCAGTTCTGTAGTCTAATTCATTCCAGACCCTTTGTAGCATGTCATTATTAGTAATGACAGACACATTGTGTTCCTTCATTTCCTCAAAAAAGGAGTATGATAACTGGAAGATGCATAGTTGATTTATTACCTAAAAGGAGTAATATGAAAGCATTCAATTCTTTCTGAATCATCCTATACTATCAGAATGTGTATATATTCTTCTCACTGAAAGTTTGACAGAAATCGAAGTAAAACGTCTATTGTAAATAGAGGGGAAAAATAATGATACACTTAGGAAGAGCTCACTTGCATGAAATGATCATAAGACACAATTTTTAACGAAGTAACTAGCTTCCTTAATTTTAATAGAGGTTTTTAATTCCCTTAAAGAGAAGTAACAAAAGGTCAAAGAAAGTACACATGTTTGATCTTTTTATTGAGGAATGTTGTTTAAGTATCTAATGCCTAAAACTCAGATTTCCAAATAATAAATATTAGACCTGTTCCAATTGGACACTTATTTTGTAGGTATTATTTTTTACAAAATTTTATTGATTCAAGAGTGTGCGAGAGAGAGCAAGAACATGGGCAGGGGCAGAGGGAGAGGAAGAGGGAGAAGCAGATTCCCCACTGAGCAGGGAGCCCAATGTGGGGCTTGATCCCAGGACCCTCGGATCATGACCTGAGCTGAGGGCAGACACTTAAGCAACTGAGCTCCCCAGGCGCCCCTATTTTGTAGGTAATAGATATGTTATTAAGTCTAGCTGATATTATTTTTGTTACTTAATTTATTAACTTAAAGTTACAAAAAGTTTAAGACCTTGGTGTCTTTTTTTTTCTTTTGCATTTTTTTCGTTGTTGTTTATTTTTTATTTATTTTGATTATGTTCAATTAGCCAACATATAGTACATCATTAGCTTTTGATGTAGTGTTCAATGATTGATTAGTTGCATATAACACTCAGTGCTCATCACATTACTTGCGGTCCTTAATACCCGTCACCTGGTTGCCCCATCCCCCTACCCTCCTCCCCTCTGTAACTCTCAGTTTGTCTTCCTCTCTGATTTCTTCCCATTCAGTTTTCTCTTCCTTCCCCTATGGTCCTCTGCACTATTCCTTGTATTCCACATATTAGTGAAACCGTAAGTCTTTAAGACCTTGGCTAACTATTTTCACATTTTTAAAAGCTTTTTAATTGCAGTATAGCCTGTCTACAGAGAAGTGCACAAATCGTAAGTTATAGCTTGTTAATAATTATCTAATCAGCATTACCCATATAACCTTTGGGATTTCTTTTTACAGGAGACTTTGCAACAATTGATCATGATGTCATTGCCAAATGTCTTAATCATTGGCAAAAATCCTTTTTCTGGTAAGTATTAAAATTGGCATAATGTGATACTAGTCTTAACTTTGTGTAATACTGTAATGCTTATAAAGATCTTGCTTATTTATATGAACACGACAGGTTTTTCATGACCCTAGGGAAAGTCAGAGGTGATACTCCATTTTGTAAAGAGAAAATAAACAGAATATTTGTAATATGTAGATGGGATCAGACATACATTTTGTTTAAGTCCAGTATTTTTTCAACTCTACCAAATAGCTACTTTTCTGTAATGATTTTTAGTGTCTCATTATAAACAAGTATAGAAGATAATGTGGGTATAAGATCAAAGGAACATAACCTTAGGAAAGAAGTGATTTTGAAGTAATTTCTAGGTTTGTATTCCTACATCTGCTTGCATTACCAGAGCTGTTTGAATCTAAGATTTTACTGACTGATGTTGTAGTTTATATTACAGTACTTCTAAATGGAAAGATGAGAAGCAGTTTTCTTAGATCATTTAAGGCAGAAGTTTCTGCCTTTTGTCAGATTTTAAATGTGACCTGTTCAGAGTTTTGATTTTTAAATAATTAGGAAATTAGCAGCTACTAACCATTTCAACAATGGACTTACTCTTTTAGGCTACCCAGAACCCAAATCCAAGTATATTTTCTCCAAACCCCACCCCCAATTCTCATTCAAACCAAACAAAAATAAAGCCAAAATAAAAACTAAAATCAAGCAGCTATTTTTCCTGAGGAAATTACCATTTAGATGAAGTGAATTAGGAGTTTAGATAGTCTTTAGAGATATTCTGGGATATTCGGTTATATAAATTAAAAAAATGAAAAAAGTTTATATGTAGAATGGAATTATTTTCAGTTTTACATGCATTTAGGAATTAGCTACCAAATTATAGAGACCAGGAATATAAAGAAAATGGTCTTTACTCTGGAGGATCTTGTGTTTTGGTGAGAGATACACAGATGACTGGGAAATCATATAATAATTAATACAAAATAGAGCTATGTAAAAGTGTTAAGACATATAAAATATGGAGCCATTATTCTTAAAGTTGGCAGATTAGTGAGGTTTGGGGACCATTGGTGGGCTGTTGGCGAGGGAAGACTACACTGAGATGTTAGAGCTGTGCCTAGGATTATGATTAGTAAGTAGTTCACTAGAGGGATGAGTGTAGGGAAGAAAGACAAGGAAAGAGAGTGACAGAAGCGAAGGCAGAGGAGTGTGGATGTGTATATATTTGGGGAAGGGTGATTAGTGTGGTAATTAGTAGGTTGTTTCCTGGAGAGTAGGAAGAAATGTTTGAAAAGAAGATTTGGACTTTGTCATAGACGATTGCCCTGATGGTGAAATTTAGCCCAAAGAAGTGACTTTTTTTTTTTTTCCGGCTGTATGTTTTGAGAAAATCTGAATTGAGTATTGTTCAACAGCAAATGTACTATCCAGTTCTGTTACAGATCATTAATTTTATCCAGATTATTATATACATTCATTTTATCAGCTTTGCTGTAACATTTAAGGTTTTGATCCTCATAAGCCTACAGTGGAAAGCCATTTAAATTTTATAGGTAGCTGAATCATATATAAGATATGTGTTTTAGAAAGAAACATTAATAGGCCTAAGAGAAGCCAGACCTATTAGGAACCATTTGGTTGAATTTATGGCATGTCCCTATATCAGCAGGTAATTTGGTATACTGGTGTGGTATAGTCATTTATGGAAAACTGGTGGATTTATATAGTTAGCATACTTTAATATATAGAGCCTTGAAAGCCATTTTATCTATGCTGCAGCCCTTCAAAATTGACATCCTTGCCCATTTCTTCTCTTACCACATTGTGCACACAGAGCTACTTTTTTGACTTCTTCACTATACTTGCATACTTAATCCTCGGGTCAAGTTATTGTGAATATTACCTTTAGAAGGGATTCTACCAATGTAAGAAAGAGAGTTGAACTAAAGCAAAATGTAGTACTTAGCAATCGTTTTTATTGCAGAACAAGGCACAGAAGAAGTTAAAAAGTTGCTTTTACTTTTACTGGGTTGTGCAGTTCAGGTAAGTTAAAATATTTCTTCATATTTTCATTTTAATAACTTCTTTATATGTTTTTTCAGGCTCTAGTTTCTGAAAAACTTAAAGATGGACTGTTGCCTTTCAAAGTCTATGTTAGGAACTTTTCAATAACTATGACCTTCCAAGGAGATTTTGAAGGAAAACACTCCATTATTTTATTTCAAACTGTACTTACATTATCAGATAGTTGTATATTATCAGATAGTTGTATTTTAAAAAATGTTACTGTATTATTTTTTATTTTGAGGCTTTTACTGGCCCCAAGTTTTTCAAATTTCCTTAGAGGTATTCTTAAGAACTTCTCCCAGAATATCCTTATGATTTATGTGTGCGTGTTTGTATGTTACAGAAGGGAGGATTAACAACAGAGAGAGGTAGAAATTATGAAAAATGTTATTTAGGAGTCTGGATTATTATTATATTACCCTTTTGATGAGTGATTATAATAATAGCAGCTATGATTTATTGAATGCCTACTTTGTGTCAGGTATGATTCTTATATAGGTTTTCTTATATCTTTTTTCATATAAGGAGATTGGTGTTTAGATAGGATGATATTTAAGTTACCCAATTAAGACACTTGTGAGAGTCGGAAAGGGTACTGCTAACAGTTAGAATGGAACTGCATCTGTAAGCTGGGGCTGTGTCTGACAAACCAAGGCGGTTGCTCTAGATTCATATTGCCAGCAGGCCAAAGGGTTAAGTTTAAACTCTGGTCTGACTTCAAAACCTATTTCGCTATGTTGATTTTTCCTTTAATTGGCCATTTTTTGGATAAGCGATTACAGTGTTAAACTATCTCAATTATTTGTGGAATGAATTTATTTGTAAACAAATAAATACTGTGATCACAAGTAATTTTTTACATACATATGCCAGAAATTAGAATTCCAAGAGAATGTGGCTTTTGGAGCTAACTGCTTGGGAGCTATATACTTACACAATGCATGTTATTAAAGTTCCGTGGTCTGTAATATACAGGTGTTTACTTCATAATCGATTATTCAGTAAATATAGTGTTTGTGGTCATTGCTGTTCCAATTTGGTCATCAGATCCTAAATTAGAAACACAGCCCTTAATTATTTACAGCCTTCAATATGGTATTTGCTTTTAAAAATACCGTCTATTGATGGATGTTATGTAAATTTAAGTAACATAGTGACAGCATAAATTTTGGTTGTAACTTCTGGTTACTATTTGGTTGTTATTTCTGGTCACTAAAGTTGACAGTGGGAATGGAGTGGAACTAAGGACTTTCTATGAACAGTTTAGGGAAAGCCTAAAATATTAAAGAAACCATCATTATTACCATCTGTAAAAGGAACAATAAAAGCTTATAAAATCTAAGCTGCTAGCCCCTACCCTATTTTCTATAACGGTAATATGCTATATTTAAGATAGAATTTAGATTTCATCCTGTCGGTATTTGGGAACCACTGACATCAATGTGTAACATTGGCTAATGACGTCAGATGTGTAACAGTCAGAATCTCCTGTCAGTCTTTAACTGTCTATAAGAACAATTAGAAATCTTTGTTGATACGGAAGAGCTAAAATGTACTTCAGGACAAGAGACTATTGACAAAATCAATCAGCTAACAAGTATTCTTTGAACACTTTCTAGAATGTAATCTCTGTTACAGAAAATCTGTCCTTGTGTAATTCAACAGATTAAAAGTCTAATGTTTAACATAATATGTAAGTGGCAGAAATATGTTTTTCCACATCAGGATTAGTTTTATCTGTTATACTTGTGATTCATAGGTAGAAATAGTAAGTTAAAGTTTGCTGATATGATACTAAAGTCCATCAAAGGGCAGGAAGTTTTAAGAGATACTATATTCATGAAAAGAAATAGAAATGGAAGGAAGCATAAGGAAATTGGAAAAAATTTGTTTCTTTTGACGAAGAAAGTATGAAATTCTTAAGGGGAAGCAGCATTCAAAAACAGTAAATTAGGGACACCTGGGTAGCTCAGTCGTTAAAGCGTCTGCCTTCGGCTCGGGGCGTGATCCCGGCATGCCGGGATCGAGTCCCACATCGGGTTCCTCTGCTGTGAGCCTGCTTCTTCCTCTCTCACTCCCCCTGCTATGTTCCCTCTCTCGCTGGCTGTCTCTCTGTCACATAAATAAATAAAATCTTTAAAAAAAAAAAAAAAAGTAAATCAGTCACTGTTCAAATTTATAAATTTATAATTAAGAATAAATTTATAATTAAGACTTTTTATCCTCAATTATACATAAAACCACAGGAATAACTTTGAATACAAAGACGACTCTTCAAGGCCAGGGCTTAGCTATTTCCATTATTGACTAATTAAACCAGTCCAGTTCCACCAGAATCTTTTTTTAGTGGATAACACATCTTCTGAAGCTGTCAGAGCACCAGCTAAAATTTTTATGGACACATCGCTCTGCATCCCATCCATGAAATAGTTGAGAGATTACCATGCGAAATCATCCTACACAGAAGGAAAAATGTTTGCAGTGTATGTTGTTTACAAATATTTTTCTTCAAAGACCGTGTAAAATTCAGCAGAACTTAGTTTTATATTAATACTGACTACTCAGTATCCAAAAATATTATTTATTTTGGACTTTCCCAAGGTTGCATAGTGTTGAAAGTAACTGAGTGTCAAGTGTGGTTGGAATTAAAATTTTGACCTTTATGTGTGCCCTCACAAGCAATTCTAACACTAGTATTTGATTCAGAAACTATTTTTGAACTTGGACAGCTTGAGGGCTACAGCCTGTTGTTTTCCTACCAGTTATCTATAAAGCATCCTAAAAATTAGCATTTTAGAACATTAATTATCCCATTACATTTTGAGGAAATAAAACAATACATAGCTTGGCTTTTTTTTTGTCTGAGAATACATGAAAATAGCAAATGTAGCTTAATATAAAGAGGGAATTTTTTGCTGATACTGTTTTTTATTTTTTTAGTCAGGGAAAATTTATAATAATATAAAATTCACCATTTTACTAAATTTTTAAGTGTACAGTTCATCAGCATTAAATACATTCTCATTGTTGTGCAATCATCACCACTACCCATCTCAGAACTTTCCTCATCTTCCAAAGCTGAAACTTTATATCTGTTAAACAATAACTCCCTGTATCTCTTTTACTCCCAGCCCCTGGCAACCACCATTCTCTACTTTCTGTCCCTATGAATTTTACTACTGTAGGACATTAGTGGAATCATACAGTATTTGTCCTTTTATAACTGACTTATTTCACTTAGCATAATGTCTTTAAAGTTCATCTGGGTTTTAGCACGTGTCAGTGTCCTAACTTTTAAGACTAAATAATAGTCATAGTATGTATATACTACATTTTGTTTATTGATGGACAGTTGGGTTGCTTCCACTTTTTGCCTATTGTGAATAATGCTGTTATAAACATAGGTATACAAACAGCTGTTTGAGTCCCTGCTTTCAGTTCTCTTGCTGTCTATCCAGAAGAGAAACTGCTGGATCATATATGGTAGTTCTTTTTTTAACTTTCTTAGGACCTGCCATAATGTTTTCCATAGTGTCTGTACCATTTTACATTCCCTCCAACAGTACACAGGGTTCCAATTTCTCCATATCCTTGCCAACATTTATTATTTTCTGTTTTGGGGGCAAGGGGAAAGCCATTCTTTAAAGAGGGGATTTTAGTTTTTTATTTTTATTTATATTTTATGTGCTTATTTTGGTTTTACTTTTGATAGAACTATGATCTGTTCAGTTATTGGTGTTCTTATTCTTATTGAAAACACTGTAATGTGTTTCTCACTTTATTGTTTTCTTTGTTTTGGGTACTCTTTCCTCTATTTTAGTATAGTTTTTCCTCATAATCCTGTCTTTTTTAATAAGAGAAAGCACTGAGAGTACCAAGTGAAAGCGTGAGGAATTTGAGGAATTAAGAGCTTAAACTAGCTGGTGAAAGATGTAGAACTTTAGGGTTAATGCAATGCTTCCTCCAGGCCCCAACTTCCTACCAAAGTAACTTTTCTTTTTTTTTTTTTTAAATTAATTTATTTGAGAGAGAGAGAGAGCAGGGGAAAGGGCAAAAGGAGAAGGGGAGGGAATCTTAAGCAGACTCCATGCTCAGCAAGGAGCCCAGTGCAGGGCTCGATCCCAGGACCCCGAGATCATGACCAGAGCAGAAATCAAGAGTCAGGTGCTTAACCTCTTGAGCCACCTAAGCAAACCCCCCCCAAATAACTTTTCCGCACTTTTCTTTCTGTACTTTTCTTGGAATATCATGGTAATCTGCTGACTTTAGGTATCAGCTGTTATAATATAGTTAGAAATAACTTTAGTGTCCATAACACATTAAGAACTTTATATAAAGATAAAAGAGAGCTCAATTTTAAGTGGAAAAAACCAATTTGCTGATGATTATTTAGTCTTCACAAGAGTCTTCATAGATGGAAGTAAAACTATTTCTATGTCTATTTTTAACACCAGACTTCTTTATGCTCTAGAATGGGGCTTCAGTACAGTAGCCAGGGTGAGCCACATGTGGCTAAATTAAAATTAATTGCTATTAATTATTATTATTAATAAAATGAAAATTTCAATTTCTTAGTTGCACTAGCTACATTTTGATATTCAGTAGCCACTTATAGCTAGTGATTACTGTACTGGGCAACACTGATATAAAATGTTTGTTCCGATTATTCAACTTCAGAGTTTTATCTTCTCTCATTCTCTTTTCCATCTTGATAGTTTTTCTTTTTTCTGTCCCTCAAAATCCTATAACCTTTATTCTGTATTCTTTAAGAAGGCTTAACCTATTTATAAAGCATATTTGGAATTCTTAAAAACTTTTAGAGTTTGAATAAAGATGAGATTTAATAGAAATTGTGAGTATTTTAAGGGTAAAAGAAGAATTCTCATTGATTTGTGTTGAGTCTATGTTAAAGATGAGCTCCTAAAGATAGTATAAGTGAAGAAACAGTGGCTATAGGGCTTAGAAGGAAAGTTTATGTGTTAAGTTTAAACTGAAGGCAAACAAATATATGGCAGTTGAATTGGGAGAGCCTTCCAATGAGTCATAGTCATCACAACCCTGCTATTTTATGTGCTCATTGGCTCGAAAACCACACTTGGGCAACATCTTTGGAAGCATTAAATTTAAAAATTGGGCATACCATTCCTAAAAAGTTAGTTATGCTACATATGTACTATCAGAAAGTCATTCTTAATTGTTCTCACTAGACCTGTCAAATATTATTTACTAGATTAAAAAAAAATTTTTGTTTTTAAATTGACTAATTTTCATCCCATCCCCCCAAAACTCGATTTCCTAGTCACAGCTAGAAATTGTACATTGTTAGTAATTTAATTTTAAGTATTATTATTTCACTCTAATAATTTTGTTTTTACAGGACAGAACTATTTGCACCGATGGGAATGTGTTAAGTTAAATTGTAGGCAATAGAAGTAGAATGTTATAATTTGATATAATAAATATGTAGAGTACAAAGCAGAACCTTGCTAAGTTTCTTAATGATCAAAGAACCAGTTTTTCTTTTTGTGATATATTCTCTTCACTAGTAGTTGAGTAATTGGCCCAGGAGATGCAACTAAGCTAGACAAAGCACTGCTGTCTATTTTGTATGCACTTCTCATTTGGTAGCTGCAAGAATACAGTTATACCAGCAGTTGGATTGCAGTTTAAGAGATGTAGACGGGAGGCAGAGATATTAAGATGCATGTTAAACTGTTATTCAGTACTTACTAGAAAGAAAAAGATTAGGTTTACTTCATAATATTTTTAATTTATATAAAGATTTTTAAAAGTTATACAATAAAGAACTACTGCCTTTATTCCACTCAGTACATGTGTACTTGTATATATACTCTTAAATTTTTGCCCCTGGTAACTTTATGTTATGGTAGAAACAAATCAAATATTTATTGTACTACCTTATAAATGTTGAACTGGGCCTCAAAAGTAGGTTTCTTTTATTAAGATTGATAGGATGAAGATGTGAGAATGGATTGTAAGCTTGAAGTAAAAATTGCTTACAATTTTTTTTCCCAAGAAGAAAGGCTGTTTTGTTTGATGATAGCCAAAGACTGACTGAGCTTTTTGGCAGTATTCCGAATTCTGCCACTGACTCACTGTGTTTTTTGGCAAGTAACTTATCCTCCCTGAAACAAGTTCTTGATTCTTTACTTTTCTGTTTGTAAAGTTAGCATAATAATATTGTACTGACCTCAGATGGGTTGTGTAATGGTTTCCCACTTTAGAACTTTACAGCATAAAAATAGTATGGGTTTTCAGTGCTGTGCTTTTTAAATAAATATTTCTAAATTGTTATCTTTTCATTAGGTAAGTATATTAGACCATTTAAATGCAAAACAAACAAAACCCTCATTGTACTGTTCAAAACATAACGAAGTTTTTTGGCCTGATGAGTTTTTGGTTATTTACAACATATTATGACTATAGTGCATAAAATGTGAGTGATCATTTTATTAATTTCTTTTAGTGTCAGAAAAAAGAAGAATTTATTGAAAGAATTCAAGGTTTAGATTTTGATACAAAGGCAGCAGTTGCAGCACATATTCAAGAGGTAATAACCTACACATAGTTTTTATATACTAATTTTTTTGAAGCTTGTGGTGTGTTTATATCTCCCCAAATACTTGAAGTCCTAGGGCAAGCAAGAACAAATCAAGGTCAGATACAGATGAACCCTGCCGTTAGACACATTATCGTCTTCTCTTTAGAGGTAACTTCTTAAACGAATCCTCATGGCACAGTGCTAACTTCAGTGTACTGTTGCCTTTATCCATAGGGACGTTAGGTAGAAAGTGTTTAAGGAATGAAGTGTATGTCTTTGTTAGCACAGAATGAACAGTATTGTAAATGGAAGCAGCAGAAAGTGGACCACTTTCTTCAATTCAATTCAAAACTAAAGTGAGAGGTAAGATGATAACCTTAGTACTAAGCCATTCCAGTGATTTCCGTTTGAATGAATGGACACAGTATAATTTTTATTGAAGATATTACTTGAATTATAACGCATTAGTGATTTGTAACATCCATATAAAAACTAAGTCTAGGACATATTATGCAGTAATAAGTAATTAAGTTAACAGATGGATTTTAAAAGCTGCTATTTCTGTATCTATCTAGTCTTGAGCTTTTAATCTTATACACTTAACAAGACTTTTTAGAACTAGAGCATGTTAAACTCTACATGTTGATTAGAAAGAGAACTAAGGAAAGGGAGAGAATTTTTAAATAGTAAAAACTGGTAGTGTTTAAAATATTCTCTATTTGAATGACCTGTGTTGCATATATCATCTTTCCTCTTCGTTAGCATTCATAGAGTCCAGCTTTCTTGTCTGTAATATTGTTGTCAACAGTAAGCATATTAGAGCTCCACAAGATAGAGGGAGGGTTTTTGGTAGTTTCCCCTTACATACGTTTGTCTGTTTATGCTAGCTTTGTGGTTTGTATTTTATTTTGAATAAATGCTAAGTATTGCAAGTTACTAAATTTGCCATCATTCTTGAAAGTGTTATTTTTGTGGTTTCTTGTGAAAGTTAAAGCAGAATATCAGAATCACAGTGAGAAAAGGAAAGCAAGAAATAAGTATTTCATTTATGTAACTTTTCCATTCTTTAAAAAATCCTTATTTTAGTAGTCCTTTTCTCCTAAGGTTCTGTGACAGTGTCATCTTCAGACTCTATAAAGATGTAGCTTTTCAAGTATAAAAATGCAATAACATATATCCTACAGGATTAAAAAACTTTGGCTTTTGAATCAAGCACAATAAATTTAGTCTTACCTAAAGAAAAGTTCAACTGATTTTGTTAAAACAGTTGTCAAACATATCAATATTACCTTCCCCTAGTAATGCCTGAATTAAATGTTTAACTTTTTAGTTGGCAGAAAAACAAATGTAAATTTATTTATAGATAATATTTAGTAAAAATAATTCTTATTTTTAGCTTTTTCATCATTCATTAATTTCAGCTGTTCTTTAGGCATCATATTTGCTTCTCATATTTTTATGATAAGGGATATATGATATTTGAGCTAATATTGTACTAAAATGAAATCAGTTTTTAAGTATTAGCCATTCTAAAAAATTGTTTATTTTGGTTGCTTTGCTAAAGGTAACCCATAATCAGGAAAATGTGTTTGATCTGCAATGGATGGAAGTGACCGATATGTCTCAAGAGGAAGTAGAACCACTCTTGAAAAATATGGCATTACATCTAAAAAGACTTATAGATGAGAGAGATGAACATTCAGAGGTTTGTAAACTTCTTTCAGTATATTGTGAAAGTTTGCTTTCCAAAAAGAGTGATTTCAGAGGGTTTTCAAAATTGATACTCTGTTTCTTAGAAACAGGTAATAAAGTACTTTATGTGTGTTTTTTGTGCAACACAGGAACCAAAAAAGGGTAGATAAGAGCCCCAAATTGCTAGTGAAGAGATTGCGATTAGATTTTTTCCCCATCCTTTCTTTTAAATTATTAATCTGATTTTGTTCTCGTGTGTTTTTAAGTCATCCCCACAGCTCTGGCAACAGTACAAAAGTGTGAAACTGAAAATACTATTGATGTAAATGGAAAAATCATTGCCTTGAAGCATGAGAATTTGCTTAAGGTTAATTTCTTAGTTTTATTGCCACATTTGAGGTTGGAAAAATAAGTTTAATAAAAGGAGAATAACAGGTGTTCTGAATAAAATGTCTCACAAAAGGTCTCAAATTTTTGTAGTCAGTAAATGAGGTGTGATTTTAAAAAAGAATTATTATAGGCTCCTGTAAGAGAGTACTTTGCTTTTTTAAAAGAGTAAAATTGTACCAGGTATTTTGCCTGCACTCTCTGAAAACAGCTAATAATTTTATAGGAGTCTAGACTTCAGTGCATGTGATGGTGAGTAGTATTTTGTTAATAGCAGACCAAAGTACTCTGCCGTTCAGAAGAATGTGTAGCTTTGATCAGTTTTTCCATTTACATGGGAGAGACAGGTGTGTGGGGGGGGGTTAAAGATTTATTTATTTATTTATTTATTTATTAGAGAGAGTGTGAGCGGGAGGGGCAGAGGGAATGGGAGAGAGCATCTCAAGCTGACTCTGCACTGAGCATGGAGCCCAATGTAGACATCAATCCCAGCACCCTGACATCATGACCTGAGCCAAAACCAAGAGTTGGACGCTTAACTGAGTACACCACCAGGCCGCCCCTGGAAGAGACAGTTTTGAGCTTATTTACAGAGAATTTGATTACTCTTTGGGCTAATGAAAGACTTGCATAGAAGAAATTCCTAAAGGTTTTTCTTTTTTTTCCTGAACAATATAGATGGGAATTTTCAGTTTTTCTTTAGGCATTAAAAGAGAACAAAAGATGGGAAATAAATACTTTAGAGCAACAACTAAATTTTTAAAAAAATCTAAGACAGTAAGAGCAAAGGAAGTGTGAATTGGAAAAAATGGCCCTAATATATATCAAACTTATCCTGAGATACTGAGATTACTTCATTTTCAATCGGAGTTTTGACCCATATGCTTTATCTTCTTATATTAGCACCTTTTTACCGCTTTATTAATTTTCTACAATATTCTTCTATTTGTATTTCTTCTATTTGTGTTTTGATAAGATGTCCTCCAGCTTCTGAGGGCATGTATGCATTGTTTGATCTCAATTCCATGAAGTTATTAATATAGGATGAAGAAGGAGGATATTATTTTGGAGAAATGAGAACAAAATGTTTGTCATTATATGATTTATGTTAAAACTAAGGAATATGAAACACTATACTGATTGTTTGAAAAACTTTTTAAAATATATTATCCTGCCTGATTAAGCATTTTGGTTGAATTTGTTTTTTTAACAAGAAAAAAGTGGTCGTGTTCTCTTGTCTCAAGGTATTTGGAAACAAGTTGCTAGCTGGTTTAAACCCAGTTCTCTAGGGGAAAATTTTTTAATTTGGGTCACCAGTGGACTAATTAGAAAAGATCCTTAAAAATAATTATGAAAAATATTAGACAAATGTAAACACAATATATAAATGGAATAATTTTGTAGCAATCAATTGGCTTGAAACAGGTTCTTATTTAGATTTTTCCCTTTAGCTCTTCTGTTTTTCCCTCCAAAATATTTTATATAAAAATTTTATATAAAAAATAAAATAGAAGAAAGTTATATGTCACACTGAATAAACACATTGAAAACGTGTGTATGGTTGTGGTTTCTAATTTCTCTACAAAATTTACCAGCCATGCTGGAGGAAAGAAAGGAGTATCATATTCATAACATTTTTTGGAACATTCAGAGTACAAAAGCATCATGTTCATTTTTAAGTGCAAAGAAAACTTACAATAAAAGACTTTAAAAATTACAAATAAAAATCTGTACATTAAGATACCTTTAAGGCCCTTCCATGTGTGTAGCATTATGTAGAAAGAAAAATGGAACTTCCAAGAGAGGAACCATCACATCAGGTCTTACACATACATCTGGGCCTTTCCAGCTTGCAAACCCATCTTTCTTAAGGGGAAGGTGTGCTCCTTGTTTGTGCCATGCTTATCCACAAACACCATGCTGAAGGAATAGAGTAGAAGTTGCAGTAACAGCCTGAGTGGCAGAGCTAGTGCTGGAGGCATAATTTTTGCTCCTATCCTGTTGACGGGGCTCAGGAACTTGCCTGTCAGGTCCACCGCGGTGATGTGTCAAAGATCCAGGCCATACTGTGCTTGTGAAGACATTCCCATCTGCAGCCAGTAGAGGAGGGCTGTAGATAAGGACACAGTGAAGAGTCTCCTTTTCTCATAAAACTGGTATAGGAGTCATAAAACTGCTCTTCTGACACCCACATTGATGTTCATGGCTGTGCAGGTGGGCTCCATGCCAATCCAGGTTAGGTTGAATCAACAGACTCTAGCAGGGTTACCCTGTAGCTTGTAGCCACTTATGCAAGAGAACTAGCAGGTGGCTGTATTTATTGCTGCTGCTGGAACACATCATGTAAGCGTACCCTAGGGTGTTGAGTTTACTTTTTTGTCTGACTCTTACTTTAACTTGAAATTTGCAAATGTCCTTATTCTCAGCTCTGTCATAGACTGTACTGGGTTTGTGACCTCCTAGAAAATTTGAGCTTTGGAGGATCCCTTTTAGAATAACATCAGTTAGAATTCTTTCTGCTTGTTTCTTCCCTCAGGGGTCTCCAAGGAACCCAGACTGGCAGCTTATTAAGTTAAGCAATGCATTTCTTCATACTTAGCCACTTAATTCTAGGAGGTTCCATATCAACAAGGGAGGCTAGTTGGCTGCTCCAGGGCTTTCTGTCCATACATGTTGTATATCCTGATGAGCAGTAATACTCCGGGAGTTAAAGTAGGCACCATCTATGCACTTAAATATCCTCCATTTACTGTCATGGCAAGGGTTAGACATCCCTTTCAGTCAGTATTAGGAAGCTTCAGGCTGCTCACAGGGGATGCCCTTCCTTGTCAAAACAGAGTCCTTTTTTTCTGTTTTGATTGATCTTTTGTGGTAATTCTTTTATTTCATCTAGAAAGTGTAATTTGTTCACTCTTTTTAATTATTCTTCACTCCTATTAATTCTGTGTAACATGTATTTCTTAAATCCTCCTCTTTTACTAAAAACCAAATAGATTTTAATGAATTTAAGATCTCTTTATTGTCACTCTTTATTTTATGCCAAGCATTATGTTATGTGTATAATAAACTATCTTTGTAAGTCAGTACAATGACCCCATCTTAAAAAAAGAAGATACTTGAGCTCAGGGAAGTTAAACTGTTTCCCAAATCTGATTCCAACCCGTGTTCCAGTTTCTAAAACCTTTGCCCAAAACCATGATTGTGCTGAGCACATCTCTGATTCTTTTCTTTAATTGGGAGTTCTGTAAGTAGAGTTATTAAGTCACTTGAATTTTTTTCTTAGCTTTGGTATATCTTTTTCTGTTATATATATTCTTCAGGGTATATTAATAAATACCTGCTTTTTGCAAGATCTTGTGCTAAGAGTGCTTGGGAGCAACAAACTGACAAACTTTCAAAAAAGGATGAAAGATTGTTACAATCTGCTGGGGAAGTTATTTTAATAAAATAATTCAGGGGTTTTTTTATTAAGTTTTTGTTTAGGTTCCAGTTAGTTGACATACAGTGTAATACTAGCTTCAGGTGTAGAATTTGGTAATTCAACACTTCATACAATACCCTGTGCTCATCACAAGAAATGCAGTCCTTAATCCCCACCACCTGTTTCACCCATCACCCCACCCACCTCCCCTCTGGTAAACATCAGTTTGTTCTCTGTACTTAAGAGTCTGTTTCTTGGTTTGCCTCTCTCTCTCTTTTCCCCCTTTGCTCATTCGTGGTTTTTGTTTGTTTCTTAAATTACACATATGAGTGACTTATTTCACTTAGTATAATACTCTCTAGCTCTATCCATGTTGTTGCAATGGCAAGATTTCATTCTTTTTTATGGCTGAGTAATACTCCATTACATACACACACACACACACACACACACACACACACACACACCACACCACACCACACCACACCACATATTCTTTATCCATTTGTCAGTCAGTGGGCATTTGGACTGTTTCCATAGTTTGGCTGTTGTATCCCTTTGAATTAGTATTTTTGTATTCTTTGGGTAAATACCTAGTAGTGTAATTGAGGTTCGGAGGGTGGTTCTATTTTTAACTTTTTGAGGAACCTCCATTCTGTTTTCCAGAGTGGCTGCACCGGTTTGCATTCCCACCAGCAGTGCAAGAGGGTTCCCATTTCTCCACATCCTCACCAACATCTGTTGTTTCTTGTGCTTTTGATTTTAGCCATTCTGACAGGTGTGAGATGACATCTCTTTGTAGTTTTGATTTGTTTTCCCTGATAATGAGTGACATTGAGCTTCTTTTCCTGTGTCTGTTGGCCATCTGTCCGTCTTTGGAAAAATGGTCATGTCTTCACATTTTTAAATTGGATTATTCATTTTTTGGGTATTGAGTTTTATAAGTTCTTCATAGATTTTAGATACTAACCCTTTATCAGATATGTCATTTGCAAAAATCTTCTCCCATTCTGTAGGTTGCCTTTTAGTTTTGTTGATTGTTTCCTTTGCTGTGCAAAAGCTTTTTATTTTGATGAAGTCCCTATAGTTGATTTTTGCTTGTGTCTCCCTTGCCTCAAGAGACACACCTAGAAAGCAGTTGCTACAGCCAGTGTCAAAGAGGTTACTGCCTGTGTTCTCCTAGGATTTTTATGGTTTCAGGTCTCACATTTAGTTCTTTAATCCATTTTGAATTGATTTTTGCGTTTGTATAAGAAAGTGGTCCAGTTTCATTCTTTTACAGGTCACTGTCCAGTTTCCTAATGCCATTTGTTGAAGAGACTTTTTTTTCCATAGGATATTCTCTCCTGCTTTGTTGAAGATTAATTGACCATATAGTTGTGGGTTCACTTCTAGGTTTTCTGTCCCATTGACCTACGTGTCAGTTTTTGTGCCAGTACCATACTGTTTTGATCACTAGACCTTTGTAATATAACTGTATAAAAACTCTGGAGTTGGGGCGCCTGGGTGGCTCAGTCGTTAAGCGTCTGCCTTTGGCTCAGGGCGTGATCCCGGCGTTCTGGGATCGAGCCCCACATCAGGCTTCTCCGATGGGAGCCTGCTTCTTCCTCTCCCACTCCCCCTGCTTGTGTTCCCTCTCTCGCTGGCTGTCTCTCTCTCTGTCAAATAAATAAATAAAATCTTTTTTTAAAAAAAAAAGTCTGGAGTTATGATGCCTCCAGCTTTGCTTTACTGTAATAAAATTTTGAAAGCAATAAGTACCCCCCCCAAAATTGTATATCTAAATACTATAGGAATTTAGAGAAGGAAGACATTACTTACAGTTGCTAGTGGAATGTCTAGCATCAAAAGCATCAGAGAAGGCTCATGAAATTAGATTATGCTTTAGTAACATTTTTTGTCAGGTTTTTTTAAAAATGTTTGGAGGCCTTGAGCTAAAGAAACTACTACCATTAGAGAAAAGTCACATTGTCTACATAATCTTTAATGGAAAATGCCTCTGAATATTCTTAACTCTTAGTACGAGGTTTCTTTCTTTTTTCTTTTTAGAAAATATTTCGCAGCCCATAGTTCTTTTGTACACTGGCATCTGGAAACTCTTGATATCTCCATAATACCACGTACTAAGTTCAGATGTAGCACATGTCTTCTGTACTTTTCTTGAGTTTTCCACTTTGTGAATCATTGAACTCAATAATTTTGAGCAGCTGTTTTGGGCTCAGTACTATGCTAAATGAGATCAGAGATACAGAGGAGGTATAAGAAAGATTGTATCAGGTTTATGGGGGAAAAACCACATTGTAAATGAAAAACACAAGATAGCATATAATTAAATTCTAATTTCTTTGTGCATGAAACAAATATTTATTAAGTACTATGCACAGGCACTATTATTAGGTTAAGGAGATGTTAGAAGACAAGATTAAAGATAATGGAGACAGTAAGAAAATAAATAAAACTTGACTCCATGAAGACTGAGCCTGGGCTACTATGGAGATTACTAGTAACACTATTCACAGAGACAGGCACTTGGGCTGGGCGTGCTGGGTAGGTGGATAAGATGAGTAGTGTCAGTGAATGTATAAACTACCCTTCAAAAAGTAGCAATGAAAGAGAAGTAGAAGCGTAACAGAGGGAAATGTGGTCTTTTTTTTTTTTTTCCTAGATAGAAGATACTTGTATATATTTGAAGATCAAGGAGAAAAAAGCTAGTAGGAAGAGAGAAGCTGAAAATGTTCCAGAAATAAGGAGTATATGTTGGGAGCAAAAGATGCATAAAAATGGAGGATTTAATCTTAGGTGGTTTTGTTTCTTTGACAAGTTGGAGGAGAGGTCATTTATCAGAAGTGATAATAGCAGTTTACAGATGGAGGCTTAAGTAGAAAAAAATATGTTTAAAACAGTCATTGTAGAGAAATTTGTCAAGAAATTAAGATTTTCAATTAAAGGATTGATGGGCATTGAAAAGAGCTTAACTGAAAATAGATGGCAAGATGTGTCATAGGACTGTGTATTTTCTTGTTTGTTTTCCTTTTAGAGTTCTTTATTAGCTTGGAGAAGGAATTTTAAAAAAATGATGGTGGGTAAGGAAAATGACATAGTGTTTGAGTCAAACTTGAATTTGAATCCCTGTTATACCTGTCATTAAATGTGTGACTTTGTTAAGTTAATCTATATGAGCCTCAATTTCCTTATTTTAAAATAGCCATAATGCCTCTATTGTAGATTATAGTATTGGATGAAATCTTGTTGGAAATTCCCCTAATTGGAATTCTGTAAATATTCATTCCCTTTTGTTTTTCCCCAAAGAGTGGGCTGTAGTCAAAGAATGGCATTGTAGTGTTACATTGGAAAGTAAGGATGACAGTTAAACTCTTAACTGTAGTTTCAAGCTGAGTAGAAACTCTAGAGTAGCCAGGAATAATCTGTACAGAAAGGAGGAGTTGAGTGATGAAGGGTTCAGGTGTACGTATGGTGCCATCGGAGTAATGCTAGTAAAGGAGGCATGGCACAAGAGAAGAGGAGTGGTTCCTTCATTGGAAAAGTCTGTATGTATTGAATAAGCAGTGGATGTGGAGTTGTAAAGAGAAAAGGGACTGAGAAGTTGTGTTCTGTAGCTTATTAGTAGGGCCACTGGAATTTGTGAAAGCAGTAGTTGGGCAGACCTTGATTAGGTGCTGAAATATATCCCAAGGATGAAGAAATGAATCCTTATGGGTGGTTTAAAAAAACAAAAGAAGAAGAAGAAGGATAAAGTAATGATTTAGTGAGGGCATTATAAGACTTGGTGATAAGAAAGCAAAAATGGTGATTTCCTGGTCCTGAGGTGGTTAACCCACCTATTCTACCTGGAGTAAAACAGTTGAAATTACTATTCAAGATAATTTCTGTGTGCCTGAGAAGTTTGAAAGAATAGCTGAGAAATTGGTCTAGAATAAGAGAATTTTCCAATAAGAGGAAAATTGGAGGAATGGAGGAATTTGAGGTAAATATAAGGTTAAGTAGCCCTTAAAGTTCAGAATTGGGAAAAGTAGAATGAGATTTGTGTCCCATGGAGAGACTAAAGAAAGGAATAAAGGAAATGTTGAGATGGGAAGCAGATTACAACTAGTATTGCAAGAAAGAGAACATAGAATATGGAGTCAAGAGATTGGACCTGGGGGCGCCTGGGTGGCGCAGTCGTTAAGCGTCTGCCTTCGGCTCAGGGCATGATCCTGGCATTCTGGGATCGAGCCCCACGTCAGGCTCCTCCACTGGAAGCCTGCTTCTTCCTCTCCCACTCCCCCTGCTTGTGTTCCCTCTCTCGCTGGCTGTCTCTCTCTCTCTGTTAAATAAATAAATAAAATCTTTAAAAAAAAAGAGAGAGAGAGATTGGACCTGGAGTCTTGGCATTGCTACAAGTTTTGTGATCACGGACAAATCAGTCTCTGTGCCTCAGTTACGTTAACCTGCAGAGTTAAGAGATTGAACAAAACCTCTGAGGTTTTCTTGGTCCCTCTGAGATCCCTTTTTACAATTCTACAGCGATATTGTAGAATTCTGCAGTGATGGCAAGGTTGTATTTCTGTGCTGTCCAATACAGTAATCACTAGCTACATGTGGCTGTTATATACTTAAAATGCGGCTAGTATGACTAAGGAACTGTATTTTTAACCTTTTAAATTTGTAATTAGGGATGCCTAGGTGGCTCAGTCGGTTAAGCGTCTGCCTTCGGCTCAGGTCATAATCCCAGGGGCCTGGGATCAAGTCCTGCGTCAGGCTCCTTGCTCAGCAGGGAGCCTGCTTTTCCCTCTGCCTGCGGCTCCACCTGCTTGTGCACGCATGTGTGCCCGCGCTCTCTTTCTCTCTCTCTCTCCCCCTTCTTCTCTGACAAATTAATTAATTAATTAATTAACTAATAATATCTTTATAAAAAATAAACTTGTAATTAAATAGCCACTTGTGCTACTGGCTACCATATTGGACAGCATAGTTGTAGACCTGTTGCTCTTGGGTTGGTTTCTTTCCTATGTCAACAAGTCTTTTACACCTTCCTAACAGTTGCTGTTTAGTGTAGTTATTTTACTACAATTGATTCCCTTTGTTAAAAAATTAGGAAGGGGAAAAAAAGTATTAAGTCTTGTTCTAACGTTATCCAGTAAATAGCTAATCCATGAACTGTTGCATGAAACTTTTTAAAAAGAGAGCTAACTATCACAAAGTTATTTTTGACTGGTGAATTGGTTTCGGTATTATAGGATAGTACTTAGTGAATAGTTTTGATGTGTTTCGTTCTCTGATATGTAGAATACTAACAGTGATTCTGTGTTTATTTCTATGTTTCCTTAGACTATCATAGAACTCTCTGAAGAACGGGATGGTCTTCATTTTTTACCGCATGCCTCTTCATCTGCACAGTCACCCTGTGGTTCTCCAGGCATGAAGCGAACGGAAAGTCGACAACATCTGTCGGTGGAACTGGCAGATGCTAAGGCAAAGATAAGAAGGCTTAGGCAGGAATTGTAAGTTGGTGATTTTCAAGGCTTATTGAATTTACATGGTTGCAAAGGTGACCTAAAAATGTTTTTTCAGCTTATGGAATATAGATCAGTTTTTCCGACTGCTAGCTTGTGTCATAGTTTTCACTAGTATTTGTCAAAATGAAAAATAAGGAGACTGGCATAACGTTTTCCTAATCCTAAATCTTATCAATTTAAAGATTGTCCTTTATTCTGAATTCATGTCCTTCCTACCTTTCTTATATTAAAACGATCTTTCTTTTATAATATATTGTTCTTTCTTGGCAAATTGGGGTCTCCTTAATTTTTTAAATTTTATATTCTTTGACATCCAAAATACTGGCAACCACTGATTCAGCCAATAAGCTTAGTTCTTTAAAAGTTAATATTATAAAAGACTGAATTGTTGGTATACAGTATTATACAAAATAATTTTGTGTGTGTACCTTCTGTGTTGAGTAATTGAAATGCCTGAGTCATGTACTTAGACGTAGTAAATATTCAGATTGGTTAGTGCTGATGAAATTACATTTATTTAACTTTCAAAGATCATTTGAGAAAAGTCAGTGTAAATGTCACATAAGTATTCCTTGGTGAATCACATGTAAAGGCATAACGAGTCTCTGCTGGAGATTTTTTATTTTGTACTTTAAAAAGAACAAAGGATTTTTATGTTTGGGGCCTTTTTCTTTTCTTTTTTTCTTTTTGGTTTGTTTTCCTGGAATTTGGGCTTCAGTGTAGATTTAAAATTTAAAGCCACAATATAACAATTAAGTTTATTCACTGATTATTTAAAGCAGTTAGTTTAAGAAAGTGATTGAATATGCAAGGTAGAAAAAATATACAGTCTATAGGAAAATTTGAAAACAAAAAAAATACAGCTTTCATTGTGGATGTCTGCGCTATTATGTATCTATTGAAGTGAACACGCCCAGGATATTCTATAAACAGCTGCACCAGGAAAATTAGGGAAGAGATTGCTGTTATTAGTTTGACTGGCAGCTAATGGATAGCCTAAACAGTGAACACTAGTTTGTGCCATATAATTTAGCACAATCTTCTCCAGTCTTTAGATAAAGCATGCAATTAGAACTGTAATGATGGTTGTGAATTCATTTAACATTTTGCACTGTATTAGAATTTGATTTTTAAATGAAATTTACTTGGCCATGGAGTTTATTAAAATCCCAAACAACTTAGGGAGATTGATAAAATTTGGTTTCTCATATACTGACTGGAAAATGTAAGAATATTATTAATGAGTAAATAAATATGCCAGATATAGCAACTATTCCCAATAACTAACATTTCATCAAATACCATCTTTTTGTCCTTTGAAAATGTGTTTCTTCACAGATTTCTTTTATTAACATTTGTTCTAAGTCTTTTTGTTGGGACAGATCTTTCCAAAATAATGAAGTATGGAAATCGTGGTGGTTAAAAATAGTTCCGGTTGCCTTATACCTAATGGAAATAAATAATTGTAATGAGAACATGCAGATTAACTAATAGCATACTTACTTACAGGTGGTACATTATAATATAATTGCTTTTAGTTTATTAATATGCAGAGTAAAAATGTAATTTGCAATTTGGTTTTTTTTTCTTTTCAGATTTTTATTTAAATTCTTGTTAGTTAACATATAGTGTAGTATTGGTTTCAGGAGTAGAATTTAGTGATTCATCACTTACATACAACACCCAGTGCTCATCACAACCAGTGCCCTCCTTAATACCCATCACCCGTTTGGCCCATCCCTCACCCACCTCCCCTCCATCAACCCTCAGTTTGTTCTCTCTATTGTTAAGAGTCTCTTATGGTTTGCTTCCCTCTCTTTTTTCTTTTTTTTTCTTTCCCATATGTTCATCTGTTTTGTTTCTTCCACATATGAGTGAAATCATATGGTACTTGTCTTTCTCTGACTGACTTATTTCACTTAGCATTATGCACTCTAGCACATCATTGCAAATGGCAAGATTTCATTCTTTTTGATGGCCCAGTAATACTCCGTTGTGTATATACACACCACATCTTCTTTATCCATTCATCATGGATGGATGTTTGGGCTCTTTCCACAGTTTGGCTATTGTTTTTGTTGTTTTGTTTTGTTTTGTTTTAAGATTTCATTTATTAGAGAGACAGAGTGTGTGTACACACAAGCACGGGAGGGGTAGAGGGAGAGGGAGAAGTAGGCTCCCCCATAAGCGGGGAGCCCAATGCAGGGCTTGATTATAGGACCCTGAGGTTATGACCTGAGCCAAAGGCAGATGCTTAACCAACTGAACCACCCAGGTGCCCCCATAGTTTGAATATTGTTTTGTTTTTTTTTTTTTTTAAGATTTTATTTATTTATGTGACAGAGAGACAGCCAGTGAGAGAGGGAACACAGCAGGGGAGTGAGAGAGGAAGAAGCAGGCTCCCAGCGGAGGAGCCCGATGTGGGACTCGATCCCGGAACGCCGGGATCACGCCCTGAGCCGAAGGCAGACGCTTTAACGACTGCGCTACCCAGGCGCCCCTCCCCCATAGTTTGAATATTGTTGATAATGATGCTGTAAACATCAGGGTACATGTATCCCTTCGAATTATATTTTAGTATCTTTTGAGTAAATACCTAGTAGTGTTAATTGCTGGATTTTTACTTTTTGAAGAACCTCCAAACTGTTATCCAAAGTGGCTCTACCAGTTTGCATTCCCACCTAATTTGCAGTTTGGATGGAAGAATTAGTTTCTTATAAATTTCACTTTTATGCAGTAGTTAGTACACTATCAGAGACTTCCTTTAATAATTCTGCCTCCATGGATCCTATATTTTCAGTTTTCCCGTCATACAAATTATTAATTCTTTTTTTAATATCAGCTTTGTTGAGATCATTTATATCAGAAAATTCATCCTTTAAAAATGTAATTCAGTAATTTTTAGTATATTCATTGAGTTGTGAAACCATCACATACTATCTAATTTCAAGACATTTTCATCACCCCAAAAAGAAGCCCCATACACATTAGCAGTCATCCCCCCACCCTCTTTGCCTTTGGCTCCTGGAAACCATTAATATACTTTGTGTTTCCTTGGATTTGTCTGTTCTGAACATTTCATATAAATGGAATCATACATTATATGACCTTTTGTGACTGGCTTCTTTCACTTAGCGTAATGTTGTCAAGATTCATCCATGTTGTAGCAAGTATTAGTATGTTATTCCTTTTTACAACTGAATAATATTCTGTTATATGGATATACCACCTTTGGGTTATCCATTTATGAGGTAATATATATTTGGATTGTTTCCACTTTTTGGCTATTATGAATAATACTCTTATGAACATTGATGTGCACGTTTTTTGTGTGGACATGTGTTTTTACTTGGGTATATACTGAGGAGTGGAAATGCTGGATCCTATGGTAGTGCTATGTTTAACCTTTTGAGTAACTGTCAAACTATTTGGCTGCACCTTTTTACATTCCTACCAGCAATGTATGAGGGCTCCAGTTTTTCTGTATCATCACCAGTACTTGTTATTATACACCTTTTTGATTATGCATTCTAGTGGGTGTGAAGGGATATCTCATTGTGGTTTGATTAGCATTTCCCTGCTGACTAGTAATGTTGAGAGCATCTTTTCATGTGCTGTTGGTCATTTTTGTATATCTTCTTTGGAGAAATGTCTATTCAGATCCTTTGCCCATTTTAAAATTGAGTTGTGAGATAAACTTTTAAACAGATAGGTGAAACCCTGCAGTTGAAACCCACAGGAGTTTTGGTCATTTCTGACTTGGAAGAGAATAAGGAAGTGGTGTCAGGAAGATTTCATAGAGATGGTTACCTTTCAGCTAATGTCAGGCATTTACTAGGTTGAAAAGGCTCAATTGGGTATTCTAAGCAGAAGGAACTACAGCAGGTTCAGTAGGCTATAGGACAAGCATCACAAGAAATGAAGTTGAAAATGATGGTGTGGATACATGAAAGGTCTTATATGCAGTACTCAGAAGTTTGGACTTTAAACAGTGGGAACCAATTGAAGATATTTTGAATAGGAAAAATAACAAGATCCATTTTATGTTTTATTGAAAAGTTGCTAGCCTAGTGGTTGACTTTTGGTGAATGTTCACATTGAGAAAATAAATTCTGATGGCAGTGTGAGGTAGGTTGAAGGACAGTCCAGATAAGAAGTGGTACGGACCTGATGTAAGGTTATAAAAATGGGGTTGGAGAAGAAGAAGTAAAGGAGAAGGCAAGGTCTTGGGTATAATTCCTAGTTTTTTATAATCATCCATGTTCATCAGGGATATATTGGCCTGTAGTTCTGTTTTTTAGTGGATTCTTTATCTGGTTTTGGTATCAGGGTAATGCTGGCCTCATGGAATGAATTTGGAAGTTTTCCTTCCTTTTTTGTTTTTTAGAGTAGTTTGAGAATAATGGGTATTAACTCTGCTGTAAATGTTTGGTAGATTTGCCTATGAAGCCATCTAGCCCTGGACTTTTTTTTGTTGGGAGTTTTTTGATTACTCATTCAATTTCTTTGCTGGTTATCAGTCTGTTCAAGTTTTGTATTTCTTCCTGTTTCAGTTTTGGTAGTTTATGTATTTCTAGGAATTTACCCATTTCTTCCAGGTTGTCTTAGTATTCAAACAAATGCAAGTTAGAATAGTAACACAGCATTTTTCAGTTATTGTTTTCCATATAGGCACTTTTATCCTCTGCTGGTTGCATTATAAATTGGTAATGACCTTTCTGGAGGGCTGTTTGACAGTATGTATCAAGAACCTTTAAACATGTAATGTACTTTTAGAAATCTGGCCTGAAATATATAGGGTTTTTTGGGGGAGGGTGGGGGAGGGTTTTTTTAAATTTTTGTTTTGTTTTGTTTTAAGTAAAGTACACCCAACAAGGGGCTTGAACTTATGATGACCCGGAGTTCAAGCATCACATGCTATTTCAATTCAGCTAGCCAAGTGCCCCTAAACATACAGTGTTTTATGTATACTGAGGTTTATTTACCAAAACATTATTCATTACAGTGAAAAATGGAATTCAGAAAGGGACTATTTCTTCATTAAAAATTATGGTTCTCAAAAAAAAAGTACAGGTATGATGAGATGTCAGCAATGGATTGTTTTATACAATGAACATTTACCTTTTTTAATTAAAGAACAGAAGGTGGAAAAGTAGAATTAGTGAACGGAAACTTGAGTTTGAGCATCTTGGCTCTGAAAGGGAGTTAGAAAATGGGAGAAGTAAAGTAGTGTAAGAAGAAAAAAAGAATAGGAGAACTTTGAAGATGTTTATGGCCTATAGGGAAGAAACCAATAGGGATATAAAGATTTTATGTATCTGTGTAGCAGTGTATACTTTCCTTTAGGCCACTGTAAATGTTGAAAATTGTTGGAGATCCTTTAAGAGTCAGACCCAGATAGTAGTGCCTTGCTTAAAAACTGTTCCAGTGTATTTGTCTTTGAGAGGGAAAAAGACAAAAAGGAGAGTGAGAATGGGGGATGACAAGAAAAATGAGAAAGAAACTACTTTAGGAACTTAGAGGACGTCAGTCATTGAGGTCATTAGCCTTTGGGGAATTTTAAGGGGGAATCTGATTGATGACATGTAATCATAAACATTCCTAATATCCATTGCTTTGTCTTTTCCCGCTGGGTTAGTGTATGGCTAATAGGATTTTCAACTAGATATTCAGTAATGATAATATATTTGTGTTAATGCAGATGCTGATCATGGTTTTCAAAAATAGTAAACTGATTATTTAATAAATAATATTTTCATTTAAGGGAGGAAAAGACTGAACAGTTGTTAGACTGTAAACAGGAACTTGAGCAAATGGAAATAGAACTAAAAAGGCTACAACAAGAGGTTGGTACCTGAACTTTTATTATATGGGACCAGTAAGTAATTGGAAATTGATTTTTCTGCTTAAAATTTATAACCTTTACCTTAATGTTTTATGAGGTTACGGAGGCTTAAAGGTGACTTTTTCAGTGTTTTTCTGTTCAAAAATTCCAGAGCCCTGGAAATCAAAGTCTTTGGACTTTACTTTTTTCTGTATCAGTGCTATTCAGACTTCCCTAGAATTCAAAGGGTAGTTCAAGTTTCTCTTTTTATGTATTTGGCTTCCGTGGGCTGGAAAGCTGAACAGCTCTACTGTAAACTGTTCTGCTTTATGTGTATCTCCCTAAGTCTCTGGTCTCTGATAGTGCTCTGTGTTAACTTCAGATGACAGAATGCTTTTTAATTTTTTACTCTTTTCTAAGTAAGATAAAAATTTTTTACCTTTTCAAAGTTACTTTTATTTTACTAAAGCTTTGTGGGGTTTTTTTCGTTCTGAACCAAGATTGTTTAAGAATTCACTTCTTTTAATGTTTGTAGTTTCATTTTTATTTGGAGGTAGGAATGAAGTCTCCTTTTACCCATAAATGGTAAGGATTGTGGTAAAGCTAGACAATTATTTCTTCTCCTTACTTTCCCTAACTTGCTATTTTAAATTCAGGGATTACTCCACTTGCAGAATCCTAAACTGGGACCTTTCCAGATGAATGAGACTGGGAATCATAATCTTCATTTCTAGATATGCTGTGACTGCTGTTGTGGTTCTTCTTGGTAGCATGGTTTTTTGTATGTGTGCTCCCTGTGAAACGGTGATTCTCAAGCTTTTTGGTCTCAAGGCTCTTTGTACTATTAAAAATTAATGAGGATTATTTAATGTGGATTATATCTACTGGTATTTTCTGTATTTGAAATTAAAACTTAGCATTTAAAAAATGTTTATTTAAAAATAATTCTCAACCCATTCCATGTTAACATAAAAATTATATGCTTATAACCATTGTTTTCAAAAAAAAAAAAACTTAGAAGAATCCTACTCTTCTACATTTTTGCAAATCTCTTTTTTTAAAATCATTTTTGCAATCTGTTTAATGCCTGGCTTATTTGATGACTACTAAGTTCTCATATCTGTTTCTGCATTCAGTCTATTAAGATATCACATGCCATGTAGCCCTGGAAAACTCCACTGCACCCTCATGAGAAATGAGAATGAAAAAGACAAATAATGTTTTAGTGTTATTATGAAAATGGTTTTGACCTCATGCACTCCCTGAAAGGGTTTCAGGGACCCACAGATGTCCCTGGGTCATACTTTGATAAATTGTTCTAAAGGATTACGAGAGAGCTTTTAAAGATTGAATTTTTGATATTTGTCTAAAATGTTATTAAGGTAAGCACTAATCACGTGCAACCAATATTCATTTGGAAGTTTAGAAAAACTCAGCAGGATTTTGGTATGTTACAACACATCTGGATAGAAACATAATTTCTCTAAAGTAACTAATGATCAACTTTAGTAATACAGTTTGCCTCTTCTGTGTTTTCATTATCCTGTATTTTAAAGTTAACTTTTGTTCCTTAAATTAATTTCAAATGGTTATGTTAGCTAGAGGTGAGCTTATTTTAAAATATCCTGAGTAGTTTTTACATTCCTAAGTAGTGATCATTCTTTAAAAATTTGTATGTAAGCATGTTTATATTTGCATATGAACATATTTTAAAATAATTTGTGTTCTTGATTAAAAAAAAAAACTCTTCATATATCTCCCTGTTTTATTTTTTTATTTTTTTTAACAGGCTTTAACTCACTTAATGTTTTTCGTATGTGGCAGCCACAGCTGGAGCCTGGGTCCTCTGCCCAGAGACTCTGGTGTGGGTCTTTACAGAATGGTCAGTGAATTCCTGACAGGGAGACTTGGTGAACACAGTCTTTTTCCAGAGGTCAGGGGTGAGATAGCTGTAGGTCTTGGGAATGGCCTCAGAAGTTGCCTTGGCGAAGTTGCCCAGGGTGGCAGAGCAGCCCCTGGCTGAGGTATAACAGTCGTCAGTACCAGCCATCATCTGTAGCTTTCCTATATCTCCATCTTTGAGGTATAGTTTACATACTTTGAAATTCACACTTTTAAAGCATACAGTTCATTGGGGGTTTTTTAGAAAATTCATTGAGTTGTGCAACCAGAGATTATCAGTTTGAAAATAGAAAATATTTAAAATATTAATATTTATTTATATTTAGAACATGAATTTGCTTTCGGATGCTCGTTCTGCTAGAATGTACCGAGATGAGTTAGATGCACTTCGAGAAAAAGCAATCAGAGTGGATAAGCTTGAAAGTGAAGTCAGCAGATACAAAGAAAGACTACATGATATTGAATTTTATAAGGCAAGAGTTGAGGTATGTTGCATAATTTAAGCTATTCACAATTATTTTGTTTAAAAGTTAGATTTTTCAAAATGCACATAATAAACTTAAGCAACTTTTGAAATGTTGAACAAATTATAAATACTTTAGGTGCTTATTTTATGGTCGATCAGCATATTGCTTATACTTGTAAAAAGGGATCTCTGGACATTATTAATTTTATTGAACTGTTTGGAGTTCTTCTTTCATTCTTTTATTTAGCTTGATAGGTAAGGAAGACGTGAAGTCTTTCCCTCATTATCAAAATACATACTTCTACTAATTTCAAACTTGTTTCTAGAAGTGAAACTAAAGCATGTTTCTGATCATTGGTAAACTCAGAATACTAAACTAGGATTAATGAAGGCACTCTCCCTCTCCCCAAGTTGTGTGTGTGTGTGTGTGTGTGTGTGTGTGTGTGTGTGTGTAAAAGACAGCTTTTCTTAATAGTTGCAGTTCAGTGTTACATGAAGTTCAGTTTGACAGCAAGAATTTGACAATCCTTGCTTCTACATTCCGTTTTTCTTTCTCAGTTAATTTCTTCATTTCTGCAAACAGAGGAGAGTTTTATCAGTTTCAGTATGGTGATAAAAAGGAAGGAGTATACAAAGTCAAGAAGTGAAAACATTATAAGAGAAAGTAGTTAGAATATTTTAGCCTGAAAGTTGCCAGAAAATAGACCCAGTAGATAGCAAACACAAGGTGCTTATTAATTCTTTGCCATTTATTTAAACAGTATATGCATGGCACTGTTAAGAGATCCTTCTAAATGCCACTGTTTTAGTATACTTTCTTTTGACTTTATAATTTATAAAGTCAAATTATAAATTTGTTTATAAACCACAGACATGTAGTTTAGCAAGACAGATTTGTGAACACATGTCTTCAAAACATATGTATGGATTTTAAGCATTTTCTCAAGATGCTGATATAAAATATTTATTGATAGGAGCCTTAGTTTATGATCTAGGTGAGTCTTAGGTCAAGTATTGGTATTTCACTCAGAAACCCAACACTTCACTTTCAAGTTATAGTTTAAGTAGAGAGAAATCTTTAAATCTACTTCAGCAAAAAAAAGAATTAGCCCTGATTCTGTGGAGATTTGTGTCTTAAATATCAGAAAAACTACTTATTCTTAATTCCTTATCCTTGTGACTAAGAAATTTAAATATACCCTGACAATTTTATGTGAAATTATAGTAGTGTTACTCATCCTAGCATAAGTACTGAGTATTATGTTTGCATAATAACGTAAATTCTGAGGGAAAAAAATGAAACCAGGAAAACATCAACTGTATCTGTTGTTATTCAGTAGCTTTTACTCCTGCATGAAGAACTTTTGATAAAGACAGCTTAACGTCTTATTTTACAATACAGACTTTTTGTTTCAGAGCTTTGAAAAATTAACAGATATTAACATATTTGTGATAAAACCTATTTGAAATTTTTATAGGAATTAAAAGAAGACAATCAAGTTTTATTAGAAACAAAAACCATGTTGGAAGATCAGTTAGAAGGAACTAGAGCTCGTTCTGATAAATTACATGAATTAGAAAAAGAGAATTTACAACTAAAGGCTAAACTGCATGATATGGAAATGGTAAGTAATGTAATGTTTGACAGTTGCGTGGCCTCTTAGGAAATCTCTCAGATTCATCTGATTTCCGCATAATGACAATGATGACTAGCTCCTGTGGCTTTAACAGAGAAGAAGTGGCTAAATAAATTAGATGCTTCCAATTCTTTATAAAAACAGGTTAGTATAAATTTCTGCTTTTGTTACAGAGTGGTATTAATTAATAATTTTGTCTTCTGCTTTGAAAAAACCCTAATAAACTATTGTGTGAATATGCCTTTAAAATATAGAAATAGGGATGCCTGGGTGGCTCAGTGCGTTAAACATCTGCCTTTGGCTCAGATCATGATCCCAGGGTCCTGGGATGGGGCTCCTTGCTTGGCAGGGAGACTTCTCCCTTTGCCTGCCACTCCCCCTGCTTGTGCTGATTCTCTTTCTCTCTGACAAATAAATAAAATCTAAAAAAAAATTTTTTTAAAATAAAATACAGAAATAAAACTGTTCATTAGAGTTGCCTGGGTGGCTCAGTCAGTTAAGGTCATGATCCCCGGGTCCTGGGATCGAGCCCCACATCAGGCTCCCTGCTTAGCAGAGAGACTGTTTCTCCATCTCCCTGTCCCTCTGCCCTTCCTCCCACTCCTACTCTCTCTCTCTCTCTTATAAATAAATAAAATCTTTTAAAAAAAATTTAGAAAACTATTTGCTAAAATTTAGCATTGGGTCAGAAATCATTTACTATATATACTGAAATACATGAAGAAGAGTTTTCATTGTCCCCAAGGATCAGTTTAAAAGGATATCAGACAGGGGTGCCTGGCATGCTCAGTCAGTGACTCTTGATCTTAGGGTTGTGAGTTGAGCCCCATGTTGGGTGTAGAGATTACTTAAAAATAAAATCTTAAAAAAAAAAGGATATCAGACACCTGATCAATATAGTGACCAGCATGAATAATTATAACTTATTATCTCCTTCAAACTGAAAATTTTAAGGAACTCAGAATTTACCCTCATTTTACTCAGTTTCTGATAAAAGTTATAAGTAATAGAATATTTAGCTTGAAATTGCACTGTTTGACAGCTTTCATTTCTCTTCCTGCTCCCTGACAATAAAAAAGGAACGTGATATGGATAGAAAAAAGATTGAAGAATTAATGGAAGAAAATATGACGTTGGAAATGGCACAGAAACAAAGTATGGATGAATCATTACATCTTGGCTGGGAGTTGGAACAAATATCCAGAACTAGCGAACTTTCTGAAGGTATTCCCAATATTTTTTTATTTAAATGAGTAAATAAATTCCTGAAGTTGTATTTATGCTTACATTTTTTTATGTTTTTTTACAATTCTTTATTTTCCCCTGCTGGAGATACCTAGGAGGCCAGGTATCTCCCTAGGTATGATTTCACAGAATAATATGTTCATTTCTATGTTCCTGGGTCTGGTCCTTATCTTTGCACGTCTTCCAACTCAACTTTACGAGCATAGTAACAGATTTGATCAGTCATTTAGGCACTGTTTTATATTAGTATCACAGGAAGCTGGGATTACCAGTTTATTTATTTTAGGAAAGAAGGTCATCTACTCAATAGAAAAGTCATATTAGCTGGTCAACCTGTTCTTTAACTATAGACAAACTTAAAGAGGAAGTCATAATATAGTGGAAGATTCTTAGGCGAGTATGTAGCCAATGTAAAGCAAGTTAAGGATCTTCATGGCTACTTTCATCAATATATGTACTTCATTTTAGCACTATACCTACCAATCAGTCCAGCCCAATTTTACCCTAGAGATAATGAAAGACCACCAGATAAATTTTTAACTTTTGGCTCTTTTTTCCTTATTTGGGTCATAGCTTTGAGTATGTTAATACTGGTTTACTTTATAGAAATTATGCCCGTGTCACATTTATTTGAATTAGATTAGTTCCATAATTCCTCAGTTACCCAGTGTTAGATTATTTCACCTGTTTTCCTTCCTTCCAGATGTTTATTAAGCATCTCCCATGTATAAAATGTACCAGGCCCCTGAGGATATAGTGGTGAAGTAGACATAGGTTTGAGAGAGCTTATAGCTGATGTTTACAGGATAATTACTTCTACAAATGGATCCTCATATTTATTATCATTAGGCTTTCCTAATTTTATACATGATACCTAATTCCAAATTCTGGGACCCCATTGTAAATTTACTACACAGTAAGTGATGATATTCAGCCAGTGAACTTGCTGAGATGTGTTACTTAAAAGTATTTGTGGAACTTTTTTATTGTATTTTTTGTGAAATAAGTTATAAAGAAAACAGACTTAAATGTTTACTTCTACTAGTTAAAGTTACACAGTTAAGAGTTTCTTCATCTGTTATGTGGGAACAATAATAGGTGCCTTGTAGGGATATTGCAAGGATTGAATTCATTACTACTTATGAAGCCACTAGTAGAATACCTGGTAAATGGTAGGTATTTGAGTGCTTATTATTATTATTTTTGTCATCATCATCATCATCATCCTCATCATCATCATCATTACAGTTGTTTTGCAATTCATTTTAGGATCCTAGACCTAAATACTTGTTTTAATGTGGTGTGTTGTTGTTTTTTTTAACTATACAAGGGAATTGCTTTCTAGAAGATTTGTAAAATGTGGAAAAATGTAAAGAAATGAAAGTCACTAATAAATTTCTGCAATCATTTTTTACATTTCAAAAAATTTGCTTCCAAAATGTTTCTACACACAAATAGATATTTTAGACACACAAATGTTTAAGCACCAAATGTTCCTACACACAAATAGATATTTTAGACATCATCAGATCAATGTATATATACAATGTAGGTTCTTTTTTTCACCTAAGATTATAATGTAGGCAGCCTCCCATGTTATTAAAAATGTGTGGTAAGGGGGCACCTGGCTGGCTCGGTCAGTAGACCATGCAGCTCTTGTTCGCGGGGTCTTCAGTTCAAATCCCATGTTGCCTCATAGAGATTACTTTTAAAAAATGTGTTGTAAGCATCCTTTTTAATTATTTATAGTCTGACCTGAAGGATCTTTGAAACACAGTCATAGTATTGAAAGTATTACTAAGGTATATCGAGTATTGTAGTCTAATCTTGTTTAATTGAAATGCATAACTACAGATTATGAAGTAAAGTTTTACTAAAGACTTGGACAACTAGTGGAATTTAAAAAGTCATTGACTATCAATTATACCAGCTTCCAATTGAAGAATAATATGCTAACTAGAACAAAAGTTAGAAATAAGAATTGAGGCTTTCTTTACTTACAGTCTGGGGGATATGTTACCATACCTAATTTTGAAAAGAATGTATGCTTATATACTTGTTGGGAATATGTTGTTTTGTGTATGTGTGTGTGTTTATGTGTTTCTCTACTTAATGATGGAGAATTTCAAACATACATAAAGATAGATAGACCTAGAATGCCTTCCTATACTTCTCCATTTCCCTTCCTGAAATCTAGGGTTTCGAAATGAATCTAGGTGTCATAGTTCACTTTAAATCCTAATTTTTATATCATCAAAATATCTAATGAATCTGCTATAAGGTTATTAAAATAATTATTTTTTATTTGCATCATATACAGAACTAGAAACTGACCTTTCTTATTTTAAAAAATGTAATTATGCTAAAATCTACTTAGAAATACAACTTTTTGGCAAAATGGTATTCATGTTGCTTTTTATACTCAAGTTTAGCATGATTCTTCATTTAGAGAAAGACTTTTTCAAGGTGACCAGTGTATACTGTCTTGCCTTCCTCAGAATGAGGATTAGGAAATTAGGATTTTTTCCCCCCTTAGACTGTCTTCCTTTAATTTTTGAAGATGCAGCATAGGCTAGCTATATACTTATGTGAACCACACGATAGCTTAGTGAGACACACAGAACAATTACTATGTTTTGTACACGTATCCTCAGATTCACTGAGGTTAAAGTGGCTTGGGCATTGTCAAGTAGTTTCTTATGGAACTGGAACTGAAACTCTTATCCTTTCAGTCTAGATTTTGTGCTTTCTTTTCTCTAGAATGCTTATGGGTGCATTAAAAATTCAAGATTTACCCATCTTTTATCTTTTTTTTTCATTTGTCTATCTTGTATAACTATAATTTTTTTATGAAGTTAAGGACCAGATGATGTACATTTACACTCACTATTTATAGTGAGTTATTATAAACTCATTTATAATAATGAGTAAATGTATTTTTACCAATGACAGTATTTTTCATTATTATAGCACCACAAAAATCCTTGGGCCATGAGGTGAATGAGTTAACATCAAGCAGGTTATTGAAATTGGAGATGGAAAACCAGAGTCTGACAAAAACTGTAGAAGAACTTCGGAGTACTATGGATTCTGCAGAAGGCAACACTTCCAAAATCCTAAAAATTGAAAAAGAAAATCAAAGACTAAGTAAAAAGGTAAATAAAAACTAATGTTTAATGTAAGTTAAAGAATATATGTAAAAGTATAAATAGCCCTGTGGTTGAACGTGTATTTTCCAGTTTTTAATGTACTCTAATTATTTTAACTTACGGAAATTTTCAAACATACATAAATGGAAGGTGAATGAACTTCTATACTCATTCATCTTCAACAATTATTAACTTATAGCCAATCTAATTTCTACCCTTGTTTGCTCTCCCCACAACCACTAGATGATTTTGAAGTAAAGCTTAGACATGGTATCATTTCACCAATAAATATTTCATTATGTATCTCTTAAAAGTAAGGAATTTTTTAAAAATCAAGAACAGTGACATTATCACACTTAAAAATTTAATAGAGTTTGGTTAGCATTTCAGTTTCTCCAAATCTATTGGGATTTTTTTTTTTTTTTTGCATTTTGTTCAAGTCTGAATTAGAATAAGATCAATATGCTCAATCAACTGATGTCTGTTGTCTTTTTTAATGTAAGGTTTACTCTTTTTATCTAGTAATTGTTCTGTTAAAGAAACCAGGTGGTTTAATCTAGTTTTTCCACAATCTATATTTTGCTTACTGCATCTTTTTTGTGTCATTTTGCAAGTTCTTTTGTTCCTAATAGGTCTTATTTTATCTGTAGGCTTAATCAGGTTCAATTGAGGCTTTAGTAAGAATATTCATAAGGAGTCTGTTTCAGTCAGGAGGTACATGTCTAGTTGTCTTTCTTTTTGTCATGTTAATTGTCATGAAAAATGTTTGCTTGGATCCCTTAATTCAACAGAGGTTGCAAAATCCTGACGAGGAACTCTCATTGGAAAAAGCAAGATGAATGTTTGATTCTTTCCCTTTATTTACCAGTTTTCTGGTAATGAATTGGTTCTCTCATATCCTTCTGAGATAATTAATGAGTGATTTTTTGTTTTAGTGTCTTTATGAACTCATGGATTTAAAAATATTCGAAGTGTTTCAGTCTACTGCATTTGTTTTTCTTACATCCTACCTTTCTAAGCTGCTTTCTGAATCCCTGTGACACAGCCTTAGCCCCTGATGTGAACCTTTGTGCTTTTGCCATAGTAGGCTTCTCTTAAACATTTCCTGCCCCAGATCTGGAGATAGCCATTTCTCCAGAAAGCCCTTGTTCCTTTTAGTGGGAAATAGTATTTAAGGACCACAATTTAGGCACTGTGAAACCTGAATTTTACCTATGTTTTGGTTCAACAGAAATATTCCAATTGTGCAACAGACCAAGTAATTTATTTTTGAGTATCTTTCTGCACACACACATACACATATTGTAGATAAATAGAATTGTGTCATGACAACATACATGATATTTTTATCATGAATACTCCCCATCACATCTGCTCCCCAATATGTGCTTTCACTTTTGTTTCTGGGTCTTGGTCACAGTGAACAATACTATAATAAATATTCTTATACATTTGTCCTTATGTATTCCTTTTCATTTCTGTATCTAGTCAGCCATGTCTAGTTTTTTCTTTAGATGCTGGATTTCTAGAATCATTTATGAAAATCTCCCTAACCTTTAGACCACTGGTTTTTGAATTATAGAATGCATCAGAGTCACCTTCAGGACTTGTTAAAACACAGATCGCTGAGTCCCATGCCCAGAGTTTCTGATTTGGTAGGTCTGGGCTAGGGGTGAAGAATTTCTCATTTCTAAGAAATTCCAAAGTGATGGTCTTCCTGGTTTTTTGGAACCATGCCTTGAGAACCACTGCCTTAGATAATGCAAAAGACTCCTTGATTATTTTGCCAGATTTTTACTCTTTTAAAACATTTTTCCATCATCTTTAATCCATTAACCAAATAATCTTAATAAGCATTTAACAATGTCATATAAAAGTAGGAGTGGCTGTTTAGAACTTGAAACAGTTTTATTTTGGTTATCATTATAACTGGGTCTGGAAATTATAATTTGACTTTAAAATTAGCTTTGAATTCTAATAAATTTTTAGTGATTCTAGCAATTTTTTTAATAAATTCATTGTCTGAAAGGTGCTTTTGTAAACTGAATATTTCGCTTGAATTCCATTGATGTAAAACAACAAATGAGTTTAATTAATAACTGTTACCCTATATGTTTCAAGCTTTAAAGGGAGAACTGGATTCATAATAAATAAAAGCTTCTTGAACATATTTATATTGATTTGAGTAACTGGATAAGATTTGTGACTTGATGCTTTTGAGATATTACTGGAAGATGGTGTTCCGTATATGGTTATCTTCCATTGATAATAAAATAGGAAAATTCAACTTGCTTTATGTATTTAAGACTATTCAAATTCTTAGATTTCTTCACTGTTGACATAAGGATTTAATTAATATTTAAACTTGAAATGGAATATTTTGTGTAACTAAATCTTTATTTTCTTTTATAACCTGCTTTGAATATGTTGTATAATAATGGGAAAATCAATTTGGCATAATTTAAACTGGAATTTGCTGTTTTATCCTTGTGAACCACATACTTGATCATATCTTTAAAATGTGTAATTGAAAATACATTTAAACCTAGACTATAAACATTTGCTGGAGTTCTGTTCAGCCCTTTTTTTCTCTAGTATTATTCTCCTTTTTTCTCCCTCTTTCCTTTTTATTTTAAACCTAATCCCGTTCTGTTTTCTCATTAAACTTAAATCACGATTTCTTATCTTTCATTCATGCTTTTTATATTCTCTTCTCCCTTCTTGACTGAAATTATTGGACTGTAATTAAAATTTTACTTTATAAATCTCCTCAAGCCAAAAGAGTCTTTCAGTAAGATTTGTACAGTCTTCATATAGCACATAATTACCATATATTCTTTTGGATTTATCTTTTTGTTTATAAGTAGAAATGTACCCTTCAAAGATGCACAGGTTAAGAAAGTCGTGTCTGCATATTTTATACAGGTGCTAAAAGTAGCATGGAATATTACTTGAATTTCTCTATTCAGTTCTTAAATTTCACCATTTGAGTATTAAAACTGTATTTAATTTTTTATTTGAAAATTATCTTTTGTTTTGACATGTTTCCACTGCTGTAAAGTATTTAATGATACATTATTTTTTTAATTTAATTTTTTCTAGGTTGAAATTCTTGAAAATGAGATTATTCAAGAAAAGCAAAGTCTTCAGAATTGTCAAAATTTAAGCAAGGATCTAATGAAGGAGAAAGCTCAACTTGAAAAAACAATTGAAACACTTAGAGAAAATTCAGAGAGACAGGTTCATAAATTTCCTATTAAGCATATACTTTGAAATGCATTAACAAAAGTTATTTTACAGTTTAGGCAAACAAAAATGTTCATATAACATGAAAGGGAAATATTTTAGAATTGCTTAAATTTTAGAGTAACTATGGTTTTACTTCATTTTCTCTCCTATCTATTTTAGGAAAGGTGAAGAGAAAGCTGAGAATTTTTTAAATGGCCAGTGTGCTTTATAATTATCGGGTATAAAATTTTACTGTACCTGTGCTTTCATGTGTCTGTGGAATAGGACTGAAGATTATAAATTTCCTGAGTGGAGTTGGGGAGAAATGCAGCTTACTCCAACCCTGTTTAAGAGGGAGATGTGGCAACAGCCTCTAAGATGCATTCTCATTTGCTTTCCAGTGTTTATTGGTCATTCTCATGTTATGCTTTAGGAAACTGAGAACTGGATATATTGAGTGACTTGCTATTTTAAAGTCTCTGTTACTTTTTTAGAAGTAAAATGATTTGTTTTATATTATCCAGATATAGTCCTCAGGCTACCTGTAAAAATATAGGTTTCTATAGAACTACAGAATAAAAATTCTAGAGTTAAGCATGAATCTGTATTTTTACAAGGTTCTCAGGGAATTATTTAACACACTGACTTTTGAGAACCATAAAATTAGACCATGATATAAATTGGATGGATTAGTTTTCAAGTGTACCAGAGGATTTTGTTATTTTGATGTTTCCAAATTAGAATTCTTAGGGGAATGAATACACACCCACATATATACATATAAATATAGCAATATTTATTAAGAACCCACTGTGTATATGCATTGCAAATTTATTTAAAGAAAATAAAAACTAATATTCATAAAGAGATATATGTGTACATTTCACCTGTATTCTTATTTGAATTTGAAACATGTAACTATGAATAATCTGGAGATCACTTTGATTAATATTAAATACATCTCTCCTAACCATTTCTTTACATTACAAACTCCCTAAAGAAAGAACTTTAATGACCTGGCAGTACATGTACACAGGGGTCCCTCAGTAAATATTTGTCAGAATTAAAAGTAAGATAGACACATTGGTACTCTTTTATGTTCTGATTTCCCTTTTAGTTTTTGGAAAGGAAAAACTGTAATTTAAAATATTTAGTTTATGCTCAGTTAAGTTTTTAATTTTCTCCTCTGTTCTTTGTAATTAGATTAAAATATTGGAACAGGAAAATGAACATCTGAATCAAACTGTGTCTTCCTTAAGGCAGCGCTCCCAGATAAGTGCTGAAGCAAGGGTGAAAGATATTGAAAAAGAAAATAAAATTCTCCATGAATCTATCAAAGAAACAAGTAGCAAGCTAAGCAAGATTGAGTTTGAAAAAAGACAAATTAGAAAAGAATTGGAACATTATAAAGAAAAAGGAGAACGAGCAGAAGAACTTGAAAATGAGTTGCATCATCTTGAGAAAGAAAACGAATTGTTACAGAAAAAGATAACCAATTTAAAAATTACTTGTGAAAAAATTGAGGCCTTAGAACAAGAAAATTCAGAGCTAGAAAGAGAAAATAGGAAATTAAAAAAAACATTGGATAGCTTTAAAAACCTTACTTTTCAGTTAGAATCCCTAGAAAAAGAGAATTCCCAACTAGATGAGGAAAACTTAGAACTGAGAAGGAATGTGGAATCTTTGAAGTGTGCAAGCATGAAAATGGCTCAGCTACAACTAGAAAATAAAGAACTGGAAAGTGAAAAAGAGCAACTTAAGAAAGGTTTGGAACTCATGAAAGCATCTTTCAAGAAGACAGAACGCTTAGAAGTTAGCTACCAGGGTTTAGATACAGAAAATCAAAGACTACAGAAAGCTCTAGAAAACAGCAATAAGAAGATTCAACAATTAGAGAGTGAGCTACAAGACTTAGAGGTGGAAAATCAAACATTGCAGAAAAACCTAGAAGAGTTAAAAATATCTAGCAAAAGACTAGAACAGCTAGAAAAAGAAAATAAATCATTAGAGCAAGAGACTTCTCAACTGGAAAAGGATAAGAAACAACTAGAGAAGGAAAATAAAAGACTCCGACAACAAGCAGAAATAAAAGATACCACATTAGAAGAAAATAATGTGAAAATTGGAAATTTAGAAAAAGAAAACAAAACTCTTTTCAAAGAGATCAGTATTTATAAAGAATCCTGCATTCGTCTGAAAGAATTAGAGAAAGAAAATAAGGAACTTGTGAAAAGAGCAACTATTGATATAAAAACTTTGGTTACATTACGAGAGGTAAATATAGTTACCTAAATTTAAGGCAAATACTTTTTATATTTTTAATTTAGGGCTTTGTTAAGTTTTATTGGGACCCATCAGAAATTTGCATCATTTGTTTATGGTTGAAAGTAGAAATTTGGAATTACATCTAGAAACAGTTTCTAAGTTTCCTACTTTTGTTACACCAAGAAGTACACATAAATTTTATTTTTTAAGATATTGTAGTAATAAGATTTCCATGTGGTATCTCACTTATTACATTATAATTTTACATTTTGTTTCAAAATAATATTAAAATATTTGATCAAGACTGTTACTAAATGCTAAAGTATAATAGGAAGCATGACAGCTACTATTTATTGAATGCTAACTATGTGCCAAGTACTGGGCTATAAGGGCTTCATAAGTTGTAATTATGTATATTTCTATAACTTTTACAACTAATCCTCTATATATACTATCTCCATTAGATTAAAAATTATTAGAGACATTAAGTAACTTACTAAGGATCACGCAGCTAATAAATGGCAAAATTGGGTTATTGGAATCAAGTCCAGATCTTTCAGACTCCAAAACCCAATGAAGTTTGACCTCTAAGCCTGAGAATGCAAATCAGGTTGAACTTAAGAGAGAACACTAAACAATTGGTAGTTGCTTGGATCTGTGTGTTGAGAAGAACTGTGGAACTTTCAGTAGACTGGCTATAGGTCCTGTGAAACATGGTATAGATCAGAAGGCTCTTTTTTGCTATCCATATGCTATACTATACATGGTAACCCTTTAAGTTGAGTTAAAAAGTTTCTTAGCATTCTGGCAGAAAGTCCTGTTGGGAAGTCTGCACTTCTGCTAAAGAGACATTGAGAGGGACCCATTAGTAATTTTTTGGTTTTTTTCTCTGTTGTTTTGCAGTCCTACAGTCATGAATGACCAGTTCCTTGGGTCTGAACTTCTAAAAATGTCCTTTTTTTCTTCAGATCAGTATCTTAGGTTTTTTCCATTGGCAGAGGGGTGCTTGTGGTGTAAGAAGAGTGTTAAATCCAGCATATTTGCATAGGAAGAAATATGCACTAAAGTTCGAGCTCATTATTAAAAAGTTAACAGATATGTATCCTTTTTCTCACAGTTTTCAAACCTGAAATGTTCACAAGTAAAGAGTTTTTCCTTTTAGTTTTTAACACAAAAAGTTAAAAGAAATATTAGCAAAAAACAAAAAAGGAAAACCACATTGTTTGAACTAGGTTATTTTGTTGCTTAACTACTTTTTATTGATGAAGGAAAAACTCAACAACATTTCTGTTTTTTCTTGGTTTGAATTATATGTATTCCTGGATAATGGTAGTTATAGTCTTGGCTGAATTTGTTAGATGTTCATGGTCATGACACTTACATGAGTTTTGCATTCCTTTTAAAATAAGGATTTGGTAAGCGAAAAATTGAAGACTCAACAAATGAATAATGATCTTGAAAAATTAACTCATGAGCTTGAGAAGATAGGATTAAATAAAGAGCGACTCTTACATGATGAGCAAAGTACTGATGACAGGTGAGTATTAAGTCTGTTTGGCAAACAGTTGCATTATTATTATTTTTTTGCTCAAACATTCTTTCCTGTACTAACTACAGAATATATATGTCTTTCACCCTGTTTCTGGTTCCTTCCCATAGAGAAAGTTCTATAAGAGAAAAAAGTAAAAACCCAGATAAATACAACCTAATATTGATACAAGAAAAAAATGCTAAAATATTAGTATAAATAGTTATGTAATAGGAAAAGAGGATGCCAGCCAGGTAGCAGAACACCAGAGGCTGTAATTACCTATCAAAGTAGAATGAGACATTGAAAACAAACAAACCCCTCTCTCTTGAAATACAAAATTAGTTTTTTATTTGAATCGTGTGCTTAAATGCCTCAGTTCTTTCATTTATTTTGTGTGCTAAAAGTGGACTTAAAGAGAGATGGAGGAGAAACATGGAAAAAAGGAAAATATACTGAGGTAATTAAGGTATAAAAATAATGTGGAAAAATAAGGCTTGACAAACAGAATAAAAAATTACTTTATATACCTTTTAATTTTGAGAATGATCAATACAAGCTTAAAAATTTTTATTCTTCCATGGTAATTACAGTCTATTTGACAGATTTCCAAGTAGTCTACTGTTTAGCATCCAGTCAGCCATGTGACTCCAGCTAGACTAGAACTGTGTATTGTTAAAAATATTGTTTTATGTAGACTAGATTTTAATTCATTGTAATTTTTGTAATATAATTTTTGTCTTCTTGTCTACCCACTATTAATGTTCTAGTATTTATATTCTATATTAAATGTATATAGGAAAAATTAATTCTGATTATATGGGTTTTGTTTATTTAATTTTGAAAATATTCAAAGTTAATAAAATTGATAGTCAAAGGTTAGTTCTGTAATAACTAATAGAAGTAATTTGAGGGGCGCCTGGGTGGCTCAGTAGGCTAAGCGTCTGCCGTCAGCTCAGTTCATGATCCCAGGGGCCTGGGATCGAGCCCTCGTTCGGGCTCCCTGCTCAGTGGGGAGTCTGCTTCTCCCTCTACCTGCAGCTTCTTCTGCTTGTGCTCTGTCTCTCTCTCTCAAATAAATAAAATCTTTAAAAAAAAAGTAATTTGAGGCATTTATTATAGCAATGAATTCAAGCAACCATAATTGGATTAATCATACAACTATTTCATGAGAAACTATTTTTGGGTTAAATAGTTAAGAGCCAGTTGAGTTGACTACCTCTTAATGTAGATACTAAATATGCATCACTTATTTATTCATACTGATTTATTACTCATCATGTGTAAAACATTTAGTAGAGGGGGGGAAAGCAGTATACCATGTTGCTACCCTAACTGACCTTTTAGAACCCAGCTGTAGATGGGTCCTTCATATTATCTGCCACCTCTTTCCAAACCTTAATTCAAACAACTTGTCAATGTTAATTGAGCTCTTTTCATCTGCCGATCATCAAGCATCAAAGAAATGATAATGCTTCAGCTGAACCTTAAAGAATGAGTGAAATTTGCAAGGTGGAAATGGTGGAGAAGGGCATTGCATGGAAATAAAGCACAGAGATGTGCCGAGTAATTCTTAAGAGTGACACGAAAGATGGATTAGGAGAAGAGCAGGGGCGCCTGGGTGGCTTAGTTGATTAAGTATCTGACTCTTGATTTTGTTTCAGGTCATGATCTCAGAGCCCTGCATCTGGCTCCAAGCTCAGTGAGGAGTCTGCTTGAGATTCTCTCTCTCCCTCTGCCCTTACCTCCCCCCTCTCTCAAATAAATAAATCTTAAAACAAAAAAAAAAAAAAAGGAGAGGGGCAAATTGGAGGCACAGAGGCCAGTTAGGAAGCTATTAAAATAATCTAGGCAAGATGTGATGCATTCATTAATCTACACATTTATGTATATAATGAAAGCTTTAGAAATGGAGCTAAGGGTATATATTGAACTAAATTTTTTAAGAACTGGGATTGAGACCATGATCAAATTTGGTACATCAGGAAAAGAAGGTCTTAAGCCACTAAACCAGCTTCTTTCTTGAGCATTACGTTAGCCTTAGTGTCACGAAGAAAATAAAAGCTCACAGACATAAATTCCTTTAACATTCCATCCCCTCTGTCTTGGAATTTATATCTGCATCTGTCGTTACCTCTAATCTCAGATGGTGTCCCTAATTATTAGTCTAACCTTTTTGTCTTTCTCATTGATGTCATTCCCTCTGACCCTTTTAAGATTCAATTAAGATATTCTTGCCATCAAGGAATAGTCTAAGTTGTGGATTTGCATGTATAGATAAAATGCAACGAAATAAATTTAGAGGTAGGGTTACAAATAGAGTGCTAAGCAGTCACTCTTGTCTTTCTCTTTTAACAGCTCTTTTCCTATGTCTTCTCTTTTTTTTTTATGTTTTTTTATTATATTATGTTAGTCACCATACAGTACATCCCTGGTTTTTCATGTAAAGTTCGATGATTCATTAGTTGCGTATAATACCCAGTGCACCATGCAATATGTGCCCTCCTTAATACCCATCACCGGCCTATCCCAGTCTCCCACCCTCCTATATCTTCTCTTAATATAGTTTCCTAGAGTTATGTTCTTAGGCCTCTTAATCATTTATTCGGAATGCTATGCATTGCCATCCATTATCTTACCTGATAGCCACATTATTCCCCGCTTAGTGGACATCTCTGTCTGGACAGTGTAGAAGCAACTTGGGCATCACGCATTCAACATATCCAAAGTTAGATTCGTTAAATGCTTTAAAAATGTCTCAAGCCAGTTTGCTCAAGCCAATACCAAAATGAGTGAGATTTGTTTTCTATTCTCAATGAATTTAAAAACTGGTTGAGCCAAAAACATATATGCAAATTAATTACGGTAAAAGAATATGACAAAATTTCTCATATATGTACTTAGGTTTTATTTGGTTTAGTTATCAAGGTTCACAGGTATAAGAATTAATCATAATCCCTAGTTTGTGACTGACTCTCAAACTATATTCATGCACTGTCCTTTCTGTAAAAAATGTTTAATTACAAATAATAATATTTATGAACCCACCATTCAAAAAGATAACTAAAATATTGACATTCACATCTGCCTCTATGAACTATGTTATTTTTGTATTTGGATAGTAGGTACAAACTTTTGGAATCAAAATTAGAATCCACTCTAAAGAAGTCCCTTGAAATAAAAGAAGAAAAAATTGCAGCTTTAGAAGCTCGATTAGAAGAATCCACGAATTATAATCAGCAGCTGCGCCAAGAACTTAAAACAGTAAGTGATTTCCCTAGAAAGAATTTTCATTGTCAAATATTTGGTCAGAAAAGTGTAAAGTAAGAAAACAAAAAAGCAATGTCATTATTATTCTATTTCTTCCTTTTTCTTAAATTTGAGAGTAACAGGTCTTGGTCATTTAGTCTATGACAAACTACATTTTGTTTATACACTGTAATTTGTTTAATTCTATTTCATGTGCATATGTCCCCCATGCAGTTAGAGACATATCAGTATTGTGGAATGGGATGGGGAAGAGATAGTCTTACTATCTCTTTTTTAGAAAACCTCTCAATGTGATACTGACACTTCACTCTGACACACTTCTTTTGAAAATCCAGGTGAAAGTTTGATAGGCAGAGATGTGGGTATGGGGATACCACGCAGAGGGAAATAGTGTGTGTGGTATAAGAAAGCATGATCTCATAAATTTGAGGTTTTCCCCTAGTTCCACTTTCTTGTGATATTTGGAATTATTCTGTGAAATAAGCAAGGCAGGAGCAACTGTCTGTTTTCCCTTACATAAGTAAATTGCAATCAAAGGGGCTTGCCCATTCCTTAGGGCTAGTATATGGTAGATAGGCAGAATCATGTTCTGGTCTTTTTCTCCCTTTTATCATTTCTGTGGTACCACCAGGAGTTGTTTTACAATCAACTAAACATTCAGATTGAGAAGATTACTGTGAGCCACATTTAGAACCGTTTGATTCAGAACATGGTTGGAAATACAGATATATACCAGGGCACTGTCATGGGTCCCTCTTCTTATAGTTGTCTGAAAGTCATATTCCCACCAGATGACAGTTCAGGTGCAAGACAATGAGATTCGTCTTTGAGACTTCATACCCCATAGTAGTCATCTCTTGCAAAAACTCTGAAGGCATAGATATAAGATCTCCACAATGGATATACTAGTTTTAAGAGTTGCTGCACTCAGGGAAGTTTAAAGATATGGCTTCCTGTTAGGTATTTATAGTTCTTGTAGTCTAAATATAATTTACCAGTTGGATCATTTTTCTTGTATGCAGTCTTGCCTGGTAACACAGAGCATTCCAATTTTTTCAGGTTTCTAAGGACACAGTTACCAAAGATGAATTTCTTATACAAAAAGGGAAAAGATTTTGTTCCCCATTTGCCCACACCATCATTTTTGGTATTTGTACCATGAAACATATATTGTTACAGGAGAAATTCTAGAATTTTGCTTAGTTAACATAAAGGATTACCCAAAAAAAATTTGGTGCCAGATTTAATTAATCTGTGGTATCTAGGTTGCAAAGAAAGTCAGCTTCATGAAGCTACTCAGCCAGTTGGGGTATGGGTTGGTATATATGCATTTCAAGGCTAGGGGGCAGAGATTTAAAATTTCATCATTGTTTTCCACTTCCAGCCAGTTTTGGCATAGCTATTAGACTAGCTACCTGCCATAAACAGGAAATTAGGCTGCCATAAAACTGAAATTAGACTGTGGTAACTTTTAATACTATCTGTGAAGAGGTACATCACTCGAAGACTATGAAAGTTAAATGTGAGTTGAAGGCCTGAAGTAATTGCTAAAATGCATGACAAAAAGGTATAGCTAATATGCCAGCAAAGGAGATAAAATAGAATTATAAAAAGTTAAAAAACCCACAATAAAGCAAGGAACAAAAGTACAGATTGGACAAATAGCAAAATAGCAGTTTTAAACCAGATCAATAATCACATTAAATATAAAAGTTCTAAACATCTCAGTTGAAAGGCAGAGATTAATAAATAGATTAAAAGGCAAGACCCACCTATATGCTGCCTCTAAGAACATAAATTAGATATTCTGCTTAAGGATACAAAAGGTAAAGGGACGATTTTTGAAACTTAGTTATAAGAACAATGGGCTAAAAATAAGAAGCTTTGAGTTTTATTCTGCACTCCCCTTCTTAATAATGGCATATGTCCATAGGTTTTATGAGCCTAGAGAAAAGATCCTGTGGGAAATTAATGTAAAATAGGAGACTGGAAATGATATCACTCATCTGTTATTAGGATATTAAATTTTTTAAAAAACTGGAAAATTAGGATCCCAGAACACCTATTAGATCATTCAGCCAAGCTTTACATTATATTCTGTTTTGGGCACCTTTTTTCTTTAATCTCACGTCATTTTCTAACTCAGTAGTAGCAAAGGTTATTGTTGAGTCATAAGCTTTCTTAAGATTTGCTTTAGATATTGAATTATTTTGACATTCATATTTTTGACTTAATATAAAGTTTGGGTTTTAATGTAGAAATTTGTGATAAATGTCTCCTAGGATAAACTAATGATTCAAGAGAAGTGTAATAATAATCAGCTTGAACTGAAGAGAGCTATTAAGTTAATCAGTAATTTTGGTAATGTAAGATGACCAAGTTCTTAGTTTTGAGTTGACTCTCTTAAAGTAGGATTTGGTTGTAATCACACCAGAAAACTCTGGGTAAGATAAATCCTTGGATTGCTCATTTTTTATAAAATAAATTACAGTAATTATATGTGGATTAGGATCTTAATAAAGAAGTCATCAATTTATCTATTAATATTGCTCATTCCTGGCAACATATCCTTCTTAAGAGGGGAGACATATATAGATACTTCCTCAACTTTAGGTATCTCTTTAGAAGAAACGATGTATGTCAAGTCTTCATTTGTCCTTTACATGGAGATCTCTGAAATTTCTAAATCCAGCTATAGATGGGTCAAAAAATAATTATTAATATTTAACAACATGTCTATGTCCAGTTAATCAATTCTTTAGTGATATTTTCATCATAAACAACAGAAATCTGAAATTACAGAATATATTACTAGAGTATGGCACATAAGCAGAGTATATTTAATATTTTCTAGGAGAAAAGGATTTGCAGTTTACAAAGTGTAAATTGTGATCATGATAGTAATGATAATCATACATATTATTTATCACATTTTTAAATAGTGTCTCTTACATTCACCAGATGATTGCAAAGTCTAATTGTGAGAAATGGTAACTTTGGTGATTCTTTTTCTCCCCATTAACGTATTTTAAATAAAATTTTAGGTGAAAAAGAATTATGAAGCTCTCAAACAGAGACAAGATGAAGAAAGGATGGTACAGAGCTCTCCTCCAACTTCTGGTGAAGATAATAAATGGGAGCGAGAAAGTCAAGAAACAACTAGAGAGCTTCTGAAAGTTAAAGACAGATTAATTGAAGTAGAAAGAAATGTAAGTATTTTTAAATTTTTAGTAGGAAAAGGTTTTTTTTAGAATTATCATTGTATATATAACTTTGAAGTTTATCTAATCTGGTCTTATATTTTCTTGACTGATTTATTTTATTAAAAAAGAGTGAATAACTAATAATTTAATATACTTTTCTCCATCACGCTTAACTTTGTCAATGCTGTTGTGAAAATGTAACCCAAGCCCATCTACTTTTGTCCCATCATTGCTGCTACCACTCTAGGTTAAGGTACCATTATCTCTCATCTGGATTATTAGAATAGCAGCCTGACTGGCTGGCTTCCCCCTTTCTACTCCTGGCCCAATCTAACCCATTCTTCTTGCAGTAGCCGGTTATTTTTTAAAACATAATCCTGGTTATGTCACTTTTCTACTTAAAATATTCAGTGGCTTCCCCTTCCAATTAAAATAGAATCCAAATTTCTCAGTGTCCTATAAGCTCATTCCTGACTTCGCCTTGCCTATATTATTGGCCTTATACCATGCCACTCTTCCACCCCTTCTGTTTATTAATCTTGAGATATTGTTACTGTCGATACCTGGAAAACACAAAACAGTGCCTGGCATATAATAAGTAAATCAATTGTAGTCACATTTGCCTTTTCTGTTTGTTCCTGCCGGCCTTTTTCATTTGTTCCTATTTCCAGAGATTTATGTTTGGGTCCTCTACCTGGAACACATGGCTGGCATTCAGGCCTCAAATCACATCTCCTGCAAGAGGTCTTTCCTGACCCCTTTCCCCAGTGAAGTAGCTATTTGAAACCTAAACCATTCACTATCACGCCACTGCCTTATTTAGTTTCTTTGTAGCACTTCTCACTAGTGAAATTATATTATTTATTTGTTGGTTGTCTGCTGGAAAAAAGCTCCTTGACAGCAGGAGCTTATCTCTCTTTTTTTTTTTTTTAAAACCACTGTGACTTTAGTATGTAGAATTAAGCCTGGTAGATAGCAGACAGTGTAAATACTCACTGAATAAGTTAGAGAAATATTTGACAACAAACAGTAATCAAACTAATTCACCAAACATTTATCCTTTAAAGATGAATTAGCTTAAGGAATTTATATACTAAGAAGTAAAATAGTTGTGGTGGTGGTTATTGTTTTAATGTAGCATGAATTGAGAACTTTAAGCCATAATGCCAAAAATTAATCTCCTACACTGTTGATTCCTATTTTCTCATCCAGAAGTAATCACTGTTAACAGTCCTCCAGAAAAATGTTTGTAACTTATCTGTGAATAGAAGTGTATTTCTATTGGGGTGCCTGGGTGGCTCAGTCACTTAAGCGTCAAACTCTTGATCTCAGCTCGGGTCTTGTTATCAGGGTCGTGAGTTCAGAGTCCCTGTTGGGTTCTATGCTGGGCTTGAAGCCTACTTATTTAAAAAAAAAAAAAAAAAAGTTCTTTTGTTTTTTCTTCCACGATTTAAATTTCAGTTAACATATTGTGTAATATTAGTTTCAGGTGTAGGATTTAGCGATTCATCATTACATGCAATACCCAGTGTTCATCACAAGTGCCCTCCTTAATACCCATCACACATATCACCCATACGTCCAGCCATCTCCCTTCCAGTAACCCTGTAATTAAGAGTCTGCTTTCTGAGGGGGGGGTAATCAGAAGGGGGAATGAAACATGAGAGACTATGGACTATGAGAAACAAACTGAGGGCCTCAGAGGGGAGGGGGGTGGGGGAATGGGATAGACCGGTGATGGGTAGTAAGGAGGGCACGTATTGCATGGTGCACTGGGTGTTATACGCAACTAATGAATCATCGAGCCTTACATCGGAAACCGGGGATGTACTGTATGGTGACTAAGATAATATAATAAAAAATCATTTAAAAAAAAAAAAAGAGTCTGCTTTCTGGTTTGCCTCTTTTTTTTTTCTTAAGCCATGTTCATCTGTTAATGTTTCTTAAATTCCACACATGAGTAAAATCCTATGGTATTTGTCTTTCTCTGACTGACTTATTTTACTTAGCATAATACTGTCTTGCTCCATCCATGTTGTTGCAAATGGCAAAATTTCATTCTTTTTTATGGCTGAATAATGTTCCATTGTATGCATATATAGCACAACTTCTTTATTTGTCATTTGATGGACATTTGGGCTCTTTCTATAATTTGACTATTGTAGATAGTGCTGCTATTAAACATGAGGGTGCATGTATCCCTTCGAATCAGTGTTTTTGTATCCTTTGGGTAAATACCTAGTAGTACAATTGCGGATTATAGGGTAGTTCTATCTTTAACTTTTTGAGGAACCTCCATACTGTTTTCCAGAGTGGCTGCACCATTTTGAATTCCGACCAGCAGTGTAAGAGGGTTCCCCTTTCTCCACATCCTCGCCAATATCTGTTGTTTCCTGTGTTGTTAATTTTAGCCATTCTGACATGTGTGAGATGGTACCTCATTATAGTTTTGATTTGTGTTTGCCTGATGAAGAGTGATGTTGAGCATCTTTTCATGTGTCTGTTAGCCATTTGTATGTCTAGGAGTATAATTCTCTTACAAATTTACATCTGTGGAATCATGCTATACAATATTCTTATTTGCATGTTTCAATTATGTTATCTTAGAAATCTCTCTAATTTAGGCAGTTATAGATCATATCATTTTGTGTAATAACCACGTATTATTCTGTAGGGTGGATATTACCATAATTTATTTATATAAATCCCAATTGATGAACATTTAGGTTATTTTCAGATTTTGCTGCAATGAAAATCCATGTATAATATGTTGATAGGGTAGTAAATTCCTGATGGCAGAATTGATTGGCCAAAGCGTGTGTGTGTGTGTGTGTGTGTGTATGTGTAATTTTAATGTTATCATGTGAGCCTTTGAAGATCACATCAGTTTTCAATTATCTGTTTTTTTTAGATAAACATTTGGTGTTACCAGCCTTTTAACTTTTGTTAAAGCAATAAGAAAATATTTTAATTTTCATGTTTTAAATTAGCAAGCTATTTTACATCTTTTTATCTATCAGCCATATATGAATACCTATTTGTAATTCTTTGGTGATTTATATGTATATTATATATAATCACTATATATATAGTAATTTATATATATATATGTATATGCACATAGATACACACCTCCATCACTTGGATTAATAGTTGTATTTCAAAAACTTCAGCTGGCATGTAAAAGTTCTATAAGGTAAATCTCTTTTCCAATTGAATTCCTTTATAAATTTCTATTGGAAAAAAGTTACTTGGTTGTCATTTTGTAGCCCTTTTATTTTACATAATGGTTTATAAAATTGGCTAGCCTTATATTAGACTGATAATTTTGGTGCATTTGCCAGTATATTTACTGACCTCCTAACTTTTCCATTGTAAATCTTTTCCAGCTCTGAGATATCCTTTCTACTCTGTCTTACTCTTTATAGACTGTAGGAATGTTTCTAATTACTATAGGGATACCCAGACTTGCCATTAGAACTTGTACGTTTTGGTTTCTTAAGAGCTGAACTGCAGTAGTACTTAATGTATATAAGTGAAAAATTGTTCACTTTTTGTGTCTCAAGATGGTATATAAATATATCAGTGTTCCATATTATTTTTCCAGTATAAATTTTTTCATCCTTTTTATTTGAATAAATGAACACAAGAGAAGTAAAATATCAAAACCCATCTTAAAGCATTTTGCTTTCTCACCTTTGATTTTGTGATAAAATATATGGGTTAAATCATTACTTGCCTTTTATACAGTGACATGTAGTATATGTAACTTGAAAGCCTATAAAATGAATGATTTCATTGTCCCCATGTGGATATGATAAAAGTGGTATGTTGTGATTCAGTCGTAACTTCTTATGCATATTGCAATTATATGCAACAAATTCTGGCCTTTTTGTATATAACGTTTTATTTCAGTTTTTTAGATGGTTCTTTGTTTATACTTTTTGATGCTAATTTTTTATCAAAAGTTATTTAGAAATAATCCTGAAAATATCCATGACAAACATTTTAGTATCTGTCACATTAAATTAATAATCTGTGATTTGCGTAGTAATTCACTGTTTAACTATAAAATTGAAATACGGTCAAATGTACTGGAAGAATTGAAAATCGTATGCTTTGTTTGGATTTGCTCCAGAAGTCCTATAGATAAAATAGAGTTTTAGTGAGTGTTTTATACCATGGGAAAAAAAAAATCTCTAAAGAAAATATGTAACATCTGTTAGGTCAATTATGGACTAAATTTTTTAAACACATGGTTAAAATTTTTCCTGCTTCTCTTCCAAAACTGTGTTTATTAAAATAATTAGTTTTGCTGCTACCCCCGGGACCAGCACTCTCATATATATATATATATATATTTATATATTTATATATTTTTGCCTTTGGGCAGTTAGAAAATGTGCACTTTATTAGCTAGACACAGTCCTACATACTTTTGAACAGCACAAAAAGCATATAACTAACAACCCCATTCTAGTTTCTTGTGTTAATATATTGAGAATGGAATATTTTATTTTTTGGGCATTATAAAGCAGACACCATAGAGACACAAGAGTAAGGTTTTAGTATTAGTGCTTTCTTTCTCTTAGATTAAATCTCTCTTTACAATTTGGGTTAGAGGGGAACTGTTAACTGTTAAGTCTTTTAGGATTGTTGGGATTTTTTTTGGATTGTAACAACTATTCTAAACAACTATTTTGTTGTAAAATTCTAATATCTGTTAAACAGAAATATGTTTGTTACTTTTTAAAATATGTGTGTTTCTTTATTAAGAATGCTACCCTGCAAGCAGAGAAACAAGCACTGAAAACTCAACTGAAGCAGCTGGAGACACAGAACAATAATTTGCAGGCTCAGATTCTTGCGCTTCAGAGGCAGACAGTGTCCTTACAGGAGCAGAATACTACTCTTCAAACCCAGAATGCAAAGCTTCAGGTTGTAATGTAGTATTTGGGGATATGCAATCAAACTTTTGAATTATGCTTTTAAAATAAGGGTAACTAGACCTGGTAACATTATTTCTTAGTAACCGAATTTAATGGAAGATAAATTAAAATATATCTACTTAGCACTCTGCCAGGCTTTCAGATATCAGCATTTTTTTTAAATATCAGAGCCTCTAAGTATTAACTAATAAATTCGCTCAACGAGCTTTGCGCAGTGGCAGTATCATAGCCAATGAAGTTTATCTGAGGCACAATTATTGCTAATTGAAAACTTTTCCCAATAAATCACTCAGTTAACATAAATAAAATAAAGCTAACTTTATCTTTATTTAAAATATTTAAAAAATATTTTTATATTTTAAAATTTTTATTTAAAATATTTACGGGAGTGCCCAGGGCTATGGTGGAGCATGACAACTGCACAAGGAGCTGGGGGAGCTGCAGCAGCACCTGCCAGCAAGGCCCTGCATAAGAAAAGAATAAATAAACAAAATGAAGTATTTATTTAAAACATAATTTTGTCTTTATTTTATTTGTATTTACTTTATGGCCTCTTACCTGTTTCAACAAGTTGATTGTAATTAACTAAGCAGAAACCCTTACTTTAGAGTATGATTGCAACATACCATTGCTTATTTCATTTTTACAGCTTTCATATCAGTTATTAGAAAACAACACAGCATGACAGTTTTGTCTTCGATCTTTTCCTTAGTTCAGAGGATCCATCTTGCACTTAATGCTGCAGTGTCTTTTCACATAGAATGATCAGGTCGGAAAAAGTACAACTCATTGAAACCTCTTAAAGAGCCAAAGAAAAAAATTCCATCTTTGAATCTGAAAGTTCTTTCTGTAAATCTTTTCCAAATGGCTAAACATATACTAATATAATGTAGACTCTTGAGAAAATTTCCAGTTGAATTTTCACAAGTCATTTTTCAGTTCTGTCTCCTCTCAAGTTTTAGAAAGTGATAAATTAGCATTTTAAATTCTGTACTGAGTGTAATACAGATTGTTTCTGATCACCTTCATTTAAAATAATTCAACCCAAAACACATAATACTATGTATCTCATAATATTAAATTAAGTAATATAAATGGATAACATTAAATTGTAGACTTGTTCTTTCAGATACTAAAAACCAGATTCTCTCAGTATAATATGACTATATATGCTGTGATATGTAGAGCTTCCTAAAGTTAATATTATCTTTTATATTTTTTTATGTTGCCGTTAGAATTTTTTTTGAATAATTTTTAACATGGGAGAATTATTTTATCTGCAATAAACACATACCACATATTTGCCTCTTCTAGAAGAACAAGATAACTATTTTTCTTATGTCTGATGACAGTATACTTTCTTATAGGTTGAAAATTCTACCCTTAATTCCCAAAGTACTTCACTTATGAACCAGAATGCACAACTCCTAATCCAGCAGTCTTCCTTAGAAAATGAAAATGAAGCTGTAATCAAAGAGCGAGAAGACCTGAAATCTCTCTATGATTCTCTGATCAAAGATCATGAAAAGCTGGAACTTCTTCATGAACGGCAGGCTTCAGAGTATGAGTCTCTCATCTCAAAACATGGAACTCTAAAGTCTGCCCACAAAAATCTTGAGGTGGAGCATAAAGACCTTGAAGATCGGTAATTTACTATCTCATCTTGTGTTGTTAGTTTAAAACCAGTTTTTTTTTAGATAATATAATAAATTTTATGTTAAACAGATCTAAGATAATTTATATAGGAAATTTATGTATCATGTTTATGTGATACTTACTAATAAATTACTCTTGTTTTCTTCATTTCTAAAGTATTTTCTTTTTTCTAAGGAAATATTATAAAACAAATACCTAATATTTTTTCCAGTTACAATCAGTTACTAAAACGGAAAGGACAATTGGAAGATTTGGAAAAAACACTGAAAGTAGAACAGGAAAAAATGCTGCTTGAAAACAAAAACCATGAGACTATAGCTGCAGAATACAAGAAACTTTGTGGTGAAAATGATAGGTAATATTTGTATATTTTAGTTTTGTATTATTCATTACATCCAAAGTGTATACTGCCCCTTTGCAGTACCATCTGTATCTTAAAATTTTTTAAAAAGACCCCAGAGCAATAAGTAAATTACGCAGCAAAATCATGCAGCTAGTTATAAAATGGCTTGAAACCTAGATCCCTTGTTTTCACTTATTGTTTCTCTCTTGATTTATTCAACTAATTAAGTTTTTAAGCCACATTATATAATGAAATTTCTGTACCTTGACAGCATTTACATACTTTATTGTGACAGAATGTAATGAAGTCTGATTCTTTATGTCTGTCTGTCTTTGCTAGTCTGGTATCTCAGTTCTTGTCTTTCAAAGTTTTTACAAGTGAGCAGCTTCCAGTATCCTAGCTGATTTGTACTCTTATTTTTAACTGTCTTGGTTATTAATGGTCTTATATTGCCATGAGGCAGTTACTTTTTATTTGTAAGCCTGGGAAAATCAAAACTTGCCAACCCGTAATCAGGCTTCATAAGGGTACATATCAAAAGGTTTTTAGAAACCTTTGAAAAGTTTAAGCAGCCTGAACATTTGCGTTGCACTTGCACTTAACCGTAGCTGCTGAAGTGCTGAAAGGCAGCACACAGAATTCAAATGGGAGTCATTCATTGACTCTTTGTCCTATTATGAATTTAATATAATCCATTTTTAGAATGTATTTCTTTTCCTTTACAAAAAAAAAAAAAATCCCTAAGCTTCTAGAGCTATTTTGATTTCCATGCTCAGTAGTTTTTAATTTAGTAATTGTTACAAATAGAAATACTGTACTGGGCGATTTAAACTTTCAATAAGCTCTACACCAAGCTAGAATCAAAAAGAATGTATCTTTATGGTATGTGCAGTAGAAGACCACGTTGTGACAAGTTATAGAATATAAGGATAGGGTCATTTTTATTACACACTTAACATTGGGGAAGGTATTTACTGTCAAAGTCCCATCTTAAACCTAACCTTTTCCCGTTGTTGGGATTCACAGTGAACTAGGACAGTTTGTGAGCTTGGGTAGGCCTTCTCGGAATCTAATTGTATTCATTACTGAGGAGCCTTCTGAGAAAGAACTCAGCCTACATGATAAAAAGAAATTGAGCAGGATGATCTTGAACCAGGAGATTCTGCAGGCTTGGAAGGGAATGGTGGTTCTGAGTATTTTCTGTCTCTCAAAGCTGTTCTATCCCAGCTTTTATGCACTCATGTCAATGTTGTAAGGCAAGAAAAGGCTTTAAGTAAAACCTGAAAGAGCTCTTTCACCAAAAAAAGATATTTATGAAGACTTGTCTCAAGAACAATAGTTTGTTTACCCATTTCTCTAACTAACCTAAGTTTTAATCTTTTATAATGCCAAACCAGGAAAGTTTCTTACATGGACTAGTTCGTCTTGGCCTCATTAGAATTGTGTTCACTGAATTACATTTTGGTGTTCATGTTCTCAGCTTGAAGGGACAGTGTAAAAAACTCTCTTAAAGAGTTCATTTTAGCATTTGCCTTAGAGATGATGTTGAGGACATTGTATATGGTATCTTTTCATATATCACCCCCATGAAGCAGTAGGTAAATCAATAGGTAAATCTTTGATCTCCCTAAGTATTGATAAATTCTGCGTAGCTGTCTGTGTGTCTCAGTGAGGTCTGATCAGCTGTTATAACTCATGGCATACATTCATTCATGGATTCGACCTATTTATGGAACATTTTCTGTATGTTCCTGGTCTTGCCATTTTATTTTTTTTTACCAAGTCTTGATTTTTTAAACATATTATTTTGTTATTTATTTTATAATTCTTGTAAGCTGACTCAGTTCTTTGGGTATTGAGTTGAAGTAAATTATTAAATGTTTCTGAGCTAGTACCATCTCTTAATGCCATAAGATAAAAGTCTCTAACTAGAGCCAGGTCAGCAGACCAGATCCAGGCTGCATCCTGTTCTTGTTTTTTGTTCTTGTTTTTGTTCCTTTTTTCAGATTTAAAAACAGATTTTATTGTATAGCTCTTCTACCTGTTTTTTTTTTTACTTTTTTAAGTTTTTATTTTAATTTCTGTTCTTAACATATAGTGTTATATTAGTTTCAGTAGTATAATATAGTAATTTAACAATTCCATCCTGTTTTGGTTCAGCTCCCAAACTAAGAACAATTTTTGCATTGTAAAAGTTGGGGGGTGCAAGAGGGAAAAATAGCTTTTTATGAGCCAACATGCAACATACAACATGCTAGAAGATTTCAAGGGAAGAGTAGTCTGAATTTTTTAAATATAGTTTTACAGAATAGAAACTGATTTTTAATGAGGTTAGTCACTGACTAAAGAGTCTTTTATATTCTCTGTCTGAATGTGATCCACAGCATTTTCATGTTGTATAAATTACAATGAAAGCTATTAAGGGAATCTAATTATATTTCTATCATGATTTCTAATTATAGGTTGAATCATACATATAATCAGCTTGTAAAAGAAACTGAAGTTTTACAAACTGACCATAAAAACTTGAAAAGTCTTCTAAATAATTCCAAACTGGAACAAACAAGATTAGAAGCTGAATTTTCAAAGCTCAAGGAACAATACCAACAGTTGGACATCACATCCACCAAGCTAAATAACCAGTGTGAGGTGAGCTTTGACAAGTTTCTTCCTTTAGGAATCAAGACATGCCTAAAAAATAATCATATTAAAATGAGAATAGCAGTATATATTTGGTTGGGTATTTCTAAAAGAGTTGGTCAGGGGTAATTCAAATTCATAAGTAATTCATAAAAACTTATTTTATTATGAATTTCAACATCGGTTACTATTAGTTTAAACTTACATGTCCACATACTTTAAAAATGTAAAATTGTGCCCTTGTTTAATGAAAAAAATGTTTACTTACCACCTGGCACATACTAGTAAACCAAAAAGGTAAAAATCTCTCCCTTTGTGGAGCTTATATTCTGGTGGAAGGAAATAGACAATAAACACAACAAGTAAGTGAAATATATAGTATTTCAGTGTTTTGTAACATGGCTATATTGCACTTTACCCCAAAACTTGGTGATGTAAAACAACCATATATTAGGCTCACAGATCTGTGGATCAGAATTTGGACAGGGACGGTGGGGCAGGTTCGTTTCTGTTCCACTTGCAACTGGGTCCTCAGCCTGATGATTGAAAGGCTACATGAATGTTTGGTGGTTGATACTGGCTACTGGCTGGAGGCATCGGTCATCTCTCCACATGATGTCTCCCCAAGGACTGGTTTGGGTTTTCTCACAACATGGTGATAACCAGACAGAAGCCATCTCTACTCTAATGATCAAACCTCAGAAGTCATGCAGCATCATTTCCCCTGCATTCCATTCCTTGAGGCAGTCAAAGTCACATTCAGGCTCAAGGGGTGGAGAATGTCAAGATTCTTACAAGAGCATGTGGACTGGGCATACTACTCTAACTATTTTGAAAATTGGTCTGCAACATATGGTATGTTACAAGGTAGGTAAGTTATGTGCAAGTAAAAATGAAGTAGAGTAAAGGGGATAACGAGGACTTCCAGCATTAGGAATATAAACTGAATATAGATAAAGGAGTATAGATTGAAGTTTTCGTAGGCATCCTTGAGCAAAGATAACTTTATTCTGAGTAAAACAGGGGAGCCATTTGAGTGTTTTGAACAGAAATGACATTGGCCTTATGTATACAGTTTGTGTTACTAACATAATTCCATGCCTTTCTTTGTGATGGTTTGGTAAAACAATGAGTTTTAAAGTATAAAAGGATACCGAAAGCCTTAGAAAATCCTTAAATTTTATTGGTTGGCCCCCAAATCATTGAAGTTTGAATATAGCTTAACACCTGAATTTAATGGCATTTTTAAGAAACAAGCACTTAAGCTAACCTTTAAAGGGAAATAGGAATAGATTATCAGAAAAGTAATACTTAAAAGCATTTTGTCTGAAATGATAAAGCAATAGAAAGAAAAATTAGTTTAAAATCATAATACATTTAATTACCCAACATGGCTCAGAAAGTATAGAAGATTCATTATGCCTGTGATTTATAAAAGTCTAAATAAAATATAATTGGAGTGATGGACTTACAGAAAGAGGAAGAGGACAAATCAATTCCCCAAGGAACAACAAATTGGGCAAAATTGTCAAAAACAACAATTGTAGTACTCTGGAACTGAAGGAAAGGTGTACAACAAATTGAGAAGCATTTATTAAAGAAAAGCCACTTGACTTTGTGTAGGAACTATGGTTGTCTGAGGCATTTTATCTTGTGATTTCTCCCATTCCCCTCCCCCTGCCCCGTTCCACTACCTGGTAGTTCAGGTGAGGGGCATACTGTGAAAATCACCAATTTTGCTACCAGAGCAGACTGACTTGATTTGAGCAGAGCACAAAAAAGTCCCCATACCCAGGAGAGTTGTCACAGGTCAACTCTCAGATGGTCTGAGGTTGGAATATTGGTTGCAAGGAATAGACCAGCAAATTAGTCAAAAATGTAACTGGGAGATCCAGGGAATGAAATATCCAGCTATAGTGAGCCTTGATAAGGTCCTGCCTGACACTGGTGGCCTGGAAAGCTGTCCAGGAGAGACCAGAAAGGACCTAGCTACCTACTTATCTCTGGCTGATAGTCCCAACTCAAGTCAAATGTTAACCCTTGGCTAGGGGCTAAGTCAAATGATAACATGACTTAGAGTGAGTGGGAAAATGAATCCAGAGTGTAAGAGGCCAGGATAGCAGTTAATCTTTGTGGGAAGGGACAGTAATTAGAAGAGAGCACAAGGTATTTCTGGAATATAGTTAATGAGTTCTGGAATATAGTTAATGTTTCTTGTTCAGGGTGCTGTTTTCACACGTGTTCACTTTGCACTAATTCATTGAGATGCAGCTACATAAAATTTGTTCTCTTTTCTATATATATATATATATATATATGTTTTATTAATTGTTGACACAGTAATTAATGCTATACAACAACACAGAACCCTTGGTGTAATGGACAGTAAACATTTATTTTTGCTCATGAATCTATGGATTGCCTGAGCAGATGTGCTGATGGCATGTATTAATATGACCAAGGTAATTTGATCTTAGTAGGGCTTGTCCTACATCTGCAGTTAACTGGCACATATTCTGAGGGCTGGCCGGCCTAGGGTGGCCCCAGATGGCATAACTCTTCTCTGTGCCATGTGGTCTCTCATCCTCCAGCAGGATTCCAAGTGGAAGCACATAAGGCTTCTTGAGGCCTAGGCTTGGAACTTCCATCACTTCCACTTCCTTCTTGTTGCCAAGGGCATTCCAAAATCAAAAAGAGGGAAAATAAATTCCACTTCTTGATGATAAGAACAAGAAGTCACAGCACAAGAGGGTATAGATACCTGGAGGAGAAAAACTGCGTTCAGTTTTGCATGAATCTACCACATGTTGTGTTTCAATTTAACAATATATAGATAAAACAAATACAACACAATAGTGATAGTGGTTAGATCTAAATGGCTATTTAGGGATATTCATAGTATTTTACTGTCTGCTTTTCTTTCTTTCTTTCTTTCTTTTTTTTGTTTTAAAGATTTTATTTATTTATTTGACAGAGAGAGAGACAGGCAGCGAGAGAGGGAGCACAAGCAGGGGGAGTGGGAGAGGAAGAAGCAGGCTCCCAGCGGAGGAACCTGATGTGGGGCTCGATCCCAGAACGCCGGGATCAAGCCCTGAGCCGAAGGCAGACGCTTAATGACTGAGCCACCCAGGCGCCCCTACTGTCTGCTTTTCTGTATCTTACAGAAAACAGAAAATATTTGTTTCTTTTTTTTCTTTTCTTTTTTTTTTTTTTTTAAGTATAGATCTCTGGGCTATACTTCAGACTAGTTGAATTTGAATGCTAGGACCCAGAAATCCACATTTTTTAAAGACATAGATTTATTTATTTGAGAGAGCGCACATGGGTGCACAGGTGCAAGCAGGGGGAGGTAGAGAAGAGGAGGGAGAGGAAAGAGGAAAGAATCTCAAGCAGACTCCAAGCTGAGCATGGAGCCCCAGGTGGGGCTCGATCTCACAACCCTAAGATCATGACCTGAGCCGAAACCAAAAGTCAGAAACTCTACTGACTGAGCCATCCAGATGATCCTGGAAATCTACATTTTTTAATAGTCTCTATGAGTGGTGCTGAATTTTGAAAATCACTACTTTGGGCTTTCTGACTTCTACTGGAATCTCTGCCTAACCAAGGCATATATCTAGTTTCTTCTAACTACAAAGAAGCAGCCCAATGCTGCTGGCAGCCCAACTACCAGTAGTATCAGCTAGTAATACCAACCATTGACAGGATTACCTGAGTCCATTTGATCAATCGTAAAAACTATATACAAACTTTTAAGGTTCCTAAAAAATGGTGGTTGAGGAAAGAATGAGGTATATTAAGTACCTACTATATGTTAAAGGCATGACACAAGATACTTTACATGTATTCTTTAATCCTTACAACAGTCAGTGGTGTGAGTTGTTATTCTCATTTTATAGATGAGATCATCGAAGCCCAGAGAATTAATTTACTTGTCCAGTGTTTTGTAGCTCCTTAAATAGAAGACCAGGTAGCTTTCAGACTATAAGTTAAATAGTTTTAAAGAAACAAGTGTTTTTGGAACTAGATAATTTATTATATGTTAAACCCAGCGTTTATAAGAATTTTAAAAAATATGTACAGTACATAACTCAGTATTTAGCTGTCATTATAACTAAAATCATTCATGTTCTGATCAAAGTGCACCTAATTGTTCAAGTAGCAGAACACCTAAGTCTTTTTATTAAGATTGATTGATTGATTGATTGATTTTAGAGAGTATGTGGGAGCGGGAGGGGGGGCAGAGGGAGAGAGAAAGAATCTCAGGCAGACTCCCTGCTAAGCGTGGAGCCCAAAACAGACTTAATTTCCTGACCCTGAAATCATGACCTGAGCCGAAACCAAGAGTCAGACACTCAACCAACTGAGCTACCCAGGCACTCCAAGACTTTATATTTTTCAGATGTTTTGGGTGATTTATGTTAAATGTAAATGTTGATTTTTTAAAAAAATGTTTGTGTTTAAACAGTTGCTAAGCCAACTTAAAGGAAATTTAGAAGAAGAAAATCGACATCTACTAGATCAAATTCAGACATTAATGCTACAGAACAGAACACTGTTGGAGCAGAATATGGAGAGCAAGGATCTCTTTCATGTGGAACAAAGACAGTACATGTAGGTACCAAATAATGTTGAAATAATACTCATGATTTCATTTTTCCCAACTGGTAACAGAGAAAACTCACTGCTAATTTTTAAAAATTTTTCAACATTATTATTTCTCTGCACATTTTTTTGAATGCTTATGTTCTAGGCACTATGCTACTAACCAGAAATACTAACATGAAAACACATAGGTTCTGCTCTTAAGGAACTAATAACATAAAGCAAGAAATAGAAATAATTGTTGTAATGGAAGTATATGTAGGAGGACATAGAAATACAACAAATACAGGGGAAGAAATGCCTTAATCTGGCAGGGACGAAGTGGACTTTCCAAAGATGGTTACTCAAGGTGAGACTTAAAGGCTCATGGGAGTTTGCCTGAGGAGACATACCAGGCCAAGGGAGCACAAGTGCAATAACATAGAGCTGTGATGAAGGTCTATTATGGTATGGTATAGGACCTAAAAATTAGTAGTTCTTGCTGGAGCAAAATTGAGGAAGAAGGAGCAATAGAGAAGTGGCTAGAACTTAGGAGCTACTTCACAAAGGTTTTTCCATGCCACACAAAGGAGTTGCTGAAAACATTGAGCAGGGGAATAAAACCATCAGATTTGTGTTTTTTTAAAAAAGCATTGATGGCGTTTTAGAGTATGGATTGGAGGTTCTGAGAGTAGAGACAAGGAGTAAGTTTTAGAAAGACTGTTGTAGTAATCTAGTGAATCATAATTCATAAGGGGTGGTAATTGAGATCAAATACTAGATGTAAAAGATAGAATTGACAAGGCTTAATATTGGTAATTTATGTCTCCATTAGTAGTAGAGGAATCTGGTAAAATCAGGAATTTGGGCCTGATCAACTCACTGGATAGTTCTTGTATTGCGCCAATATTCATCTTTACTAAATTCTTCTCTTCCCCTATTCTCTAAATGAAAAACACTATAGTATAATAGAAATAGCACAGATGTTGAAATTAGGCAGTTCCTAATTTAAATCCCAGTTCTTCTAGTCACTAGCTATGTGACCATAGATGGGTTACTTTGTTTCTTTGATCATTGGTTTCTTTTTCTCTAAAATAGAGATATAACATCTACTTCCAAGATTATCCTAAGAAATAAATGAAATAATATATATGTGCCTTTTAGGCATGATATATATATGATGGTGAGCTAGGACACATGTGAAACCAGTATACAGCATACATTTTTCGAAGCATCAGTTTTCTTATAAAATTTGGGGCAAGGAACATGATTTTTATATTAATAGACATATTATGGAGCAAAAAGCAGAGTTTGCATGAACTTTCAAAATAAATGCAAAACTTCAAAGAAATTTCACATTTGTGGCTTGCACTTTGGACTATACCTTCAATCCTTTCAGGGATATGTATTCCTTTATTCTCTGCCTTAAGAGGTGTTTTTGCTTAAGAAGCAGTAAATATATGTAAAGCTCTTGACATTTAAGTTTTCTGTCCCTAAAACAAAGGCATTATCTAAAGCTTTATCTTTGGATATCTTTAGAATATCTTAATGTTCTGGCCTTGGTGAATAATCCATTTCCAAAGTTTCAGTAACTGTATCTATATAGTTGACTTAGAAATATTAGTATCTATTTTGACTTTTTGAATTGAAATTAAAAATATCCATCTTATATGTCAGACAGTTCTAGCTGAATGCCTCTGTCACATGGTCCTAGCTGGAGTGACAGTGAACAGGTAGTACTGAGAATTTGGAGATTCCTGATGATATTTCAACAGGTAAAAAGAGAAAACAGTTGGGAGGTATAGACCATCCACCATTGTGCTGTGGGGTAACTCTTGGCAGCCTCTGTTCACAAAGCATCTTCTTCAAAAAAATTTCTCAAATCCATTTGTTCCGGTTCCCACTACCCTGATTCAGCCTAACCACTCAACAAGACTACCTCATTAGCCTCCTGGATGTTTTCCTTACTACCATCCTTTCTGATAGATACTATTTCATTATGGAGTTTAGGTACCTACAGCGAAGATTTCATAACACCACTTTGTAATGAAACCTTCAAGGTTCTGATTTACTATTGAGCAAAATCTAAACCTGAAAATCCCTCACTGCTTCCCCTCAACTAAACTGCTTAATTTAGCATTCTTATCTTTTCAGTCTACCTAATACGGCCATTCTCTCCATGAGGCTTTCTTCGGTCATCCAAGATAGAAATATTTTCCTTTTTATAAGTTTCTTTTGTACTTAACACAGTGCTTTTATTTTGGCACCCCTACTGCCTTGGATTGTAATAGTCATTTCTGTATATTTGTTCTCTCTCTCCTATTGTATTATAAGCAGAGTTGGGCTCCTTATTGTCTTATATATTCTTTGTGTCTTATTGTAAATGATCACTAAATATTTGTTGAGTAAACAACATCGCAGTTTGGCATCACAGTTTTTTTTAAGATCATTTTACTTTAGTCTGTGATCTTTGATGTTGCCTATGTAATATATAACATCAAGGACATAAATGAGACTAAGACATGGTGAAACTAGTGTATTCTCGTATTGCTGAAGGCAGGAAATAGTTCTCCAAAGGTAAAGTAAGCCTAAGTAATTCTCCCGCAAAGGAAAAAAGTCTGTTTACATGAAGATGTGGTTAAAAGATTATTTATTATATCTACAATTGTAAGCAAACTATTGAACATTTTAGTTTTTTACTTATATAAATTATATTAAATCACCCTTCATTCCAAAAACGATGTGAGATACTAAAAGATCCAAGAATAGGAGAATAGTCACTGTTAATATAATGTCACTTAACAGCTTTTAAAAGATGTTGAGAGAATTCCTTTGTCACAATGAGAATATAATATGGAAAATTTTCTTCAAACAAATAATGTATTAAAGAATTGAATTTTAAATTCTATATCCTTTTATTAAGTGTGTTTGTAAATATAAAGGAGAAACTTGGAAAAAATCCCATTGTTAATACCTAAGACTTAGTTTTCAACTCTACTATCTGTATTTATTTATGTTTTGGACAGGAGTTAGGTTGTAGTCACAAAATAATTCAGTATTCATAACTGTACAAAATATGGTACATGTCCTAAAATGCAATTTTTATTTTTATAGTGATAAGTTAAATGAATTAAGACGACAAAAGGAGAAATTAGAAGAGAAGATAATGGATCAATACAAATTTTATGACCCATCTCCTCCTAGAAGGTACTGTTAACCAAATTTTATTCATTTTTATTTTGGAAAAAAAAGAAGAAAGTTAAGACTTTTAATTTTGTGAAGGACTTATATGTTGAATTTTAGACTGATAAGAGTTTTTTAAATTATTCTATTAGGAGAGGCAACTGGATTACTCTAAAAATGAGAAAATTGATAAAGTCTAAGAAAGATATTAATCGGGAACGTCAGAAATCTCTAACATTAACACCTACCCGCTCAGACTCCAGTGAAGGATTTCTTCAGCTCCCCCATCAAGATAGTCAAGATAGTTCTTCAGTAGGTTCAAACTCTTTAGAAGATGGCCAAACTTTGGGGACCAAGAAAAGCAGCAGTGAGTGCTTAAACTCTTTAAACATTTGTGATCTCTAGTATTGATTTAAAATCCTTTCAAAAGATTTCTTTTAACTTATAACTTCAGCAGTCCTTTGGGGTAATAGTCTGATGAATGCATTTTTTAACTCTATATGATTATAAAATTCATTGTGTATTGCAGTACTGCATAACTACATGATTTTCTGTATTATGTGTTTAGAAATATACCAAACACAGAAATACCATCATTTAGCCAGGGAGGTAAAAACAATGTCGAAAGAACATTGAGATAAGAGCCGGAATATCTCTGCCACTTGCTAGTTGTATTAATATGGGCACACCTTTCACCTTTGTGTCATACTGCACAGGGTGATTGCAGAGAGCAAGTGAGAAATGTTTATGAGTTCATCTTGATAATTATTTGTAACTAAATAGAATAATAAGGCATTTTATAATGGGATTTTATTCATATACTTTGGTGTCAAATTGGAGCAAAGTCACATTGGTGAGAAGCAAAGAAAAATAGACATGAATATGAAAAGAATGTTATTCAGTGGTTTAGAAGTAACAAGGTTGTAAAAATTGTTGAGGATTGCTTGGTAAAGGATTGATTAAAATTGATGTGTATAAACTGTATAAAATTGTGATTTAATTTTTTTTATTTACAAATATAGCAGTATCACATCATAACATGCCCTATACAATTCATAATATTTTTATTTCATTACTAGTGTGCTTAACTAAACAAAAGCAAAATAAAAGCCTAAAGAGGTATATTTTAAGAGAAGGAGAAAAGAATCCAGTGCTAGGCCCTTTGAAGATGTCCAATAAGTTGACTACTAACAACGTTCTTATAGAATATGTAAACAAGATACTTTGAATCCACTCATACCATCACCAGAGTCACTAAATTAAAAAAATATATATTTATGTGTGTATATATGTATATGTATATCTATATGAAATAGATCTATATAATTTCACTGCTATTCTTTTGAAGTAAGTAGGCAAAAACAGCTGCTACTTCCCCCAGGGATAGACTCTTCTTATGGCAACACTCAAAACAGTCAAAAAACTATAGATGTTTTGGCCTCAGGGGAATTAACTCTGAAAAGACAGTATTTTAGGGTGTAGGAGATGAGACATTCATTATAGCGTATATTTCAGAATACAACTATAGCATCCTAAAAACTAGAATCCATAAGTATTCATGCATACATACATACTTGTGTGTGTGTGTATGTGTGTGTGTGTGTTAGTCTCAAGAAAGTGGTTAAATTCTGTATTTCCACACAAGATTATCGTTACCTGGGTCTTTTGCTATCTAGTCTTATCAGTCAAATCTACACGAAATCTCTGAGTATTCTTCTAGAGAAACCATCAGGTTTACCTTAAAAAGATGCCAGATAATTCATAATTTTGTTACCTTTAGATATAAAATATCTGACATCTTATTAAATGAGAAATGGTAATAGGTCTACTTAATTTTTTTTCCAATTAAAGGAAGATGTTTCGTAAGGGATTGATTTTTTTTTTTTTTTTTTTTTTTTTTTTTTTTTTTGAGTAAGCTGTACACCCAACATGGGGCTTGAACTCACAACTCTGAGATCAAGAGTCGCATGTTCTACCGACTGGGCCAGCCAGGCACCCTAAAGAAAGATATTTCAATTCAGATATGATAATGTAACACAAGAAAGGCACAGCAGTCCTTTTTGAGGTCAACTTGTCTGTTTTTAATATAAGGCTGACATTCTTTCATACTCCCTACTGGAACATCCAGAATAAGAATCAGAAGGCAGTAATATTCTCCTTTCCTGCAGTTGTTCAGTTTTAGAATGTTTTAAATAAACAAAACCCAGCAATGCTAATGTTCCCGAAGTTCAGCATGTTGGAAAAAGAACATTGTATATCTACAAACTAGTTGATATAAGAAGGATCATATTCCACCACTGGCAAATTTAAAACTCCTTTTATCCTGTCTGTCAGTAAAGCAGTCTTTGGAAAACAGTTGAAACAGAAGTATCTAAACAAGACAACACGTGCATGCTGCAACCACTCAGCTTTGTTTTAGCTAAGTGTCCATTTTTACATTGCTTTCAGTTCATTTCTTTTTAATCATTAAAAACAGCTGTGTTTACCAAGCTAGAAAAGAAATAGGTCAAATTAAAAGCCTAAATGAATCATGACTATTCCTAATAGCAGTCAAATAAGTTAAAAAGCTGTATGTCTATTGCATTCTCCTTAATGGAGAAGAACTTTTGATTACTTACAAGATGATGGCAAACCTTGAGAAGGAGTATAGTTAGTAAGGCTATGTACAGTATGCTGTTAAGTCTTTATTCACATCCTCTCCCTAACTCCTAAATTGCAGTTCCAAAAGGTGTAACAGCTTTCTGTATTTGAATCTTGTTAAAATATAACTCAAGAATGTTAGTGACTCTAGTGAGCATTTTAATTTTTATGGTAATGACACCTCCTACATTTATAACCCTAATTTTCATTTACAGAATTTTTCTGCACAGTGCTACCTTTGTTTTTCTTAACAAACTCACCCAAAAAGCCCTTCAAAATAGCTAAAAATGTTATGAGTACACATTTCTCTGTCATTTTTGCTTGCATTAGGGTGCCTCTTATCTTTTAGCTTTAACAGAGCTTAGTGCTAGCTTTTCTCTTTTCCCACCCATGCTTTCGCAAAATGGAATAAATGTAATTGCTCATGTCATCTTTTGGAAGACTTTGTTCAGAAGAATATTTTCATGGTGCTGTTAAATAATGCACCAGAATTCAAATTAACCCCCCCCCCAAAATCACCTATTTTCTTTGTTTAAGTTTAAGAAAATAATGAAAGTTTTTAAAGTTTCTTTAGATTGTTTTAAACATTCCCTGGGCACCCTAGTTTTTGTTAATATTTATTACTAGAATACTCTTGTAAAATGTGCATTTTCCCGAGTAACTTTTTTCCAAGATGAAGTCTTTTTATTTAAAAAGTTAAAATAGAGGATTGAAAAGCCTTATACATTTTCATCCTGTATACTGTGGCCCACCAATAGCCCTAATTTTAAAGGTATACCTTTACAACTTAACTAGGAAAAGTGTTCCTTCAGTAAATACTTCTAATCAGTTCCTGTATTTGTAGGACTTTAGCCAATCCAAGCTTTCAAAGTATATGTTCCTCATCATTGTCTTCAGTGCTTTCCAAGTATTTTAAAGTGTCAAAGTACATATTTCATATTTCATTATCACTCAGCAGCATGAGAATAATAGCTTAGTATAGCATACATAGCTGAAGCTCAGACATTCATTTCTGTCCTTAATTTCAACATTTAACTCCCATCTGTTCTTCTCCCTTTTTTCTTTCATTTTTTCTGTTTCTGTTTTTCCTCATGCTCTGACATTAAAGTGGTTGCACTGAAAAGACTGCCCTTTTTGAGGAACAGACCGAAGGATAAAGACAAAATGAAGGCCTGCTACCGTCGTTCCATGTGTAAGACTTTATGACAGTTCAGCTTCTTTCAAATGACTACACTGGCTTCCATTACTAATTTTTCACTAACCTTTCTCTGGACTGTGCCAATTTTCTTATTTTGCAAAGTGCAGTCTTCCTCTAATTCAAGGAGCTGGAAGAATTTTTTTTTTCAAAACTGGCACTGAATTCGCATTATATGTATGTTCACTGATACATATACATGCATATATGTTTAGTCATACATGTAATATAATTTTCCAGTGCCTTCTAAAAGTTGGCAGAAAACAAAAAAAAAACTTTAATTTTCTATGCCATAGAGATTTTTTTTCCCAAAGAAATTTACTTAAGATATAACAAAACCTTTAGCATTAGGAATTTATTTTCTTAATGAACTAAATTAAACAAATAAATAAATAAAATGGCCTGTAACCCTTGAAAACGTTTGTCATTCTTTATATATTAATACTCTGTTTTTTTTAAAGTGGTATGGGTAATTAATTACATAATCAAATTAAATGTCACTTTGGATATCATCTCTTTCAGGTGTTTATTGAATGGTATACTTATTTGATTCATAAAATGAATGATTTCTTCAGTAACCTGCTCTGACCAAGGACTCTTTGTCATTTTCAATAATGATGCTGTATAAGAACTGCTCTCCATCTTACCTTTATTCATTCCATTTCTGTCATCACAAAACCACATTATGAAGGCTTCTAATTATATTGCACATCACTGCGCAAAAGCATGGCAGTTGTACAGAGTAAAATTCCTTTTCCTATCTTTAAAGGGGGTGGAGGTGGGATAAAAATATTTACTGAAGTTTATCAGCCTTTGGCCTACTCATTTCATTCAGCTGAATGCATGTCATAATTGAATGACCTTGTGGTTATAGTCTTTGATGTTCACTTGCATTAATCCATAGACAAAAACCAGATCATTTATAATACAAGATAGAAGTAAGAGCAGATACATTAACCATGCTGATTCATTTGCTTTCATTTGCATCCCAGCCATGAATGACCTGGTGCAGTCCATGGTCCTAGCAGGAGGACAGTGGACAGGTAGTACTGAAAATTTGGAGGTTCCTGATGATATTTCAACGGGTAAAAGGAGAAAAGAATTGGGAGCTATGGCCTTCTCTACTACAGCCATCAACTTTTCAACTGTCAACTCTTCTACAGGCTTCAGATCCAAGCAGTTGGTTAATAATAAAGGTATAGGCCGTCTGCTCTTTGCACTGTGGTGTAACTGTTGGCAACAGGAATTTTAATTTGACTTTTCCATGTATACTTTTTTGACAGCAACAACCTGAAATAATTTACCAAAACAGTCTGGATTCATTTTGAGAGAATTTTCAAATCATTTCAAAAATTTTAAATATACAAATAATTAAAATCTTTCCTAGGCCTTTCATAATAAACAGCTAATGAACTAACAAGAAAAGGAAAAATAAGCCAAGTAAAGAGTGAGAAAGGGAAAAAGTGATGATAGAAGCTTTAAAATAAAAACTAAACTAAAAACACTACAACTTCAAACAGAGACAACCACATAGAACAACCCCGGCTCTTGCTTTGCTTTGCAGGGTCTTTGGGGAGATTGTTTCACTGCTTCTGTGTTAAGCGAGTCAACTCTCATCACAGCTATTCTGTTTCTTATTCCTAGTTCCAGTTTCTGGTTAAGTCTATGAAATAAGTTAAATCAAGATGTATTACATGTGATTGAAAAAGAATATCCATGTCTGCATATATGAAATTTTATAATTTTTTTGTATAAAAACATTTTTATATCCATTTTGCTATTTTATGTAGATACTACATCCTTTGAAGACATAAGTCCACAAGGTATTAGTGATGATTCTAGTACGGGATCAAGAGTTCATGGTAAGATATGAACTTTACTTAGAGAGTACATATTCCATACAGAATGGGAATGTTGAGGCTCTGGCATTGATTTGGTGAATGTGGCATTGCCAGCAAGCATGTTTTCTCTAACCTGCATCTCATTGCTACTTCTGTCATTTCTTCAAACCTAATACTCCCTTTTGCCCCTTTTTAAGGTTGTTCCTTCATCTAAGTAGTCTCTCTCTTGGTCAAGGTCATTTATAAAGTATGCCTGCACAGTGCTCGAAGGTAATTTTGCCATTTTGATATAAGGTTAAAGTTATGAGAAACACATTTTACCGTTGGTTTAAAAAATATTTAGTTTGATAAAGGATGAACTCTAAGAGACCACATTTTCTGCAGTGGTGAGCATTTCAGATTTTTAATTTTTTGGAGAGATCTGCAAAACCATATCTTACCAAGCTAAGTTATTAATAATAAATGGATAACATGTTGAGGGAATTTCATATGTAAGCAGGATTTTAAGAAACGGGGTAGGGTCATGTTAACTGTGCAATTGTTCCCCTTGTACGGATAGGAATGCAGGACATTAACTCTGCAGATGCTCATGTTCCTCCTGTTCGTGGCATCTCTGCAGTGTGCAGGGTTCCTTGTCTGATCTGTTGTAAGTGACCTAATCACAAGCACTTTTTTTTTTTTTTTTTTTTTGGCATGTCATTCTACTCAACCAGAACAGTTTTGGTATCCATCTAGAAATCATTTCCAAAACTAAATATGCACTTTATTTTCTTTTCTTGGAATCTCAACTAGTGTTTCAGAAGAGTCTTATTCTAAAGTATCTAACTGAACTACCTGGAAATGCTTTTGCTCTCTAGTCTGTAAGATTCAACTCTGGGCATGCTCAGCCTGTGACAGTATGCATGATTGCTTCCTCAGAGCATTCTGTGATCAGAATGTAAAAGTTCAATGTCATTAGCTAGGAGTTTTATCACACTGTCTCCTGATCTTTTCATTTAGCTTCAAGACCAGCCAGCCTTGATAGTGGCAGAACATCCACTAGCAATAGTAATAATAATGCTTCACTCCATGAAGTCAAAGGTATGCTGTAGGTAAATTTATTAATATTGTCCATCCGTTTCCAGATTTTATAATTAGAAGATTGATGAAGTTTCTGGAGTAAAGTATGAAATCCAAATCACCTATGCATAGTTCCTTGGAACATTTTATACTTCTTTGCATTGTAATACAGTGTATACAATGTATATAAATGTAAAAACAGGAGCAGTAATTTTGGTTGCCATTTTTCATCTTCACAGATAAAATATTTTTATGTAATTTTTAACTTCATGTAGGTCCTTATTTTTCTTACATTTTGTCTTCGTCATAAAAATGGTTGTCCTTAATTTTCTCATGAGGCATGTACCATGAACTCCCATTACAGAAGTGTTTTAGAAATACTTTTAGCTTAATTTATTCACGAAATAAGGGGAAATAATTTGTTTAATTCGAGAAGACAGTTGTGTTTGTGTATAACAGACAAATGGATGCACATAGCTTATATAAAGAATTCAAGTTTTTTTTCTCTATTTTTTAATGTGCATTCTAAGGTAAGGTTTTTATGTAAATGCTAGAGGCCTTGACTAGTACTTTTTCCCTGAAAAGGTATACTGCCTACTCGGGTTCTGGAATTGTTTAATAGATTATAAAAATTGGTTAAAGTAGTTACTCTCTATAGTCCAGAATTGCCAAATTATAATGCATGTGTTCTGTTGCTTTTTGTATTATAAAATCATTTTGTCTCAGTTGTAATTTTATCATTAATGCTATGACTCTGTTGCAGTGGTCTGAAATATCTGATCTCAAGAAGGGATTTTGTTTTTAGGGATTTTTTTTTTATTTCTATAATCATGTTTTTATATACAGTAGAAAAATTTAGTCTGAAAATACAAAGTATTTCTTTTCTGATTTGAAAATTTAAGAAAATCTTCCTTCTGTAAAATGTTATATAACTTGAGCCAAATTCTTTCATGACCCGTTTTACTCTCTATGATTAGGAGAGCATGGAAAGTTGTATTTTCCATCATGATACTGTATGTATACAGTTTGCTGTCAGTTAGAATCCACATAAGGAATAGCATTAAACATTAGGGAGCTTTTTTCCAGAACTAGTAATTTGCATTTTATACAGTTACTCAACCTCAATTGAGTCTTTTAAGGCTGTGTAGCCACATATCAACAGTGGAAAGCAGAGCAAGCAGATGATTCAGACATTAAAGAATAAAATGTAAAACATACTTCATTTTATATTTTGACTAGAACTTGCTAAGTAATTTTATCATATCTCCATTGATTTTCCTTTATATGCCTGCTATTTAAATTTTTTAAAAATTCTTTAAGATTATTCATTCAGGATGAACAGAGAAACCTTCAAATAAGGAATGAAGATTTCATAGAGAAGCAAATAATTAGAATTTTTAACATCTGAATTTGTATTCTGGTTTTAACGTTCTGAAATAATTTAAAATCCATACAATTGTGTTTTGTTCTAAACCGTGAGGTGTTTTACAGTTACTTGAACCTGAATTTTTTTAAATGTATTATTTTTTTATTCACTCATTCATCAAATGTATTGAGTGCCTGCTTTGTAGTTTGGCTCTGAGCGTAATGGTGAAAGCAAGTTCTGCCCTTGTAGAACTTAAAATATTTGTCAAAATGAGACTAGGGTAGACAATGATGAATACAGTTCACGAGGCATTTCTAAATAAAGCTTGAAAGTCAGTTTAGCTATTCATAAGAATCCAGTCAACAAATGTCATTACTTACATAGTTTTAATCTCATTTCTATTACCGAACTCTTAACACACCATTTACTCCAAAAGCAGGTGCAGTTAATATCCAAAGCAGGCCACAAAGCCACAGCAGTGGAGAATTTAGCCTGCTTCATGATCATGAGGCTTGGTCCAGCAGTGGTAGCAGTCCAATCCAGTATTTGAAAAGACAGACCAGATCAAGTCCAATGCTCCAGCACAAAATGCCTGAATCATTAGAGAGTCGAGCACATCACAAGATCAAAACTGGTTCCCCTGGAAGTGAAGTTGTTACTCTACAGCAGTTTTTGGAAGAAAGCAACAAGCTTACCTCAATACAGGTTAGTTTTATCTAAGTAGGACCTTAATTTAGATCGACACAGCAAGTTAAATTTCTGTGACTGAACTGTAGAGATTCTTTTTAAGTTAAGGGGTGCTTAGCAATTTTATATCATACAGTCTGCTATATCAGGAAAGTAAAAGCTTGGCTGCATTCAGTAATGTGTTGTGATATCTTTTTTAACAGATAAAGTCCTCAAGTCAAGAGAATCTTTTAGATGAAGTAATGAAAAGTTTGTCTGTTTCTTCTGACTTTTTGGGAAAAAACAAACCAGTTAGCTGTGGTCTGGCCAGGTCAGTAAGTGGAAAAACCCCAGGAGACTTCTACGATAGACGGACAAATAAGCCTGAACAATTTGTGAGACCCAGTCCTCGAAAGACTGAAGATGCCTACTTCATTAGCTCTCCAGGAAAACCTACACTAGGCACTCAAGGAAAGATAAAATTAGTAAAAGAAACTTCTCTGTCACGACAATCAAAAGATAGCAATCCTTATGCCACTTTACCTCGTGCAAGCAGTGTGATCTCTACTGCCGAAGGAACTACTCGAAGGACAAGCATCCATGATTTTTTGACCAAGGACAGTAGACTACCTGTATCAGTCGATTCACCACCAGCTACTGCTGATAGCAACATCACTGCAGCCTCTAGTGAGTACCTTTTACACCAGTGGTCCTCTCATACACTTCACACTGCAGCCCATGCTGTAGGTTCTCATGCACAAAATGATTTAGCTACAGATAAGCCCAAGTCTCTATATGCCCAGGCTAGAGACTCCAGAACAGAAAAGTCACATTTTCCAAACCAAACTTTTGCCATTATTACTATGTCAAATGATGCATTTGGAATATCAGCTGATAGCATAGAGTCATTTACTGTGGCTCATCCATCTCAGCCATTTTTATCCCTGAATACGGAACTAGTTAGTAACATAAGTGGGTTACCTCCCAGGCCAATCACCAGAGTAACTGATCAGTCTTCTGCCTCTTTGGATAAAGCTGCAAAGAAAGATAATGAACAGTTTTCTGATAATCAGAACCTTAGTAACAGTAACCCACAGTCTTCTGCAGATAGCAGTAATCTTATCACTTCTGCATGCTTCTATCCTGATGACACAGAAGCTGCACTGTTGGTTTCTGAGGATAATCAGACTGTTTGGTATGAATATGGTTGTGTTTGATCAAAACTGCACAATATAATACTGATGTTACTTGATATGCACTGTGCTTTTCTAATCTGATTTGAAGAGCTGCTGTTGAAAAGTATAATTTGGCTAGGCTTACATTTTTATTTTTAAATTGTGGCATAGTATTGACTTGTACATGATGGCATGTGTATAAATATGAATGTGTAATCACACCAAAGCCTGCATGAAATATTAATTGCATTGTACACTTTCTGCATGACTTTAAAAACCTTAACAATACATGTTCCTCTTTCACATTTCTTGTCACCAGATACAAGATTGTTACTTTGATACCTGGAAGCATATTAAGATAGTTGCATGCTATAATTACCAAGAAGACATTTCCAAGTCATATTTACCTTGTTGCTCCTAAAAAAGAATGCTCATTTTCTCCCTCCCTCCGTTTTTGCTCCCTTTCCCTCCCTCTCTTCCTCCTCACTCTTCATTCCTTTCCTCCCCCAGAATGTGCACTTCCTGTTGCACACATACTGTGTAAAAAGATGTCATCTTCTTTTGCCATTTAACTACGTTTCTGTCCTGCTGTTTTATTTCCAAGGATATAGTCAGTAACTCCATTAACACTTTATGTAGTAAATATTAACTACTGCCCATATTTATAAAATTGTTCAGATTTAAAACATTGATACTCATAAATCTAATGTATTTCTTTAAAAACCCCATCAGATTTACATGTTACTTATACAGTGACTAGGAGCATTTGTGTTAATTCTGTTTCTTCACTCTCCTTCATCTGATAAATGTAAGAGCTCAAGGACCATCTTTCCTTCAAGATGACTTTTTTACTTGGAATCAGTTAATACATTAGTTTTGCCAGTTCTTTTTTTATATAGAGTCAAAGAGAAATAAATCAAATCATACTCAATGTGTTGGAAATTTGCATTTTTACTTCTGTTCAAAAAAGGTAGTAAGTTTAAAAAGTAGTGAAGATTGTTGCTTCTGTATTTATTAAATTATATGTGTCTCCTTAAAACAGCTTTTTAAATGAGTACATTGTGCTAAAATAAAACTAACAGTAGAATTTAAATAAACAAGTGTGTTTTTAGTGGAACAAATTTTAGAACTACAAATAAATACCAACTTTTAGCTAAGAAAATAACATATAAGATAAAGAAAATATTTTCTAACTCTGACTCCAGTGTCATAAACTTTAAAATTATCTTGCTGTGGTTGTAGCACTTTTAAAGCAAAATCAGCTAAACTTGAATCTCTAACTCCCAGAATTTAAAAAAAAACAAAACAAAGCCATAACCCTGATTCACTTACTCCTGGAGGAGGAGATCTTAGCTCTTTCTCTGGAATGTTTTTGCCAGTTTGATTCAGTCTAAATATTACTGCTAATAACTCAGCCTGGCATCTGGAAAAGAATGCTTTGAAATGTAACTTTCTAAATGGGGAGGAAATCACTATTTTATACATATTGTTACATTAAGTTATTATTAATTAGGCCAAAGGAAATAGAATCCATAGAGAATCTTTGCTTAACAAAATTTCTCCTTTAAATTAAGGCATTCTCTAGTACTTATACACAAGATCATTGTGGGGGCTAGGCCCTCTCCCTTTTTATCTTTGACTATGCTGCTTTTCTCACAGCCAGCTATTACTAAAATGGTTCTACTGCAAATAATCACGTAAGCACAATCAGAAAATTTTCATATTTTTTAGTACGACGTAATATATTTTGTCCATGAATAATACATCTATCTGTCTTATCAGTTGTTTCACTGCTAGTCCTAACATTAAAAATGTTTTTGGCATCTCTACTTTTTTTTTATAACAATAATAAAACTTAACGGTAAATATAAGTGAGATTAGTTGGGGGGCCACATATGATTAAAATGTAATGATTAGTGTTACTTCTTTTCCACTTTGAGTCAATAATTATGTTATAACCATTTCAACTCTTTACATATTATAAATCTGGCCACATACTTTAAATTAAACATATTAAATTTATTTATGCAAAATATATTGAGAAATCATGTCCTATTATATTAAAACTGTGTGGTTATTTTACAAAATTAGACTTACAGGAAAACAGTATTTCCAATACATATGGCTATAGTTTATAGTATAACATGTTTTCAAAAGGAACATATACACTGTGCATATAAGACAGATCCATACCATGTCCATGTGTCTTGAGGATTGTCTGTGAGAAAACAGGCTAGACTTCCTCCAGAGACTATCACCAGGGCTATGGAGTCGTAAAATTTCCTCAAAATACCAGTTTCTTCCTTACGTTTTCTTCATAGCACTTGGAATCAAATATTTAGCATGGGAAGAACCTTAGAAATTATATACAGCCAGTGTTTCCCAAACTTTAAAAAATCATCGTACCACTTGCTATAAGTCTTACAAAGATGCACCAGTATTTTAACTTTTTTATTATTGTTTTTAAAGATAAAATTAACCAACTCTGAGTCAGGCGAGCAGCTGCACTTTTTTCCTCTAAGACATCTCCATAAATATCCTACGATTTCATAAAGGAATATTTGGAAAACTATTTGGAGATTCAGTACCCTGATTTTAGATGACACTGAGTAGCATTCACATTCCTACCCTGGGTTTCTAGAAATCATACCCTTATTATTTGTCTGACATTGTAAACTGACATTGTTAAGAATTGGGTCCCCTTTGACCAAAGCAGTTTTAGCTGTAACAGTGAAAGTAGGCATATTATAAAATTTTTCTCAGTAAATAAAACAAATACTTCATTGTGGATGTTTCTGTGGCAACATGCAAGATTATTTTGTACTTTAAAACTATTTGTGACCATTTAGTAAATAAACATAGCAAGTAAACCTATCTGATGCTACTAAAAGGACATAAGTATATTATTTCCAGCTTTTAAAATACAACAGTCTTTAAGTAATAAGATGTCTATCAGATTAATAAATTTCCCAGAGTTAGATTCTTTCTCCTTGCCCTACTCAACAAGAGTTCATTAGTTTCTTAACTTCATGAATTACATTATGTTTAACCTTTGATTAAATAACATGAAATGCTTTTCTCCTGCAGATGTGGACAAAGTACAAGAAAGCAGAAATTCAAAAAGCAGGTCTAGGGAGCAACAAAGCTCCTAATTCTATTTCCCACTACATGACATGTGGGCCAAGTGGTGAGTTCCTTGCTTAAATGTAAATGGGATTAGTCTCATTTATACAAACTAACCGTGTTACTTATAAGAATAAGTGCACATTGCATTAACAGATGTAAATATTGCTTGCTTATTTCATGATTTTCTGTCCTACTTACTAGTCAAGCAAGATTTATTGGTTGCTTTAAGTTTTTGCCTGTCAGTGCAGGAAACAAATGTTTTTTGTTTTTTGTTTTTTCTTAAATTTAATTTTACTTGTCAATAATGTTTTAGGAATTCCTTTTTTAATTTGAAGTCTTTTTCTTTTTTTCTTTTTTTGGTAGGAATACAACTTTCCCACAGTGTTTTTGATAATTGAGAATAAACAATAAATTTAAATATCTTTTATATGAAGAGCCACTCAAAGAAAAATTGTCTCTGACTTTCTGTCACTCTCTCATTCCTATAGAAGAAATATCTGGTGCATGTTGTTCTAATAGTGGCTGCTCTGTGTTTTATATCTCTCTCTTATCTTCAAGCTTTTCTTATATTTTCTTTCTTCTTTCTACCTTCCAACTAAATACAGAGAGAAAAGTGTCCTTCAGTTTCTCAGTGGGAAGCCTTTATTTCTGAAGTAACAAGACACCCAACTATAGGAATCATTTTAAAAATCTTTAAGGAGACTTTAAACAATCCATCGTGACTAGAGCAGGCAAGAAATACAAAACCTTCATTCCTTCCTTGAATCAAGGAGCACTACTGGAGTCAACTGCCAAAATTTTTAGAAGGTTTTAGGACTTACTATACACTGTGTTGATAAGATCTACCGAATAAAGGATATTCTCTCACTAAGGACCAAGTGTTTTAAGGTTCCAAGAAGTACTCCAAGAACAATCTACTTCTTTCGTCATTTGTTTATGAATTTATCCATGTTTGCTTAATGCTTCTACTAAGTATTAGCCAAAATCTAGCCATTTATATTTAGTTGTGTAAATCTAAATTAAATGCTGTAGTATGTTGTGGAATGTACTATATATCAAGATACAGAGAACATTGTTTTGGCATGTCAGAGCCTTATTTGGTTAGCAGACTGCATGTGTTGGTATTCTTTTTTTTAGCCAATTATTTTGATGCACTGCAAAAGAAATTCAGTTTATAAGATAAATCTGAAAACTAGGAGCTATAAAAATTTACAGTAATATTAATCTTTCCGTATTCCCCTTTAAGCAACACTAAGCATTCACACATGGATCCAAGGTAATTAAAAAGAGTTTTTCTGAAACTTTTTTAGTAAGGTGGTTTTCCAGCAAATTGCATTCCCAAGATAATGCTGTTATGTTTTAAATTCATTTCCCTTCTTTAGTATTGGGTTATGTATGTGTGTTTGTTTTTTTTAACATGAGAGCTGACTGTTGCTTAAGAAGTTTTCTTATGGCAAAAAAATGTAAATAATTTACTATGATCTGCATTTTGCCAGGAACTCATTTATTTTTAAGGTTATCACGTATTAATAAGAACTTTTCTGTTTTTGTCCTTTATAATATTACATTAAAGTTGGTAACTGTTATTGGTACTTTTGAAATATTTGTATGCATTTGTTACCTTAAACATTTGAAAGAAGCACAAAAAAAGTAGATTTAGTTAACCCAGGGATACATCAGTTTTTTTGTAGCTCCAATTTTATATCACAGTTTTATTTTCTTATGAAATCAAAAAATGCATTGATACTTATTAATGCCAATTCATTATTTAACATAAATATCAGAATAATCTTAAAGGTCTGAAATGAGAAAGATAATGACTTTTTTATTTTAATGGTATACTTCTTAGGCTCTCATTACCAGCTCTAAAAATCTTTTTGGAATAATTCCATATTCATAGTGTGTGGTTTAGGAACTATGTGTTTCATCACTAACCTAGTAGCCATGAGAACTGTGTGTGTCTCTCTCTCCCTGTCTTCTTTCCCTCTTTCTTTTTCTCTCCCTCCCCCTCTTCCCTCTCTCTCCCTCCCTCCCTCTCTTTTTGGTAGGCCAGTTAGCAGTATTGTGTTCATAGTCTACTTTCAGAAAGACTTAATGAAAAGAAAGACAGCATGTATAGTTGACCAGAAATCAAAAAGGAATTTAGAGAACTTGGACTTAATGCCACCATTAACTTAGGTTTTGCCGCCAAATAATGCTGTAAAATTAAATCACTTTTAAACTCTTGGATGAAAGGTGCTATGTAAATGTAAATAAAAAGGATTCTTACTAAAATACAACTATTGCACAACAGACATATTTAAAACTTATTCTCTAGACTTTGAAACATCTCTCTTGTGACTCCCTAGATTCAAGTATCCAGTTGATAATGGGCATCATGGCAGTCTAGAGATACTTGCATGTAAAAAATGTAAATTCATTTTTAGGTGGATAAATTGAAAGTAAATATAGAAGTTATGTTTTAGCTAAATACAGTAAGTGGGTAACTTAGATTTATATTAACTAGCATCTAATTTGCACAACTAGGACACATCCCAGGACAATTACTGAAAGTTGGAATTTAATGAGTAGGAAGTGGCCCAGTGAGGGTGAATCATACCACAGCTTGACCTTTCCAGAACACTAATGTCCTAAAATAGAGAACCTGTTGACTTAAGCAGCACATTATTGCTTCACATAGAACATGCTTAGGGGCAGCCTATATAGCACTGAGTCTGAGGAGGCTGACCCTGAGAAAGTGCAGTTAGAGACAAACAAGGGCGAACACTTAAGACCATAAAAGTAGGAATACTCTCAGTTATGTTCATCACCTTCATACAATTTCAAGAAAGGACTAGATAATCACCCCATGAATATTTTACTTTCTCCAAAAGATTCAGAAGCAAACTTAGTAGGAAGTTACTTTCCCTTAGATAAACGGCTTCTGCCAAACAAAATAGTATGGCTACCGAGAAACTTACTGGGGCCACTTTCCTGACTGGGGCCTGACATGCTTTTATCTGGCTGTCTTCTAAATCAACACCTAACACCCACTCCCCACCCCCACCCCCCACCCCAAGGAAACTGAAGAATTAATATACAGGGTAATGGCTTCCGCAAAGAGCTCCAATAAAGTGCTTCAAATCTGGCCATGTGGAAAGGTTTGGTCCACGTCTTTGAACTGGTGGTTACCAAAGAGTTCATGTAACAGGTTTGTATGTAGCACCTTTCATGCAAGGCATGGTAAGAGCCTATTAAAAAATCACTGTGCATATTACGGACGGAATTGCAGCCACCTCACAAATGAAGTACTACAGCCTGCACTGTCTTTACAGTTTATGTCAGGAGGTGAAAAAGATACTGTACCAAATCTGGAATTACAATGAGGAGTAATAATGTATGCTAAGTGACTTTGTATTTTAAGTTACTTTTATGAGAAAAGTGAATTTTTGTGCTTTTCTTTTCTGCTACATTTCGTCCTGAGATGTATTTTTTCTTTAAGCCTTGAATGAGTAATACAAAAGGAGCCCATTTTGTGATATAAACCTTGATGTACATGTTGAGATATTTGGACAATGAAAATGCCTTAAAAGGAATGCTTATGGATAAAGTTGCACTTATAACACCCTTTAACAAAACCTGATTTTAAATTGTCTTTTTCTTTTCTACCAAGGGTTCTCTTTCAATGTTTGCCATTGTACTTAAATTGTTATTAAATACCAAATCAAATAATATAAAAGCTGTAACATTTCCTTTAAAAGTAATGTTACTGAGGGATTTGGAGTTGAATGGCAGTGATTATTACTTGGTAATACCTATTATCAACCACAGGAAGCCAGTTCCTAACAAACCATCATTGGTTTGATATGTCTTTTTAAAAACATTTCATTATTTTTCATTTTAGTTTTAACTGTATTACTCCTAAAAAATTAAGTTGGTTTAACATTCACTTAAACTGATTGATATAAAATAAAACAAAGAGGTGACTTTTATAACAAGTGGTTAATAATCATTTAAAAATTGTAACATATAATTTAGTTAAGTATCATCTTTCCTTTCCCTTTGCCCTGGAAAACCTTTTTTTCAGACACAACCCATAACCTTGTTCAGATGATTCTTTCTAAATCTTTTAGGGATGAGTATTGGAGGTTTGGGAAAAGAATAGAATCTTATCAATTCTGTTAATCCCCACATAGGTGTTTAAATACAATATATTGCACAAAGCAGTGTCTTTCATTTTCATTTATAGATTTTGGGGAGGCAGAATGTTAGAGGAGGCAACCAGTTGTGTATTCTGGGGCAAGTTAGTCTTTCTGAGCCTGTTCTCACTGTAAGATGGGAAGGACATGGTCTACTGTCCTCAGTCTTTGATTCTATTCATTAAACATTCATTTTATGTGCAAAGCAACCTAAAATTTCCTCTTAGAGATGTAGTAAACAGCAGGTAAAAAGTAACATGGCACCTTAGAATAAGTTATCATTTATAGAAAATATTTACTAACCCCACATCTCTTAAATTCATTCTTTATAGAAATTTGGCCATGAGTAGACTTGTAGTTTCTAATCCTATATATCAAGAAATAATGTTTTTACTTTTATTTTCCTTTTAGTAACACAAATTGGTTACACTATCACTACCAGATGGAAGTTACTTTTGAGTGACCAAACTTAGTAAAATATGGTTACCTCACGACTATCCCATTTGATTGTACCAGAGGAAAATAAGAGAATTTTCTTTACAAGATCTCTAGACTATTTCTATAGTATAGTCTACCTCAGCCCTTCAACTAATGAAGACTTTGTTTTAATTTAATCGAAAAAGTATGTTTCTCAACTAGCTTCTATAGAACTGACAGTACATAATCCTGAGTTCTTACACTGTTTCAGATGCCACAATTGAAGGGGGGGGATGAGTAAAATTTAATACAGCCTACAGAACAGGAAGTGTGGTCACATTTCTAACCTCTCAAAAGATTAAACAAATCTTTCCTTAATCTTCATTCCCCAAAGAGAACCACTATCAACAATTTAATATATTCCTATATCCCTTTTTATTTTTTCTCTATATGTACGATATATGTATAATTTTACATATGCTGTTTTTGCAAGTTGCTTTTTTCAAGTAAACACCCTAAAGAAGATATAAGATAGGTAATCTTACCTAGCCTTAGTTTTGTTGTTAATTTCCTCTTAATTGCTGAAGGAATTCCTGTAATGAATAGTGCTAATGGGGAATGGGAGGTGGACTCTATGAATTGACTAAAACTACCTCAATATATCTTTTTAAAAGCAGCTTCTTTTATAGGGCGCCTGGCCAGCTCAGTCAGTACAGCATGTGACTCTGGATCTCAAGGTTGTGCGTTTGTGCCCTACCTTGGGTATAGAGATTACTTAAAAAATAAAAGCAGCTCCTTTTAGATGAAATGTTCCTCCTAAAATGATTTAGTCACCAAACCAAGGTGCTAAATATTCTTATCAGTTTTAATGCTTTTTATAAATTACAAATAAGAAAAATAGCTTTCGGAAATAAATGTATTCTAAATATCAGCCCACTTATTTGTTTTTATCAAAATTTAGTATTATGGGATCATGTCCTGTCTTCTTCACAAATGTGAGAAAGTCTTCAGGGCTCAATCCCATGGTTGCAGCATTGGTCATTGGATGAAAGTACACCTTTTCATGTCCACCTTCCAAAAAAGCTGAATCCAGAACAAATTTCACATCTCCATCATCACAGAAGAGTGCCAAAGGTGTGGCACAGCCTTGGCCAACTTTTAGTTTTTCCAGCATGGCTGTTTCATCAGCAAACCGAAGATTTCCACTCCCAACACCTAACTGCTTGGCAAGATCATTTAAATTAATTTGTCTATCATGAAGAACTGTAACCAGCCAATAGCCTTTTTTCTTCTTGTCTTTAAGAAATAAGTTCTTACTATGTGCTCCTTTCAAATGCTGGATATGGGGCATCATTTCTTCAACTGTAAACACCTGAAAAATAGCACATGAAAATGTCAAAAATGTGCATGTACACATACTCTGCTTGCTGGGTAAAAACAGCAAAGGTAGGGAGTACTCAATGCCATGGATGTGACTGGTAGGGACTCATTCCCAGCCCGTTACCAAATAATACACCTTGCCATTTCAATCCCTCATCTCAAGACCTCTTAGGCCAGTTCTCTTTTCCAATGTGCTGGCCAAGCACTCCTACTCAAGTTTTTTTTCTTTAAACTTTTGGTACTGAAAATTTACACCAGCCCAGATTCCTATTCCTTAGCATTCCATTACATCCAGACCACGGGACAACCTCCGCTTTACAAATATATAACCACAATGAGGCTGAGATCATGGGCAGGGAATGAGACCCGAATGGGACCTAGACTAATAACATCAGAAGAGCTGGCAACAGGCACAGGTAAAGAGGGAGAGTAACTGTGCTATATGGGCGGAAAGAAGGTCAGAGAAAATGATAGTTTTGATGTTAAATTTGTAAAGTTGATTTTAAAAGCATTTGTCAACCCTTCGAAGATCACCATATTTAGCTATTATCATTAACTGTTACTCAAGCTATGTTACTATGCTCCTGCACCATTCAAGTTACACTGGTTCCGCGAAATGTCTGCAACTCCTCACATCAATACATGAATCCATGTTCATATCAAACTCTCTAAGCTTGGTGTCCTGCTATATGCATGATGCCTGATACACCGCTGACACTGCAGAGACGGTTTACCGCCTGGTAACTTACACCATAAAGACACACTGACCCAAACTTACACACCAGTTTAACACGCAGAAGTTCTTGAAATGTGACCAAATCGTTCCAAGAGAAAAACGTTGTTTTCTCACAATAACATCGTAGTCCCGAAAGGCCTTTGATGTTCCTGTCGGGTCCCTTTTGTGCTCTGGAACCCGGAAAATGTCCTAGAACGGACGTTTCTGCGGCACCTTACCGCTGGGGCATCTGGGCTTCACGGCCCAGCCCGAGAAACGCCGCAGCGGAGCCCACCCGTCCTGCAGGGCTGTCCCGGCAGAAGCACCTCACCTCCGGGTGCTCCACGACCTCCGTACGGATGGCTAGGGCGCCGAGCCGCTGTTCCAGCGCCGCCCGCAATCCCGCGCCCGCCATGCTGCCGTCGTGGCCAGCGGAGAGAGACTGCGCGGAAGAGCGGTGAAAGGGGCGTGACTTCCCGCTCCGCGGGCCGACTGGAGGCAGGGGCAGAAGTACCCGGAGGGACCAGGGGGCCCCGGAAGTCCAGTGCGGCACCTTCCGGAGGCGGACTCATGCGGTTGTAGCGCGCTCCTCTCTCCGTCTTCCCCGCCCCCCACCGCCTCTGGAAGTCGTCTGCGAAGTCCGCCAGGCCGGAAAAGCCGAAGGCGTTCCTTACTCCGCATTCCACCGGAGGAAGGCACATGGTTTTTCATAGCCTAACCCCGCTTCAGGTTCCCTAGAGCATAACTTCCATTTAAACAGAATCAGGGCCACCTAACAAAGTTAAGCGTAGGGAGTGTGGGAGAAGGTCATGGAGAGGATGTGACCACGGGCGAATCCCCAGGCAGAGAAGTTCCGTACCCTTTCCCCTGTTCTTGAAATAAATGTACCTTCTGTCCGCTGTTCCTGTACCGGGAACCACTTGAAGGACATTGCCTTGACAGAATAAGGTGTTATCGAAACCAGTTTTGTGCCTGAAATCCCTTTAAGGCCTCTGCGTACACTCAAGATTATAGCAGGTGGGTGCAGAGATCGCTGTCTTGTGGCTGACCAAGACAAGCCTCCTGTTAAGTTCCGTTGCTTTTTAAACTTGGCACTAGTCATTATGGAGTGGTCTGCCTTTTTTCCAGTCTCTCCTTGCCTTTACCTTGTGTGGAAAGGGGGACAGTTTCAGATTTTACCTGAGGAACTTAAGAGGTTTTTGAACCAATAGGGAGAGAGGAGGGGGCCAAAATGCCTATTCTTTTACGACTTTTCAATTTTTAATTTATAAATTACAATGTTACATTTGACCTTTCCTGAAAGTTACCTTTTGTTATTATTCATCTACAGATAATTCGCGGTGGCAACCACAACTCACCTTTTTTTGGAGGCAGTTTGCCTACCTCTTGGTGGGGGTTTTCCATTATCCTGTGAAACCCTCAGTCACCACTTTAACTAGGTTTCTTTCTAAAAATGAAATTAGCATTAGAGTAGGAAAGATCACTCATTTGAAGATATGACATATCCCAAATAATTGTCCTTAAATATTTGAAGATATTCAAGAAAACCCAAATCAAATCATGGTGAACTGAGAGTAAACAGAGGAAAGAAAAACTGGAATCTGATTGTAACCAAGAAAGGTTAAGTATGTCCAAAAGTAGGAAGACATTAACCCAGGGTAGCATCTCCATGACAGCTACAAAAGAGGAACGCAAAGAGCCAAAATTGGCAATGGCTTCCCTCATATTGTCTAGGCAGTGGAGTTTTCTGACCTACAAGTCTCTGGAAATGAACTGCCATCTATCAGTTATTCAAACCAGGAATTCTCCCGCCCAGCACACCACACATACACACACCATCACAGTTCAGTTTTTCAAATCCTTTCACTTGACCACCTCCATCACTCCAGCCCAAACTACTATCATTTCCCCACTTGACTGATACTAATGTTCTCTTAATTTCAGTCCACCTGTAGTGGAATGACCAAGTGTCCTCCAAGCAAGTCTTAACAACCAAAGATATTTATTATAAAATGGAATTAAATCTGTCTATGGTAAAAAGAACTTCACATCGCTGTTTTAAAACTATCCTAACCCCGATTTAGTGCAATATTTATTGATATGTATTAAGCATTTATGTCAACATTGTTTTAAATACAAAAGAAATGCTCTATCCTTGGTATAGTCCTTTGTCTTCAAGGCAAATGCAATCTCAAATTTACACTGGAAACAACAACATGAAACAGATGAAATTCAAAATGATCAGCATGAGCTTGAGGAGCCAGATATTTTGTCACAGAACTAGAATTTTAAAAAATTAAAGAAATCTCACAATTCTGAGAGGAATAGCAGCTGGTAAATGCAGTTTATTGAATTGTTTTACAAACAGGAAAAGACTTAATAAGCAAGAAGTTTTGTGGCATTTATACAAGAACATATTAAGGGAAAGACTCATTATTATTAGGAAGAGTATGGATATTTGACAGAAAAGGACAGAATCTGGAAAAAAGAGCTGGAAAATGGAGTTATGTCAGGGTCCATGAAACTAGGACCCCCATCTAAATTTCCTCAAAGTGAAAGAGACAGTTACAACTGTAGCCTACCTGGCAAAGGAAATAAAAAAAGCCGAAATATTTATCAACACCGTGGAGATTGGGTATCATGGCATTTATTAGATGAAGAATGTTAGAAATCCCCATTATTGAGTGAAACAAAGGACAATTCCAGAACAGGTAAATTGAAAGCCATCCTAGGAAGCCGTACATACCTCAAACAAATGAAACAATCGGGAAAAGTGCTTGCTTTAATCTATGTCTCTTCAATATATCTTTTGGAACATCTCTATGTGCTGTGCTTTCCGCCCTCAAAGACTTCAAAATCTAGCAGAGAGGACTGAAACATTCACAGAGGATAAATCCAAGAAAATGTGACTCGTGGGATGATGTGGATGATTTAGGAGCCCAGAGGAAGGGTGCTAAGACTCATTTGGTGCATCAAGGAAAGCATTAGGGGAAGATGGCACCTGTTCGAAGAATAAGTAGGACTCTGCCAGGAAAAAAAAAAAAAAAGTGCTCCAGCTGAGGAAACCCCAGGAGTTGAGGGATGGAGGTGAAAAAGCACGGTATGCCCCGGGGCAGTATGATTTGGTGTGACAGTAGAGCAGAATGAGAGGCCCATCAGCAGAAGACAAGGCTAGAAGTTGGCACAGAGAATTGTACCTGCTGGGGCGCCTGGGTAGCGCAGTCCGTTAAGCCTCTGCCTTCGGCTCAGGGCGTGATCCCGGCGTTCTGGGATCAAGCCCCACATCAGGCTCGTCCGCTGGGAGCCTGCTTCTTCCTCTCCCACTCCCCCTGCTTGTGTTCCCTCTCTCGCTGGCTGTGTCTCTGTCAAATAAATAAATAAAATCTTAAAAAAAAAAAAAAAAAGAATTGTACCTGCTACATTAAGGAACGAGGAATATCCCACCATGAAGGGCCATGTTAAATAAATTAGGTGACATCTTCCTAGGGAATTCTATATTCTCAATCATGCTCTCCATATTTGAAAATATAGGGAAACACAATTCAGTAAATGGAGAAAATTAATTATAGGAGAGGATAGACAACACAGCCCCGATTTTGCTTCAAAATATACATAGCTGTATAACAGTAACTAAAAAAACTAAATTAGCATCTTTCCCTAATCCTACTCTACAAAAATTGGCTTCTAAAGGCCAATGGAAGATGATTCTTCCCAGGTCAGGAGAAGATGGAGGTTGGTTCCTAGAATAAGAAAGGAGAAAGCAGCTGGATCTAGGAGGAAATTTAAGTTTCCTCAGAGTCAGAAAAGAAGGTGAGGACTGGAGTGGAAAGGATGGGAGGGTAGAGAAGAGTCTCTTTCTTGGCAATTTGTCCCTCTAGTGGGTAGCAAGATGGGAAACTGCTGTTAGTGGAAGGCAGTTCTACTTGGGGCAGCACTTCCTAAGAAGATGAGACACAAGTACATCTAAGCATCATTGCTCAATGAGGAGCCATCACAGAAAAAGATAATAACCCCACAGTCCAGTTCCCTGACTCCTCCCAAGTCTCAGATTCCTGGATGATTCTGTGGAGAAAGGAGAAAATCTTAGCAATAGCCTCAGATTAACGTTCCTTGCAGCTCCAACATGTGGGGACATGGGCCATATTATATTCAACTCAAAATATGATTGAAGATCAGCTATGGGCTAAAGGGAAAGCAGTGAGCAAAACCAGGCAGAGACCCTGCCCTTGTGAAGCAAACAGTATATTGCAGGAGACAGATATTAGTCAAATAATCACAGAAACAAATGTTACATTGCATGGGTAGCAAGTGCTAAGAAGGACACATATGCAATGCTAGGAAAGTCCATCATAGGAGAATCTCACCTCCTCTGGGGGAAGGAGGAGTGGGTCAAAGAAGGCCTCTCTGAGGAAGTAAAGCAAACTGAAATCTGAAAGATGAGTAGGAATGAAGAGGGCAGAGAGAGGAGAGAAGAGTGAACCAGGCAGAGGAAACAGCATGACACTGTGTGCAAGGGTGGGAGGAAGCAAATCAAGGAAGAGGCATTGAAAGACGGTCAGTTGATTGGAGTTCAACAAGCAAGGCTCCAGTTCCCACACGCTAGAGCTGGGAACTAAAATTCTCACCTGCTAAAAATACATTTCTTAAAGTGGTTATCTCTGGGGATGCCTGGGTGGCTCAGTCGTTAAGCATCTGCCTTCAGTTCAGGTCATGATCCCAGGGTCCTGGGATTGAGTCCCTCATTGAGCTCCTTGCTCAGTGGGGGTCTGCTTCTCCCTCTCTGTGCTGCTCCCTCTGCTTGTGCTCTCTCACCCTCTCCCTGAAAAATAAATAAAATATTAAAAAAAAAAAGTAAAGTTGTTATCTCTCGCTAATGGAACTGTGGGTATTGTAAAAATTTTTCTTTGTATTTTCTATCTTCTGAAAATTTCTGTTTCTATGTATTTTTATAATGGGGGGAATCAATAAGTTATTAGAAATAAAGAAATGTAAACCATGTGTCCACAAATAAGATCACATGAGGGTATTTTCAACAAAGACTTCAAAAGAAACGAAAGTTAAAATGTAAAAAAATTAGGGGCGCCTGGGTGGCACAGCGGTTGAGCGTCTGCCTTCGGCTCAGGGCGTGATCCCGGCGTTACGGGATCAAGCCCCACGTCAGGCTCCTCCACTATGAGCCTGCTTCTTCCTCTCCCACTCCCCCTGCTTGTGTTCCCTCTCTCGCTGGCTGTCTCTATTTCTGTCAAATAAATAAATAAAATCTTTAAAATAAAAAAAATGTAAAAAAATTAATAAGTGGGCAGACTAAATTTAATTACCTCCCAATTAAAATATGAAATGGGTGAAAACATTTTGTTTTCTTGCCTGGAGAAATATTGGTTTCATATAACATAAACAAAATGCATGTAGTAGATGACAGTTGATTAAGCAGAGAAGTAGCATGTTTCCCTTTTGTTCACTTTAAACACTCATTTAAAATTGGATGGTCCTAAGGAAGCTTTGTTTTAAAACTGATAGGACTCTTAGTTAAGAAAAATTATCCAAAACCTGGAAATAAGCGAAGGGATTACTGCTTGCCCTTTCAGTGTCCTCCTGGGATCTGTTAAGCATACACTCCTGGGGATTCTCTGATTCTCTAGGAATGGTCACCTTTTTTGACTTGGTATTTTTTTTTATTATTTATTGAAAATATTTATTTAAATATTTAATTATTTAAAATATTTACATTATTTTTTAGTATACACGTATTGTACAACTCTGTAAGGGTAGATCTTAATGGGTAGAAAACTGGTAGTAATATAACTGAGTTTTGTCCCATAGAGGTGTGAATAATTTTTGTCCCATAGCAAAGATAAACCCAAAAGTTACAGCTTTATTTTGCTGTAGGATATTAACCGATTTTGTGTCTATATTAGCAGTCTTGTTCAAGCATTCATTCTTTCAGCCATTGTAAATACTTGGCACTCCCCAGTTCTCTTTGAATGAGGTTTACCATCTTGTTGGTTTCCTTGTTAATGAGTGAAATACATCTTTACACACATGATCACTTCGTATTTATTCAACATTTTTAAACTCTTCAAAAATAATACTCTAAGAATTTAACCTTCTTAATTTTGTAATAAAGATATTGATCACCAGAAAGGTTAAGTGTCTTATTCAAAATCTTCATACTCACTGGGGAAAGAGATAGGACAAGAATGTAGGAATAAGAAATGTAGGTTGGGGCGCCTGGGTGGCGCACGGGTGAAGCGTCTGCCTTTGGCACAGGTCATGATTGATCCCTGTGTCTTGGGATCGAGCCCCAGGTTGGGCTCCCTTCTCAGTGGGGAGTCTGCTTCTCTCTCTCTCTCTCCCTCTGCTGTGTTATCTCTCTCTTTCTCAAATAAATAAATAAAATCTTAAAAAAAAAAAAGAAATGGAGGTTGGTACGGGGGTACAAACATTCTAAGATGAGCAAGGTCTGAGGACCTAATGTATAACAGTGTGGTTCTAGTTTATAATGCTGTATTGTATAACTGAAATTTACTAAGAGAGTGGAACTTAAATGTTCCCAATAATAAATAAATAAATCAATATAAGTAAATTTGTGAGGTGATGGATGTGTTCATTAACTCAATGGAAGGGGAATACTTTCACAATGTATATGTATACCAAATTATTGCATGTACACTTTACCTATCTTACAGTTTTGTAAGTTATACCTCAGTAAAGCTGGAAAGAACGAAATCAAAGACTTTACAGCAAATAGACATTTTTAAAGAGATGTAATTGCATATGAAGAAATCAGTGAAGTTGAGGAAACTCAAGAGGAAACCCATAGAAAAGCTTTATGTAATTTGGTTGTTAGTGGAAAATAATAAAACATGGGCAAAGGCGATCCTAAGAAGTCGAGAAGCAAAATCATCATATGCATTCTTCGCGCAAACTTGCCAGCAGGAGCTCAAGAAGAAGCAACCAGATGCTTCAGTCAACTTCTCAAGAGTTTTCTAAAAAGCAGTCAGAAAGGTGGAAGAGAAAGGAAAATTTGAAGACATGGCAAAGGTGGACAAGGCCGGCTTGTCCATAAATAAAAATTTATGCCCCCCCTAAAGGGGAAACAAAAAAGAAGTTCAAGAATCCCAATGCACCCAAGAGGCCTTCCGTGGCCTTTTTCTCCTCTTGTTGTGAGTATCGCCCTAAAATCACAGGAGAACATTGCGGCCTATCCGTTGGTAACATTGCAAAGAAACTGGGAGGGATGCAGAGTAACGCTGCTGCAGATGACAAGCTGCCTCATGAAAAGAAGGTTGCCAGGCTGCAGGAAATACATGGAAAGGACATCACTGCATACTGCACTGAAGGAACGCCTGATGAGGCAAAAAAAGGGACTGATCAGGGCCAAAAAAAGCAGGAAAAAGAAGGAAGATGAGGAAGACAAGGAAGATGAAGAGGATAAGTTGGTCTAGTGCCGTTTCTTCTCTATAAACATTTAACCCCCCTGTACACAACTCGCTCTTTTTAAAGAAAAAAGTCGAAATGTAAAAAGAAAAAAGAAGAAAAGAAAAAGAAAAACGGAATCATTGGTAGACCTCAAATCGGCTAATGGACCAAGAACAACTGTTTGTTTTGTTTTGTTTTTACTGTTCTTTCAATTCAAGTTTGCTCATCAAGTGTGTTTTACGGCCTACCAGTTAATAGTCCTGAGAAATGGTTCTCACCAAGAAGATGGCAATATGAAACATTATTTGTAGTTAAGTTGGCTCCTCCTATGTCCAAACATGTTTTGTTTCATGGTTAATATGATCAGACTTTTAGAAGACTAACAAAAGACATGAGATGAAGTGGGAATAAGACCCCTTCTGCATCCCTCCCCTTTCTCGGCAGTTTAGTCCTAAAGCCATTAGAGGTGAGGGTAAGACAGGCATCCACAGACGTAGGGCAGGGATGGGGTGGGGGGTAGGGTCCTGTGGCTCTGCATGGGTGTAAAGTTAGATTACAGACAAGTTGCAAAGACAGGGAAGAGAGTTCCCAAATGTCCTTTGTTCAGTTTCCCCTAATTTTAACATTTTACTCCAACCAGGGTGCTGAGGATATCCACTTCAAGGGGTGGATTGGCCTGGGGAGTCCAAGCTGGAAAGAGGTAAGGAGAACATAAGCTCAAGGAAGGGGGTGGTGACCAAATTGAAGATTGGTTTCATACAATGGAATTGCTCAAATAATTAAATATGTCAAGGTTGATGAAAGTCAAGTTTCTCACTGCCAAAAAAAGAAGTTACAAACATGGAAAAGGAAAAGACCAGAGTGAACCCATGATCTTAGATTGGAATTGGTGATATTAGTAAGAATTTATGATTTTCAATGTATATGGTTTCAATGTATATGGTATATATTCCCTAGCTTTGTCCACAGAGAGATTGATAGCAGTGAAACTCCAATAGCAATGAACACGCCTAACACCCAGAGCTTAGGTAGTAAATACCATTCTCCACTGAAAGGAAACAGAGCTTCCAGTTTCAGGCATTATTCAGGAGAAAGAACTGAACTGGCATGCAGAGATGTGCGCTCGAGACTATTTATTGCGAAGTGCCTGGCTGTCTCAGCCGGGGGGGGGGGCATGCAATTTTTTTTCTTTAGCCGAGTAACATGCTTTTATTTTACTACGACACATAAAAGGAAGAAAAAATATGCCAATTGTACATTTCCAGTTTAATAGAGCAATCTCACAAGTATTTATATTTAGGAAAAAAGACACATCAATGACTAAGTTGTTACCAGGATAAATTACCAAGGAAGACAATCAAGCCAAACATCTCTTGTAGGTTATTCTTCCATGAAGACAACAATTCCCAGTCTTCAGAATCTGACAAAATTAAGTTACTCAAATTATATTTCTAAGGATACAATTTTAACAGAAACAAGAAGTTGAAAACTCTCATATTCATTTAAGTCTCTATATCTTACAGGAAAGTGAAATTGTTATTTTTCCAAATATTCCCAATTGAAAGCAAAAAGAACGCTTATACAGCTCAATTTTCCCAGTAAGCAGAAACAGAAAATGTTATTTTACTAAACACTAGAGAAACAAAAAACACAGTATTAATCTTCTGCACAGATTAAAGCAAATGAAAACAAGAGAGAGCACCCAAAGTTGCTTTGCTTCTTTAAAGAACTCTTCTCTGGGCAATACACTTAACACTCCAATCCCTTTCAATTCCCTCGTGGAAATCCTGAGAAAAAGTATTTCTCCCCCCATTACCACTGACAGAGAAAACCTCATCCTTGAAGGCTCTGTCAGCGAGTCTTAATCTTAGCCCAATTTTTTATTTTGCTCATTTTTGCCTGTGGTCTTCTGTCCAGTTTTCCCTGCTTAGGGCCCCTATCAAAATCTCTGGTTCTTCCATCCACCATGAAGTAGGTATCATTTTTCATTTCATCTAAATCTGCCTCCCTTTAAACCCTCTAGGTGTTGCTAAAGGGGATGGAGAGTGGGGAAGAGAGCAGAGGGAAATAAGAGCAGAGCATGCAATCTTGACATCAGGGTTGTAAGTTCAAGTTCGATGTTGGGTGTAGAGATTATTTAAAAATAAAAATTTTTTTAAAAAAGAATATTCAATGCAATATTGCTTATAAGTTAAATACTGGAAACAACCCATGTATGTAGCTATGTAAATATGACACTTATAGATAATGGGATCTTTTGCAGTCATTTATAAAGGATATAGATCTATGCTCACCAGCATGGAAGGTTTCCATTACATATGTTGTAAATATAAAAAGCAGCATTTATATTATGAATCTCATTTATATATAATTGCATGCATACATGTATTTAAACATAGAGATAAATAGAATGATGTTCACCAAAATAATAAAAGTGGTTACCTCTGGATAGGTGGGATTTAGGATTTGATTCACTTTCTTTTTTAAAAAAGAAATTCTACATTTTGGAATAAATTTATATTATAGAAAAGTTACAAAAACAGTGGAAAATCCCCAAATGTCCTCCACCCCGTTTTCTCTTATGTTGTATCAACCATGATATATTTGTGAAAATTAAGATGTTAACACTGGAGTATTACAATTAACTAAACTACAGACTTCATTCAGATTTCACTAGTTTTTCCACTAAGGTGCTTTTCTGTTCCAGGATTGTCTCCAGGATTCCACATTGCATATGGTCATCATGTCTCCTTAGTCCCTTTTGATCTGTGATAGTCTTTCTTTTTCATGACCTTGGCAGTTTAGAAGAGTTCTGCTCAGATATTTTGTAAAATGCTCTTCAGTTTGGGTTTGTCTGATGTTTTCCCCATGATTACAGTAGAGTTGTGGGTTTTGGGAAGGATTCTACAGAGATAAAATGTCCTTATCACATCATTTTAGGGGGTATGTGATATCAACATGACATCACTGGTAATGTTTACCTTGGTAAGTTGGTTAAGGTGGTGTCTACCAGTTACTGTTTTTCCCTTTCCATACTCTATTCTCCTGAAGCAAATCACTAAGCCCAGCCCTCACTCAAGTGGAGAGGAATTAAGCTTTACCTCCTAGTGGCTGTTATACATATAAATATAAATATAGATTAGATATAGATATAGATATATAAATACAGAATTCTTCTGTAGGGAGAATTTGTTCCTTCTCCCCTATTTATTCATTCAATCATTGATTTATATCAACATGAATGCATATATACTCGATACTTTGGATTGTAATCCAACAGGGTGTTATTTTGTTGCTCAATTGTTCCCAGCTTTGGCCACTAGGTAGTCTTCCAGGTTGGTTCCTCTGTTCTTTCAACTGCCCTCATCCTTTTGTTTGTTTTTTAGCTACTTTCTTTCTATATATGGGGGAGGGGAGATATTGCTTGAATTTTCTACTAGTATGATCTTCACGATTAAGAAAAGTATCAGTTATTTTCACTTAAAACTGGGGGGGGGGGCGGAATATGACGACTACTTTGGTATTCTACCAACCAATTTCTGCTTGTTTCTCAAGGGCTTGGTAAAGCAAATAAGCAAAGAACAATTTGTTGCAGAAATTGCACTTTAGTGGGTGTTTGTAAATGGTAAGTAAAATGATAGCAAGTGGAATGAACTTTAATAGTTTTCAAGTGAGTGTTAGGTTCATTAAAAAAATTTCCAGGACAGAGGTTTCCATTAATCATTCAGCAACACCGATTGCACACCTGTGGCAGGCAGTGGGAAGATAAAAATCAAGGGGGAGGAGGGACGCCTGGGTGGCTCAGTCCGTTAAGCCTCTGCCTTTGGCTGGGGTCATGATCCCAGGGTCCTGGGACCATGTCTTGCATCAGGCTCCTTGCTCAGCGGAGAGCCTGCTTCTCCCTCTGCCTGCGGCTCCCCCTGCTTGTGCTCTCTCTCACAAATAAAATTTTAAAATAATAATATAAAAAAGTTAAGGGGGAGGAGGCATGAGTTAGGAGGCCAGATTATGGGAGGGAGGTAACGGTAAGTATGTTTTTGAGTAAGAAACTCTTCTGTACCATATCATTAGCTGAGGGTAGCGTTAGACCTTGAGGACAGAGATAAAACAATACTTATACTCGAGAAGTGGTGCAGGTTATGGTCAAGGGGACAGCCCAAAAGACATAATGTCCAATCAAGGTGTGGGAGTGCTCTGGGAGGAGGCTGTAATAACCGCCAACTGCAAATCCTAATTACGCACCCAGTGTTCTTACAAACCTTACTGCTCTTCTATGGAGCAGCTGCTTTCATTACCATCGTGCAGAACCGAGACACACGAGTTTACATAACGTCCCCAAGCCTACAGAACGGGGAATGAGCTGAGACTGGAACTCTGGCTACCCACGAATGAGGCGACTTTTCAAAGAGAAGGCGCCCCTCGCCCTGTACTAACTGTTCCATCACCACGTTCCCTCGCATTTTTCCCTCCTTGTTAGGTATGTTTCTTTTAAAACCGTATCATTTCTCCCACATTTCAGCACCAGGGCCGCTCAAGTCCCACGGTAGCAGTAAGGGACTCGCAGAAAGTGAAGGGACGTGCAGAAGCGACTGCCGATGCGCGGCTGACCCCGGGAGACCGCCACAGGTTGAAGTAGCGCCTCCCCACCCCTCCCCTGGGCGCCCACTGGGTCACCTCGGACAACCCCACTCCTGGCCGCAGCAGCATTCGGGCTTCCGAATTCCGGGAAGGACCGCTTCCGGCGGTACCGGAAGTCCGACGGGGACCGTTTCGGGGACGGACTGACAGGCTACCGTCCCGGATCCACAAGGTGATCTCTGTTTTGGTTCAGGATCCGGACGCCCAGGGCTTAATGTAGCGGCGAAGTGAGTGGGGTTCCTTTGCCGGGTCGTCCCGGGGGTCGTGTATTGTTTGGCCTGAAGTGGGAGTGGCACCAGCTGTAAACACTGAGCGATCGGAAGCCTTTCCGCCAGGCCTTTATTCCCTGCGTGACCCCGCCTCAGGCGTGGCGAAAGTGGCTCCCGCTCCCCGCACCCCGCCTGCCTGGGGACCAAGCTTTCCCGGCCCGGGTTCGACGCGCAGTCACAGAGGAGCCGTTATTTTTCTACAATGATTTCTTTTTACCTTTCAGATAAATTCCAGCATTCAGCCGTTTCCACCAACGCAGCTACGTATTTCCAGCATCTCTTTTCAGATTCCATGATAAGGATATCCTCGCTGCGAAAGCACCGAATTGGGAGTCAGATACCTGTCTTCTAGGCTTGTCATTAACTGGTGTTATGACATTGGAGAAATCTTTTTGACCTCTCTGGACTCTTCATTTCCCTTTTCTATGAAATGAGGAGCTTGGAATAAGTAGTAACAAGTAAGGTTCCTTCCAATTTTCACACCCGGATTATTGCCCCCATTGTTTATCTGATTCCTGCCTCAGTCGGTGTTTTGGTTAATCTCCATGTAGTGCTTTTCTTTCCATTTCGTTAATTTATGCTCTTGTCAGATCTGGTTTTAGACTCATTAAAAATTTTTTTCCTAGAGGAATCCCTTTACTTCTTAGGCCAGAAACATGTACCTAAATAGGATTTTTAAAATGTGCCATTCCTGAGGTGTTTTCCTGTGCCTGAGAATCTTAATATTGGAGCTCTTTAAAGACAGTAAATTCTGAAGGAAGGGACTCTGGCTCATTAAACTTTGAATCAACATCCTCAAATGTAATGTCTGGAAGATGGTACTCAGGAAATGTTTGTTGAGAAAACATGTACATCTTATGTTATTTTAGTTGCTCTTTTCTTTCTTTATTTTTATTATTATTATTTAAAAAATTTTTTAAAAAAGATTTTATTTATTTATTTGACAGAGACAGAGACAGCCAGCGAGAGAGGGAACACAGGCAGGGGGAGTGGGAGAGGAAGAAGCAGGCTCCCAGCGGAGGAGCCTGATGTGGGGCTCCAGCCGCTAACGCTTAAGACTGAGCCACCCAGGCGCCCCACAGTTGCTCTTTTCTTTAAAAACAAAAGCAAAGCTGTAGAAATGCAGTACTGAGAGCAGAAAGGAGGAAAATAACTATACTCTTGAGTTCTGAGCTACACTATTGAGTTCTGTTGCAGTTTTCTCTTAGGTAACTCTTCTTTCATTCCAAGAATAATATTCAAAAGATATTCAACAAATATTTATTAGATGCCTTCTTCCCACTCTAGAAGCATCTTTTTTTGGGGAGGGGGAGGTGGGAAGAGGGAAAAATATTAAGGCTTGAAAGACAATTCCAAGGAGAGAAAGCATATGCAGAGGTTCAAAAAGCCATTGGAGATTGGGGGCGGGGGGGGGGGGGGGGG